>NW_027132330.1:0-382500 GCF_026122565.2 Emydura macquarii macquarii | reverse complement strand
TCTCTTGCATATCACTCTCTGAAGGCAGAGAACACTCCACATAAAAACAGAAGGCTTCAGTTAGCGCTGGCTGTGTTTCTTGCTCTTGAAGAAGCCAATAGTGGGTCTCCCGCCCTGCCCCTGCCCTCCCTCCACCCCCCAGCTGCACCGCAGGCAGGGGTGAGGGAGGAGGGGATATTGTTCCAGGTAGCTTGCATTATAGTCACAATCCAGGGTAATTTTAGCCAATACAATCATCACTTCCAGAGAATATCTATGGGATGCAGAACCCAGGGATCCAGTCCTAGAGCACGTTCGCCAAGAAACACCACAAGGCTAGGAACACAGAGACTCGGATGGCCTGATGCAAGCAGGTTCACAGAGGTCGAGGAAGCTGGGGCACGAGGACTCAAAGCCACTCAGAAGGGAATTTCTTTGGCCAGAGCCCAAAGGCCGCACAGGGGTTTTAGTAGAAATAAAGCCGAGCAAGTCCCACTCTCAGACACATCAGCTCTGCCCATTTACTACAATGGAGCGTCACACCAACTTCAGGCCTAGGTGACCTCACCAGTCAGAGGAAGTCTGAGAATGAAAACTCTGGCAATGACATGAAGAAAGAGGGCACGACTTGAGGTGTCAGCAATGGCTGGGCCCCCTCTTCACCTATTGGGGCAGCCACTGCCAGGCATGTTAATGATGGCTGTGTCCCACCTGGGGCAGGCACTGCCATCAGTGTTGGTGATGGAAGTGCTTCCTTCGGGGGTTGCTAAATGGAGGTTTCATCACACTTGGCCAGTGGAACTCCCGTCAGGTAGATCCGGGCTTGGTCTTTCTCCAGCTCATTGATGTAGAGATGGGGGAAGCCATTAAGACTGCCATTCTTCTTAGCTGTAGCCAGTGGGTGGCGCTCGTCTTCAGGTGAGCTGGGCGTGTGGGGCTCGTGGCTGCAACTAGTCGTATTCGATTGCATCAGATCCAGCCCATTTCTCTCGCGGCTGAGCAGCTCCCTCTTCAGTCGCTCCCTTTGCCTCCTCTCGTAGATGAAGAAGCAGCCAGAGCCAGCAGCACAGCCTAGCAAAAAGAAGAGGAGTCCCACCAGGACATTGTAGCGCCTCTCAGTTGTCTTCCAGGTACTAGTAGAGCTGCTGGCCCTCACCAAGCTGTAAGAGGCAACCACGCCTCCTGCTGCACTTTCCATGCACTGGCAGGTGTAATCACCCAGGGTTGCCTCTGTCACTGTGAACTCCAGCCCATCGCTGCGCCATGTGTATGCAGTGGCATCTTGGGACGGTCTCTGCCACATGCAGGTTGCCCAGGCTGACATTGGAATGCAGGGGAGCACAACGCGGGCAGCCATAGTCACTGGCACCTCAACTGTAACAGGCACATCTGCAAATGGTAGAAACACTGCATCAGAAGCAGGCGCTGAAATGAGGCAGCTACTGCTGTATGTGCTACTGATTCTCCACAGGCATGGGCAGCAGGAGAGGAACATCCCCCAAGCCCAGTCCCGCCCCATGGAAATAACAAGGGGACAGCTGTACCTCTTAGAGTCACAAGAAGAGAGTACGAAGTGCATGGCACAGGGACACTGGGGAGGTGAACCCATAGCTGGGGCTCATCAGGGGAAGCACCACTCTAGGCGCCCCTCTTCGGTGGAAGTTCTTCCTTCTTCCCCTCTTCAAAATAAGCCCCCCATTCTCTGTGTCTTCCACAGGCCCCTGCTATCATACTGAAAGAAGCAACCCCAAACCTGAGTCACTCTATGCCCCCCCATCAGTCCAGAGCCACTTTGGTCTCACTACCCCTCTCCCCCCACTGCCATCTGTTCTACTGTCATGCAATCTGCTCTCCACTGACTCCAGGCTGGGGAAAGGTGCATGACCCCAAACCAGTGGTAAGGAGGTCAGTTAGGGCTCAGTACAGGATGGCATCCTGACATGGCCCTTCTTCCCAGCAGCCATTGGTCCTGCCTCCTCCACAGCAGAGCCCCCATGGCACAACTCCTCCCCCCCCCCCACCAGTTAGTCTGAGCACAGCCAGGTGTGGCTAAGAGATGTGCTTCCCTCTTCAGATATGGAAACACTGATCTGTGAGCCAAATCCACACTGCTCAGGAACCCTCAGAGCCAGTACACACTCAGTCCCCAACTCCCAGTCAGTGCCTTGAAGTTCTTCCAGCTCTGCACCGCCTCCAGCCCCAGCTGCCCTCAGATTACACACCTTCTGTTTTCTGTGGACACAGCGTTAAGATGCTTAGCGACATGAGGTCCTGGAGTAACCTGAGATAACGCAGAAAGCAAAGATCATGATGAAGTCCAGTGGCTGCTGCAGCCAGTCATCAGGAAATGACCCACCCAGCCCTGGTTTCAGTGTGTAGGGGTGGTGAGTCCTTCTATAAGTCCCTCTGGCTCAGTAAAACTTTCCATAATAAGGGCAAAGTATGTCTCTGCAGAAGACATTGCTTTCTCAGTGTCCAGTCCAAAACTGTGGAATTAAATTTCCCAGGAACTTAGGACTATTACAAACCTCACCACTTTCCACTCCAAGTGCAAGGGGCATTTCATTGAGCTTGCCTTCTCTAATATGAACACATAGCAACATATTTGATATGTAAATAATAGGTATATTTGATATGTAAAAAAGAAGCCATACAGTACCAAAACAAGACACCCTACTGTGGTTTTGTTCAACATCTTCATTAATGATCTGGAGGATGGGGTAGATTGCACCCTCAGCAAGTTTGCAGATGACACTAAGCTAGGGGGAGTGGTAGATACCCTGGAAGGGATAGGATACAGAAGGACCTAAACAAACTGGAGGATTGGGCCAAAAGAAATCTGATGAGGTTCAACAAGGACAAGTGCAGAGTCCTGCACCTAGGACGGAAGAATCCCATACACAGCTACAGACTGGGGACCGACGAGCTAGGCAGCAGTTCTGCAGAAAAGGACCTGGGGGTAATAGTGGATAAGAAGCTGGATATGAGTCAGCAGTGTGCCCTGGTTGCCAAGAAGGCTAATAGCATATTGGGCTGCATTAGTAGGAGCATTGCCAGCAGATCACGGGAAGTAATTATTCCCCTCTATTCGGCATTGGTGAGGCCGCATTTGGAGTATTGTGTCCAGTTTTGGGCCCCCCACTACAGAAAGGATGTGGACAAGTTGGAGAGAGTCCAGTAGAGGGCAACAAAAATGATTAGGGGGCTGGAGCACTAGACTTATGAGGAGAGGCTAAGGGAACTAGGCTTGTTTAGTCTGCAGAAGAGAAGAATGAGGGGAAATTTGATAGCAGCCTTTAACTACCTGAAAGGGGGGTTCCACGGAGGATGGGGCTAGGCTGCTCTCGGTGGTGGCAGATGACAGAACAAGGAGCAACGGTCTCAAATTGCAGTGGGGGAGATCTAGGTTGGACATTAGGAAAACGTTTTTCACTAGGAGGGTGGTGAAGCACTGGAATGGGTTACCTAGGGAGGTGGTGGAATCTCCATCTTTAGAGGTTTTTAAACTCCGGCTTGATAAAACCCTCGCTGGGACTATTTAGCTGAGGTTAGTCCTGCTTTGAGCAGGGGGGTTGGACTAGATGACCTCCTGAGGTCCTTTCCAACTCTATGATACACTTCTCCCTCTGGGGAAAGGATGAGTGAACAAACAGGCAGCAGAGTAGTCACATCTCTCCAGTAATGCATTAGGCTAAGGACAGTACAGAATAGAACAGAAAGAGCAGCGACTCTGAACCGTCCTTGAATGGACAATATTTTCTATTGTTGTATGCATTGTTGGTGTAGCTATGTCAGTCCCAGGATACTAGAGACACAAGGTAAGAAAGGGAATATATTTTACTGAACCAGCTTCTGTTGGTGAGGGACAAGCTTTTGAGCTATTACTCTGTGTAGCTCAAAACTGTGTCTCTCACCAACAGCAGTTGGTCCAGTAAAAGCTATTATCGCATCCAAGTTGTCTCTGGAATAGACAAATACATTTTCTGTTTTTTCTTGTTGCAAACAAGTCAACACTGGAGTAATCCCAGTTCTGAACTATTACCCAACTATATTGTTCTCTGGGGACCACGTGTGAGTTACTGTGAAATCCCTCCTGAGGCAATCTGTGGGAATATTCTGCACGCACGTGTGCGTTGACAAACACAGGCATGCCCGTGAGGGTGAGAGGCCCTGAGGGTATCAATGTTCCAAACACATAAGCGCCCAATTCGCACCACTTCCTAACATAACAAACCGGATCTCATTCTGTCCTGTTTGTTGAGATAAAACATAGCAGTCGCATTGCCCATCACAATTTATTTCATCAGTTGCTTGATGAATGGAAGAAATGCTTTGCATTCTCAGTACGTGACCCTCAATTCTTAAAGGTTTTATGTAAAGGACTGATGCCTTGGCAGCCCTGAATGACCCACAGATGAGCACATGAGCACACCATGCTAAAATGGACGCATCCATCATTAATATCATTGCTGGCAGAGAAGGAAAGCAAGGAAAGCTCTTCCAAACATCCAGATTAATCCACCAATCTAATGAAGGTAGAACGGAGGCAGGTGTGCAAACCAGGATGTCCAGAGGGTCCCTATTTGTTCAATAAACAGACCTCCACCAGCTTTGCATACCTGCAGATGACACCTAGCATGCTGAGTAGGATGCCCTGTGTGATGTCAGCTTCAGACAAGATCTTACTGGTGTCTTTGAGTGAGTCTGCAGACTGATACGCAGATTCAAAATTGATAGCACCCTTTCCTGAGCCAGATAGCCTGTCAACGTCACAGAATTGAGGATAGTCCCAAACAACTTGATTTTTTTTTTAGGGGTCCAGAATCAACGTCTCTATTTATTGCTAGACTCCGCTGAGCAAACAGCCTGCAGCTGGTAGACCTTGTCTGGCACCTGTTGGCAGGCTCAACCTGAAACCAGCCAAATCTAGGACTTATTTTGGGGAGTTCTATGGCGTATGTTATACAGGAGGCCAGAGTAGATGATCCCAATGGTCGCTTCTTTGATGGGACACACCCCATCCCACTGACAACAAGCTTAACAAGAATCACTGCACTGAGGCAACGCCAATTAGGTGCATTTGCAGAGCATGCTCTGCTAGGAGAAGGGGAACTTAAAAAGGGGTGCTGGCCACGGAACAGGGGTATGTTTGTCCAAGAGGTGAGGTTGCTAGAGACTTCCAGGGAGCCCAAGGCAATGACCAGACTTCCCTTCCCCCTGTTTAGGGCAGACAGACACTGCAGCCCTGAGAAGGGCTCTGGAAGTCTGCACTCCCTGGACCTGAGGATCTGCACCAGGGCTGGAGGTAATTAGACTCAAAGCACCATGGGAGTGAAGTCAACTCCCATGGGGAACAGTGAGCATGCCCAGGAATGGGAGTTGTGGGGAGACCCAGAGGCAAGAGATGTAAAAAGATGATGGCTGAGCTTAGGGTGAGAGCTGGCCGACTATACCTTCTGGCCTTGGAATCTATGAATCAACCATACAGATAAAGCGGCAACTGACAGTTGAGTTGCTAAGGTGAACTGTGACTACTGCCATTCACTCTTAAATGCCCCTGATCTGATGAAAGACCAACAAGGGATTGGGGGGGAGGGGGAGGTCACCTACTACAAACTTTAAGTATTTCTGGTGGCTCAGGTGAATTGAAACATGGAAATCGGAATCCTGCATTCCAAGAGTAGCTTATCAGTTGTTGAGATCAAGGGATGGGCTAATGGAGACATATTGAATTTTATCTTTCTGATAAAGGTGTTTAACTTTCTTAGGTCCAGGAGAGGCCTCACTCCCCCTCTTTTTGGGGGCTATGAGTAGAATCCGTCCCTTTCTCCTGTGCTGTAAAGGGACCTCTTCTATAGCTCCAAGATCTGAAAGAGACTGCACCTCCTGCAGCTGTATGGTCTCATGAGAGGCATCCCTGAATAGGGATGGGGTAGGACAAAGACTGAAACCGAATGGTGCATCCCAGTTCCAGAGTGTCTAAAAGCCCTTGATCGGTAGTTATCGAGTTGCAGACACATAGGAACTGGACAAGTAGTGCCCAAAGGGAGGGATGGGTTGGGAAGATCCTGGCTGACTGATACTCTGCTCTCAAAGCAGTCAAGTCGGCTGCTTTGAAAGGCCATGAAGACAGATGCTGAAGGGATTCTCCTCAAAAAGTTGTGATGTTTCTTTGAGAAGTCATAGTTAATACAGTCATTCTTAGATACAAATGTTTAGTAGTTTGCTAGTCGCATTTACAAGCCAGTCACTGGGTATGCCTCCCTACTCAAAAAGCCTAGTCTTTCTGGCTCCTTATCTTTTGGATTTGAACTGCCCCTGTGCTGATTTCTCCTTGCCAAGGCCACAACCAGGGAACCCAGCACAGGTGAGCAAAAATTCTGTTGGAATCCCTGTGAGGGCACATGGTGTTTGTGAGCCATCCTTTCTGAGGTAGGCGTCAGGGAGTTTGGCCAGGTCCTACAATGCCTTGCCCATAGGCACCGCCACACTTCCTGCCACAGCCATCTGCAGGATTTCTAGCAACCCTTGGGGATTCTGATGGGGGTAGAGACATCCATCATCTTATGTCTTGGGAGTTGCATAGTCTGCCTTGAGCCTGTATCTAAAAAATCACAGAAAGGTTGCTGAGGCTCATCCATGCCTCTGACCCCCCATGCTACTCATCCACAAGGACACTGATGATACTGCCAGGGCTGACCTTGAACAGATGAGTAGTAACTAAAGGGCTCTGGGAGTGAGGCTGAAGAAGTCAGGGCACTGGTGGCTGTGACCCAGGGACCACTTGGTGCCAACTGGCAGAAGGCACAAGGGGGGACCATAAGGTTTACAGGGATCCCCTAGGTCTCGTATCTACAGACTAGTTCAGTCATGTCATGTCTCTACTAAACACCTATGTCACACTGATCATCATAATTATTGTTAAATGTCTGTATCTAGACTGAAAATTATGCTCTTAAGGTCTGTGAGTTGGTGTTGCTCATCAGAAAGTGATAAAGAGGTTTCTTTAAGGCAGGAGACACGTATCTACAAGTCTGGCCATATGTAGATTGAGTATTGTATACTTCATAATGAATTCCTATTTACAGTCTGTGCAAAATGATAATCAAGTAATTGCAAAGTCTCCAGGGGAGATTCTAGAGACTAAAAAACAAATAGCAGGGGCTTCTCCTATTTACAAGTGCAGACACTGGAACTATATCTATGGATGCAGAGTTATACTCAGGCATCCTTCACTGAGTGGACAAACTGCCAGCTGGCTTGTCTTATGAATGAAGGATCAGAGCCAGTCTGGCTGTTTGACACTGGGAGAAAAACTTGAGCTGAGTTAACCTTTGTGAGACAAGCAAATGGCTTCTTAGTTATGGTTACTCTCTAGAAAGTATGTTGCACTTTTATTTTATGTGTAACAGTTTGTTTCTGTTAATTCTACATGCTTCTTCTCTAGTCTGCTCCTCGTTCAAAAATCTTCTTGGTTTTTCTATAAACCTGTCTAAGTGGAGCGGTAATCCGGAGATGTAACAGGTAAGCTGGTGTGTGCTATTCCTTTGGATCTGTGAATTATGTGAGTGCCCAATGGATGCAGGACTGGACACTCCAGACAATGCTCAGAATCTGAGGGCAGGAGGTTGGCCTGTGCATATCACTAACCTGTGCACAGAGCAGGCACTGCTTATGTTGCCAGAGGCCAGTGGAGTTGGGAAGCTGGGCCCTGGCAAGTGGTAGCAAGGAGCCACAGCCCTGGGTACCATAGGGAAGCAGCACAGTGCTGTTCATGTCCATGCTTCCAGTTGCAGTAAGAGCCTAGGCTGGGACAAATGACAACCTAGGAAGGATGGCCTTAAACTAGGTTTAAACTTGGAAAAGTAATACAGAAAAAGACAAAATCTGCCACATGTTCTTACAAGATATTGAGGATGACATCTTTTTCCAGAAGGTGGAGGAAGTAACTAGGGAGAAAGCTAGTTTAGACTCTATTCCCTCAAAAGAGG
The DNA here is from genome assembly GCF_026122565.2 of Emydura macquarii macquarii. Taxonomy (NCBI): domain Eukaryota; kingdom Metazoa; phylum Chordata; order Testudines; family Chelidae; genus Emydura; species Emydura macquarii. The sequence goes on along the minus strand of NW_027132330.1, from coordinate 374,530 downwards.
GAGGAACTGGTTGCAAATCTCAAGGCTGAAAGCAATTTGGGTGAAAGTGATACAGTTCATCATTCTAATCCTGTCCTCCAAAATACTACTTACCCCTCCGCACTCAGAGGATTCGAAGGTTGGAGTGTGCCTATTGCTAGCCTACAGCATAACTAGAGGGAAATGCCAGTGTTGCCCGTGAAGTTGGGGAACTGACCCACAACAGGCACATATTAGACTTTCAGATGTTAAGGGCAGGTGGTAGTGAGGTGCCTCAATCATGGTTACCCCTGGGAGGTGCCCCACATAGATTCAGTTTGGCAAATAAAATAGTTCCTGATAAAATTCAGGAGCTAACTAAAACAATCTCAGAACCCTCACCAATTATCTTTGAGAACTCATGGGAGTGGCAGAGGTTACAGAAGATGGAGAAGGGCAAACATAGTACCTATCTTTAAAAAGGGGAAGAGAGAGGACCTGGAGAATTATACAACCGTCAACCTAACTTTAATACCTGGGAAGATACGAGAACATATTAAATGGTTTGTAGCAGCGAGAAGATATAGCCACTATGGATTTGTCAAGAACAAATGAGGAAGAATCAGAGAAGACAGTGCAGGGGAGACTGAAGAACGGGGAAGAAAATTGGCAGCATGTGACCTCCCGAAGAAAGAGAACCCATATGCCCACCATGCAAATGGAGGTAAGAAATCGTTTTCAGGCTCTCTGCACAGTTACTATGGTGGAGAATTATTTGGAAGTCTCATCTGAGGGAATGGATCAGAAGGAGACCCTGTTGATCAGAAGGCATGAGATGCATTGTCCTAGGAATGGGGGTTCCACAACCACCACTCCCAAGAGAAAAAGAAGGGAGTGGAGTCAGGGACTCCCTCCTGAGGCAGATGGAGTCATTCATCTGCCATCCGGACCGGGCAACTAAAGAAGTGTGCTGCTTGCCTGGAGCTAGGATTCAGGATGTGACGGAGAGACTGCCGAGACTCATCAAGCCCTCGGACCGCTACCCTTCTTACTTCTCCACGTGGGCACCAATGACACTGCCAAGAACAACCTTGAGCGGATTACTGCAGACTATGTGGCTCTGTGAAGAAGAATAAAGGAGTTTGAGGCACAAGTGGTGTGCTCGTCCATCCTCCCTGTTGAAGGAAAAGGCCCAGGTAGGGACCGTTGCGTTGCGGAAGTAAATGCATGGTTGCGCAGGTGGTGTCGGAGAGAGTGTTTTGGATTCTTTGACCAGGGGATGTTGTTCCAGGAAGAAGGATTGCTAGGAAGAGACGGGATTCACCTAATGAAGAGAGGGAAGAGCATCTTCACAGACAGGCTAGCCAACCTAGTGAGGAGGGTTTTAAACTAGGTTCGGTGTGGGACAGGGACCTAAGCACAGAGGTAAGTGGGGAAGTGGAATACCAGGCGGAAGCGCAAGGAGGAGGGTGCAATGGGGAGGCCTCCTGATTCACACTGAGAAAATAGGGCAATCGGCTAGTTATCTTAGGTGTTTGTACATGAACGCAAGAAGCCTGGGAAACAAGCAGGAAGAATTGGAAGTCCTGGCACAGTGAAGGTACTGTGATGTGATTGGAATAACCAAGACTTGGTGGGGTAATTCACACAACTGGAGCACTGTCATGGATGGGTATAAACTGTTCAGGAAGGACAGGCAGGGGAAAAAAGGTGGAGGAGTTGCACTATATGTAAGAGAGCACTATCACTTCTCAGAGCTCCAGTATGAAAATGGAGAAAAGCCTGTTGAGAGTCTCTGGGTTAAGTTTAGAGGTGAGAGCAACAAGGGTGATGTCATGGTGAGCGTCTGCTATAGACCACTGGACCAGGAGGATGAAGTAGATATGGCTTTCTTTAGACAACTAACAGAAGTTTCCACATCAGAGGCTCTGGTTCTCATGAGGGACTTCAATCACCCTGACAACTGCTGGGAGAGCAACACAGCAGAGCACAGACAATCCAGGAAGTTTTTGGAGAGTTTTGGGGACAAGTTCCTGGTGCAAGTGCTGGAGGACCCTATTAGGGGCTGAGCTCCTCTTGAGCTCCTGCTCACCAACAGGGAAAATTTGGTAGGGGAAGTAGAAGTGGTCAGTAACCTGGGCAGCAGTGACCATGAGATGGTTGAGTTCAGGATCCTGACAAAAGGAAGAAAGGAGAACAGCAGGATATGGACCCAGGACTTCAGAAAAGCAGACTTGACTCCCTCAGGGAGCTGATGGGCAGGATCCCCTGGGAGGCTAATACGAGGGGGAAAGGAATCCAAGAGAGCCGTCTGTATTTTAAAGAAACCTTATTGAGGGTTCAGGAACAAACCATCCCGATGTGCAGAAAGAATAGCAAATATGGTAGGCGTCCAGCTTGGCTTAAAGAAATCTTTGGTGAGCTTAAACAGAAAAATAAAGTTTACAAGATGTGGAAACTTGGTCAGATGACTAGGTCGGATTATAAAAATACTGCTTGAGTATGCAAGAGTGAAATCAGGAAGGCCAAAGCACAACTGGAGTTACCGCTAGGAAGGGACATTAAGGGTAACAAGAAGGGTTTCCGCAGGTATGTTAGTAACAAGAAGGTGATCAGGGAAAGTGTGAGCCCCTTACAGAATGGGGAAGGCAACCTAGTGACAGATGATGTGGAAAAAGCTGAAATAATCAATACTATTTTTGCCTCTGTCTTCATAGACTACTGCACTTGGCAACACAGTATGGGGAGGAGGTGAACAGCTCTCAGCAGTGAAAAAACAGGTTCAGGACTATTTAGAAAGATTGGACATACACGAGTCCATGGGGCCAGATGCAGTGCATGCGAGGGTGCTGAGGGAGTTGGCTGAGGTGATTTCAGAGCCATTGGCTATTATCTTTGAAAGCTCGTGGCAACAGGGGGAGGTCCCTGAGGACTGGAAAAAAGCAAATATAGTGCCCATCTTCAAAAAAGGGAGGAAAGAGGATCCAGGGAACTACAGACCAGTCAGCCTCACTTCAATCCCTGGAAAAATCATGGAGCAGGTCCTTAAGAAATCCATTTTAAGGCACTTGGAAGAGAGGAAGGTGATCAGGAACAGTCAACACGGAGTCACCAAGGGAAAGTCATGCCTGACCAACCTGATTGCTTTCTATGATGAGGTGACTGGCTCTGTGGATTTAGGGAAGGTGGTGGATGTGATATACCTTGACTTTAGCAAAGCTTTTGATACGGTCTCTCACAGTATTCTTATCAGCAAGATAAAGAAGTATGGGTTGGATGAATGGACTATAAAATGGATAGAGAACTGGCTAGAGCATAAGGCTCAGCGAGTAGTGATCAATGGCTCCATGTCTAGCTGGCAACTGGTCACAAGAGGAGTGCCCCAGGGGTCGGTCCTGGGGCCAGTTTTGTTCAACATCTTCATTAATGATCTGGAGGATGGGGTAGATTGCACCCTCAGGAAGTTTGCGGATGACACTAAGCTGGGGGGAGTGGTAGATACCCTGGAATGTAGGGATAGAATACAGAAGGACCTAAACAAACTGGAGGATTGGGCCAAAAGAAATCTAATGAGGTTCAACAAAGAAAAGTGCAGAGTCCTCCACTTAGGAAGGAAGAATCCCATGCACAGCTATAGACTGGGGACCGATGAGCTAGGCAGCAGTTCTGCAGAAAAGGACCTGGGGGTAACAGTGGATAAAAAGCTGGATATGGGTCAGCAGTGTACACTGGTTGCCAAGAAGGCTAATAGCATATTGGGCTGCATTAGGAGGAGCATTGCCAGCAGGTCACGGGAAGTGATTATTCCCCTTTATTCGGCATTGGTGAGGCCGCATTTAGAGTATTGTGTCCAGTTTTGGGACCCCCACTGCAAAAAGGATGTGGACAAGTTGGAGAGAGTACAGTAGAGGGCAACAAAAATGATTAGGGGGTTGGAGCACAGGACTTATGAGGAGAGGCTAAGGGAACTGGGCTTGTTTAGTCTGCAAAAGAGAAGAATGAGGGGGATTTGATAGCAGCCTTTAACTACCTGAAAGGGGGTTCCAGGGAGGATGGAGCTAGGCTGTTCTCAGTGATGGCAGATGACAAAACAAGGACTAACGGTCTCAAGTTGCAGTTGGGGAGGTCTAGGTTGGACATTAGGAAAACGTTTTTCACTAGGAGGGTGGTGAAGCACTGGAATGGGTTACCTAGGGAGGTGGTGGAATCTCCATCTTTAGAGGTTTTTAAGCTGAGGCTTGACAAAGCCCTGGCTGGGATGATATAGCAGGAATAACCTCAGCTTTGAGCAGGGGGTTGGACTAGATGACCTCCTGAGGTCCTTTCCAACTCTAATATTCTATGATTCTATATTCAGGCACACCTGTGACACCCCTTCCTACATCAGTTTTGTGTTTGGGGTGTGATGTTGGCAGACCAGGAGCCAGCTCCTGCCTAGGCCTCATTGAACACTGACAAATCATAGAATCATAGAAGTTTAGGATTGTAAGGGACCTCAGGAGGTCATCTAATCCAACCCACTGCTCAAAGCAGGACTAACCCCAATGAAATCATCCCAACCAGGGCTTTGTCAAGACACACCTTAAAAACCTCTTAGGATGGAAATTCCACTACCTCCCTAGATAACCCATTCCAGTGCTTCACCACCCTCCTAGGGAAATGTTTTTCCTAATAGCCAACCCTAGACCTATCCCACTGCAACTTGAGACCGTTGCTCCTAGTTCTGCCATCTACTACCACTGAAAATAGCCTAGTTCCATCCTCCCTGGAACCCCCTTTCAGGTAGTTAAAGGCTGCTATTAAATCCCCCCTCATTCTTTTCTTCTGCAGGCTAAACAAGGCTAGTTCCCTCAGCCTCTCCTCATAAGTCATGTACTCCAGCCCCCTGATAATTTTTGTTACCCACCCCGCAGCACTCTTTCCAATTTGTCAACATCCTTTCTGCAGTGGGGGGCCCAAAACTGGACACAGTACTCCGAATGAGGCCTCACCAGTGCCAAATAGAGGGGAATAATCACTTCCCTCCATCTGCTGGCAATGCTCCTACTAATGCAGTCCAAAATGCCATTAGCCTTCTTGGCAATTAGGGCACACTGCTGACTCATGTCCAGCTTCTTGTCCACTGTAACCTCCAGATCCTTTTCTGCAGAACTGCTGCCTAGCCAATCGGTTCCCAGTCTGTAGCAGTGCATGGGATTCTTCCATCCTAAATTCAGGACTCTGCACTTGTCCTTGTTGAACCTCATCAGATTTCTTTTGACCCAATCCTCTAATTTGTCTAGATGACTCTGTATCCTATCACTGCCCTCCAGGGCATCTGCCACTCCCTCCTGCTTAGTGTCATCTGCAAACTTGCTGAGGATGCAATCCACCCCATCCTCCAGATTATTAATGAAGATGTTTAACAAAACTGGCCCCAGCACTGACCCCTGGGGTACTCCGCTTATTACCGGCTGCCAACTAGACATCAAGCCGTTGATCACTACCCATTAAGCCCGATGATCTAGTCAGCTTTTTATCAATCTTATAGTCCATTCATCCAACCCCATACTTCTTTAACTTGCTGATAAGAATACTGTGGGAGACCATATCAAAAGCTTTGAAATGCATAGCTGGAAACAGTCTGACACCTGAATGTTTGTATTGTTAAATTAGGTATTAGATTTATAGAGATGAGTTTAGAGTTTGAACTGTATGAAATGCTTGTGAGTCACTGCCTGCATTAACCTCACTTATAATAGCTGTATCCCATGTTATAAGGTAGTATTTAAGTGGTGGCTCTCTAACTACAAAAGTGTTTGCTATGAAGCAGGAAACCCCCTCAATCAGGAGAAAAGCATTACCAAGTGTGAAATACCAGTTTATCTCCTGCCCAACAAAAGAAGGCCTGTAGACACAAAACAAAGCACTGCGGAACACCTGGGACAAAAGACTTTGTTGATTGCTCCTCCAACACCCAGAAAGAGGAGACGCGCACAAACCCTTGTCCCATCACACTTCGAACTCTGGAGAAAGGGAGTTAAAATCTCTGACCAGAAGGATCTATATTACTACGCTGCTTGGAATTTGGAGGGGACAATATTTCTAAGCATAAGCAAGGGATCCCCACGCTACTTAGGTTGGTTTAGCCCTAGCAGACATACAGAGTTTGCACATTAAAGCAGCATCTATTACTTTTTGGAACCTAAAACTGTGTGCTTGTTTACCTGCTTAAGCCTTGTAAATAAATCAATTCTTTTTCCTAGTTAATAAACCTTCAGTCAGTTTAATATAGGATTGACTACAAGTGATGTCTTTGGTGAGAGATCTAAGGTACAACTGACTTGGGATAAGTGACTGGTCCTTTGGAACTGGGAATAACCTAAATATTGTTGTGATTTTTGGTGTAAGGGACCATCTCTTACAAAGGCAGGCTTGCCTGGGTGGCAAGATACAGCGGAGCCCCCGGGGATTCTCTGACTCCATATTAAGGCTGTGGTAGTGCTTGAGGAGTTCACAGTTGATATTCGTTGGTGAAATCTAATTAGAAAACACACACCCGGTTTGGGGTTTGTGCCTTGGTTTGTAACGGGCTGCCTGAGTTTGGCACCCATGTTCATGAGCCACTCCAGACAGCGTGACAGTCATTTTTGGCTCTACTCTTATAGGCAGATGGGGCTCTGATTAAGGAGAGGGTACAGCCTTCCAGATCATTTCAGGGCTCCATGTATTGTCATGGTATAGAAGAAAGCATGCAAAGCTTGTGGGAGAAGCAGACAAATGGGGTATCTAAGCTGGTAACATTAGCAGAGCGCAGGAGGTGGAGCAAAGTGATAAGTGAAGGTGGGAAGCAGTATTCTAGACAAGGTGGCATTAGAAGGGCTGGGGCTCAGGAAGGCCATTGGGCAGGGAGCTGAAATGCTCCTGGTCAGAGGAGATGGGAGTCAGGATGGGGATCACTCGTTACAGGCACTGCAAATGGCAATGCTGTGCAGGTGGTGACAGGCGATTTGCAGATGTCAGCAATTTCAGGGTAAGGTTGTCACCATCCAGGCTACGGGCAATGGAAGCAAGTCACTTACCCACTATGTCCCTGGTGGTGTATACAAGCACCCAGCTCTCTGTTCCATGCACAGGAGGGGTCTCTACCCAGGATACACTCGTGGCAGCTCTTGTATCTCTCACAGTCTGTTGTGTTGACCTGGGTCACTTCAATAGAGGACCCTACATACAACCAGTTCTACAAAGAGAACAGAAGGTGAAATCCAACATTTGCAAAACTTGGCTATGTACAAAGAGTCTCTTGGACACAACCTCTGGGGTCAGGTGGAGCTGAGCGCACAGGAGATTTTCAAATTTGGGGTTTACTTGTGCCCAAGTTGCCCAATGAACACTCTAAGGGAGGACAACAGGGCAAAGTCTAAGTAATAGGTACTCCTCCCGTTCCCATAACAAGGTCCTCACAGAGATGCAGGGTCATCCTTGAAGCCATCCAGCACCTCGTGACTTTAAAGGGGAGCAGGAGAGAGGCCAACCCATCAGAACCAGGCTCATCTACATCCCAGACAGGGTCATCACTGCACTTTTCTTTGCTTCTGGGTCCTCTGAGGGACATGACTGGCATCAGCAATTTTGCTGCCTCTCTGCCTAGAGGACTTTGAAATAATGAGACCTGCAGGGTTACAGGCCACATGAACTTCTAGATCATGTGGAATTTTCCATCAGCTTGAGGCACTGCAGGTGGTATCATGTCCTCCTCAGGGGCCCAAGGACAGAACATAAGAAACTTCCCTGTTCCATGAATATGATGGATGGATGTGACATGCAGAGGGTGATAACATCTCTAACAACTAAATACTCAGGCTGCTTTCTCTAGCAAACAAAGGGTAATTTACCTTTGGCAAGATCCAGGGGCCGGAAGATGAAGCTAGATAAATTCAGAGTAGAAATAAGGTGCAAATATTTTGTTAAGAGTGAGGGGAATTAACCACTGGAACAACTGATCAACGGATGTGGTGGATTCTCTGTCACTTACAGTCTTTAGATCAAGGCTGGACATCCCTCTACAGAATCTGCTGTAGCTCTGACAGACATTATGGGCTGGATGCTTGAATCACGGGATGAGGTATTCTGGCCAGTGCTACACAGGAGGTCAGATTACATGAGGAGAGAGATCCCTTCTGCCTTTGAAATCTATAAATCTAGGAATCATTTAAAACCGCAGCGACCAGCTCCTTCTCCACCCCATTGATTGCTGAGGCTTTTCTATTATTTCTATCATACCATCCTTGTCAACACCAGGCTTCCCTTGCTGAAGTGTCTTGAGCAAACTTGGAGGCAGAGTGCAATGGGGAAGGAGTAATATTTAGAAACAGGGAGCACAACGTCACAGAGCAGCATAGCCCTCTAGGACCAAGACACCAGGCGCTCAGTGCTGATAACAGATTTTCAAAGACCAAGCACTGTCCACATTGTGCTTTGAAAAATCTCCATGTTGTCTGAGTGACTAAATCTGGGCACCTAGAAGAGTCCCTTTGACAATCCTTCTGCTTCTGGGGTCCCCCGTTTCATAGATCTTTGCATTCCTCCCACTCAGTGCAATTTCCCATCACCTCTTTCACAAAGCAGGCAGAGATCAGCCAATGGGATCATTCTGAGGAGGTGTGCAATACCATGAGTGGAAGACACAGCCAGCCACTCGAATAACAATAAGTAGGAGGTAGCTGGGTGGCGAGCTGTGTCTCTAGGGAGAGGGAAACCTTGTGGGGGCTAAAGAGGGAAGTGAGACTGGTGCAAGAGCTGTGACTCAGCAAACTGTGCACAACGAGCAGGAAAACATCCTTAAACAGGAACTCCCAAGGGCGAGACAGCAAAGCCACCCAACGCTAGCACCTCCACAAGATTACACTGCAGCAGCAAGAAAAGAGCCGGATGGGGTCACAGCTACATCTCCTGGACTAAAGATTTGGACCCAGGAGGGAGCATGTGCCTAGCCCAACAGACAATGCTTTTCTAGAGAGCTCCGGTTCAGTGCCAAGCATGGATGCATCCATATGGTAACTCTCAGAAGAGCATGGCCTGAGCAATCTGTGACCCAGATATAGAGAACCGAACAGTCTCCTGCCTACAAGGTGAAAAGATTATGGGTGTGATCGTTAGGGCAGAGAAGTCTAATGTATTCTGGGGAATGCCCACTGCAAGCTGAACAAACACCCCTAGTGAGTGAATGCAGATGAGGGGGAAGATCCCATATATCTGCAAGGACCTGAGAAGGGAACTGCAGACAAGGCCCGTGCACCTGACCTGTCCCCACACCTAACGCTAAGGCTGGGACTGGGAAGTTGGTCCAAAGTACCTGAGGAACTCTTCCCCCAACCCTGTACGTCACCATGACAACTATATCCCGCTGGAGCTGTGAGCCCTCCCCAGGAGCTGTGCAAATAAATCAGATGTAGACTCCTTGTTCTATTGTGTAAGTGAGACAGAGGTAGAGAGAAATGTTATGATACTGTTCAGTGTAGTAGTACTTGTCAGTTTCTTGAAGTGAACTCTTTCCTGAAACTTGTACTATTGAACCTAAAAATATCTTGATGAATTCTCTGTGTATGTGAGTGAGGAATGTATGTGCAGGGCATAAAAAGACACCAGCCTAAACTGCTCTAACAACAGAAAGGGGAGTGAAGACACCAACTGCCATCCTAACCCTGAAGGCAAAAGAATAGCTATCAGCGACCCTAAAGTGCAAATTAACGACCCTAAAATACAGAAGGATCCACCCTGGGAACAAAAAGTATAGAAATAAGAGAATAGTCATGCTTTCAATTAGCTGGTGATTAACAACTATACTGAACACAGAGGCAGCATGACACAGCCAGGGCCATAGACTTATATCAGAGCCAGCAAGTACAAAAGATGGGGTAAAAACATGGAAACTTTGGGTTTCGTTCTGCAATTGTCATATTGGAGCATCAGATTCATGTCCAACAGAGACCTGGCTCCCTCTTCGTGCCCAGCCTAGTTGGCCACTAGACTGGCTTGAGCAATGCACAAAAGGACCGGTAATTATATCACACCAGCTTGCAGAACTTTATGAATGTGTGTGTGAATGTGACTGCTTTTTGATATTCTTACATGTACAATAAATGTGGCATATTGCCTTATTCCCCTGAATAAGATCCTGCTAGCCTTTAATAAGTATAACAGAGCCACCCGCCACAAAGGGAAGGCCGATCAGCACAAGGAAAGAGCTTTGTAGCCAGCAGCTCACAGCTGTGGGAGTTGCTCTCAGCACAAATCTCAGTGCTGCTAGGACCACATGCTAAACTTATGTGACCAACGTTTCTACAGCATCCAGCTGACAGGGGCAAGGAGAAGAGAAAAGATTGCATGGAACTTTTAATATATAACCGGTAAAATCAGGCACAGTTTCCACGGTGATGAGCACAGCATATGCACTTAGACAGCTAACAGGGGTGTTTGGGGTAAGGGAGGAATCTATTACCCTCACCCACAGGGAGGAATGGGAGGAGGAACCTCATTACCAGTGAAGCAGGGATAAGGAGGGCTGGGGCCAGGCAGCCACTTTCTGGGTTTGATCCACCTGACCCACATTTTCCCACCTTGTAGGTGTCACAGTTTCCTTTTTAAATACCATGTATCCATTAGTGCTTGGAACACCCCAGCCCAGCCAGTTCAGGCTCTAGGGCACCCAGGAGAAGGTGCTTGTTTCCTCACCTGGTGGAGCTGCAGATTCTGAACTGGCTGGGGCTCAGGGAACAGCGTCAGATCCTCAATGATGATGGCCTTTTGACCAATCTTCACTGCTTTGTGTAAGTGTCCATCCTCTGCAAGGGGAAGAAGGCCATAGCAGGTGGACAGGTTAGATCAGCACCACCACCTGGCTGGGAAAGAGTAGCCCCAGCACCAGAGACAAGCTCTACAATCTTCCCTTCATAACAGGGCATCAGCTCCCATGCTAGCTTGTGGCTATTTCCGCCCTCACCTCAGATAGCTGCACCCAGGCTGCATCTCAAGCCCTCCCTGCTACCTCCTCTCTCCCTCACTGCAGGGAACACCATCATCTGCCTATCACTCAGTCCTGTAATGTGGACGTCACCTTCAACTCTGACCTCTCTCTGGGTCCTCACATCCAGAATATGTGTATGTCTTGCAGATTCTTTCTGCATAATGTCTCTATGGCCTCTTCTACCCACCCATTCAGCTCAAATTGTCATCTGCATGTCATTCCTTCATCATCATGAAGACATTATCGCATGTCTTCATTACTTAACATCCTTCTCTCTGGCCTTGACAAATGCAATCGTGTCCGACTCACTTCATTCAGAATGCTGCTGCAAAGATCAGTTTCCTAGCCTATTGCACGGACCAAGCCTTCTCCTCACCGTATCCCTCCATTGGCTCCTCCTTCTCTGTCATTTCAGACATAAGCTCCTTGTCTTTGCTTTCAAGGCCTTTTGCAACTGATTCCCACCCTATCTTCTCTCATTAACTACTGAAATATTGACTCCTGCGCCCAGTCAGCCCATGATGCCAGCCTCCATTGCCCACTTGTTACATTTACAGTTGCTCCTAGTAAACATCCAAAAAACTAACTCATTATCCTCCTTCAAAACCTTACTCAAAACTCTTTTGCTGTGATGCCTAGAAAAAAAACTAGAAAATGGTGCTAATGTGCAGAGCCCACTTCCTATCATACTGACCAATATTATCTCATTGTTTCTTTGTATTCCCCCATTAGTCTGTCTGTATCCATCTGTGATCCCTAGGGTTTTTCTTAGATTGTAAGCTCCTTGGGGCAGGGCCCATTTCTTTTGTAACAGTACCTAGCACCCTGGGTCCTGATCCATGACTGGGGCTCCTAGGTGCTACAATACGAATACTAAATCATCTCTCCACCCCATGGGGTTGCCCCAAGGTGACTGCTCCTGACTTACAGCCACACCCTTCCCACCTCATGAACATCTCTACCCCCATTTTCGCCCCGTGTCTGTCCATTCCTGTCCCCACCCTGTGCTGCCATCTCCCTCACCAGTTCCCAGGTACAGCACATCATATTCCTGCCCAGAAACGCTTCTGACACGGTGCACTGCGATTCTGAGGTACAGTGTGTCCAGCTTGACCAACACTGGCTCCATTTCCAGCGGGTGAACAACCTGATCCATAAGAGGATGATCTCGGACAAATGTCAGAACACGGTCAGGCAGTGCCATCGAGGAGCCAAAGCCAGCCGACTTCATGCTCTTGGTAATGCACTGTGGGCATAAAACAGGAAGACATGTTCAAATGGTCTGGGCAGCAGAACACTTTTACTGGATGTTGATTTCCAGTCAGAAACTGGTAATCCCACTCCTTCAGCACCCTAGGGATTTTCCGAATACAAAGTACGGTGCACACAGCCCACATACAGCGTTTCATACACACACACAGTAGCGAATCACCTTGCGTTACAGCAAATTCCACTGAGGACTGGGGTTAGCCACACAGTGGCCCGTTCAGGCCTTTAAGGCACATCTCAGAGCAGTAAGACTACTTAGCTGCCCTCACAAACAGGTCCCAAAGATAGCTACAGGCTAATGACTGACTAGGGAGATGGTTAATAGGTTAACTAAGCACCTGAGAAAGGAGGATATAATGAGAAGCATTAGACATCACTACCATCTCTGCCCACAAAAATTCCTCCCCAGAATAAATTTGCCCTCCCACACTAGACACTCAGTTATTTTTGGTCATTTTAATTGCTAATTTTTGGGCTTTGGCATTTTGCCATTTTAGCCTTTGCTGTATTTGTGTGTTTTGCACAGAAATTTTTACTTGTAATTGATTTTTTATATATTTTTAAAGTATGGCTTTTTTCCCAGGAATTTTTAAAATATTGGTATTTTGCCTAGAGTGCTTTATTAGGCACTTTTGATAAAACCAGTTATTTTTTTTAAAGAGGCATTTTTCCGTAGAAGTGCTTATTATAAAAAAGTTACAGTAGCAACTTTAGTGCATCCTGAAATTGTAGGAGTGTGCACAGCAGGGCCAGCTGCAGTGTACATGAAATTAACAAACACTAAAGTCCCACCTTTTACTCAATGTTCCCCTCTCCAAACAGTTAGCTTGCAATCCTGTACTGCTTGGTTTGACTGATGTTTTGACTAGATGGCTCCTGGCTTGGAGTGCCAATTTGTTGATAAATTGTATAGTTAATTGCTTGACTATACCTTGGTTTGTTATGAAATATACTTAAGAGACCAAATAACCAATGTTAGTTAGATTTATTGCTATAAGCCATTATAACACAGTACATGGAAAAGATTTTATACAATATTAGTCTCCAGTAAGCCATCTCATGCAGTGTTGTTACATTTACTATATGTAGAAAGGGGGTTCCCAAAATTACACTCCTAAAGCCATTTTTACACCCTACCTGTTTACAAGTAAAAAGGTATGATGTACATTACTTGAAACTAGATTTAAGAAGTTAGCTTTTTACCTAGTCTTTTGGTACCAGAGTGTAACCCTTATTGCTTTGTTCTGAACACATTTATTTGAGGTACCAAAGGGTGTGACGCCATCTTTTAAGTTTGCACTAGGGTAGAACAATTATATGTTTTGTTCTCTTCCTTTGGGACATTCCAGTACTGTGAAAGTAACTTTCTTTTTGCTGCTATGGTAAAGCCCTCATCTGTACTGATTGACAGCTTTTTTATTTACTTAAGTCAAAGCTAACTTTCGTGAATGCAAAGGATTATGGGACACTTAGCATAAGTGAGCAATGTTATATACAAATTATAGGTCAGTTTAAGCTATATAACTGCTATAATATATATATATATATATATATATATATATATATATATATATATATATATATATATAAAAATAAATGTGGTACATATATGTATATATGCGAGGCAACCTATATTAGTCAACACTTCCCTCTCCTCCCCAGTCAGTGTTCTAGGCCAAAGCCTGAAAGTCCACAGCCCTGTTCTTATGAAAAAAAGATCTGGAGCTATCCAGTACCCAGCACAGTTCTCATCACTTACTGCCCCTGGCCGTGGCTCAGGGACATCCCCAGCCATGACACTTGTCCACTTGTCACAATCATGTTTAAATTCCTTGAAACGGCCATTCATGGCTTTCTGGATGTCCCCAACGCTGTAGGCACAGACAGCTGAGACCTCCCCACCATCCCTGAAGGAGAAACAGAGAAAGGGAAGTTAATTAGCTGTAAAAGAAGCTTTGAGCAGATTGTCAGTGGAGAATCCTCAGATGCTGATTGGCACCATGGAATCGTTTGTGTGAAGTTAAATAAGGGGTATGACCCACACAACCTCTCAGTTTCTATTTAGTTTATCAAAAAGAAGATTTAGAGGTGACTTGATTATCGTATTTAAGTACCATCAAGCCAAAGAGTTCACGATGCATCTCCACATGCCATCAGCCAAGGGCATGATTGGTGGAGCCCCCTGGTCCCCTTTCAGTTCCTTCACACTGGAATCATAGTGGGATAGACTCCAAAGAAGAGGGGAAAGAGGGCTGGTCCTGCTTTGAGCAGGGAGTTGGACTAGATGACCTCCTAAGGTCCCTCCCAACCCAAATCTTCTATGATTCTATGATCCACCGTCACTCTTCTCTTCTGCAGACTAAACAAGCTCAGTTCCCTCAGCCTCTCCTCATAAGTCATGTGCTCCAGCCCCCCAACCATTTTTGCTGCCCTCCACTGGACTCTCTTCAGTTTGTCCACATCCTTCCTGTAGTGGGGGGCCCAAAACTCAACACAGTACTCCAGATGTGGCCTCACCTGTGCCGAATAGAGGGAAATAATAGAGGAGAAGCCAGAGTCCAGACATGGGCTGAACGTCGAAACCGGGTAGTCAGAGTCTGAGGGTTTGGGGGGGATTTGGGGGCAGAGTCCAGGCTGGAGAAATGTCAGTGCAGGCCAAAGACCGCGCTGGGACAGGGCTCAGCAAGGGTGGGGCAGGAGCAGACCGGGAGTTGCTGGAGTCTAGTGCACTGCGAGGCAGCAGGAGGGTTCCTGGCCAGGTAGCACTGTTACTCAGACTGATCTGCAGCTCTGCTGGGGTTGTGGAAATACTGCTCAGTGATAGGTTGCTGCTTAATGCCGGAGTCTGATCCACCAGAGTAGTGGAGCGAGCAGCACTGGTTTGGCTGCGAGTTTACCTCACACCCGTGAGCTGAGGCAAAGCAGTCCGCAGCCTGATAAGAGCCCAAAGGAACCCCTTGCCGGGTAAGAAAGCTTTCCCCTAATTGAAGCCAAACACTCTCCAATGACCATGACCCTCTAGGACAGGATCAGGCTTGGACTTCTCCCAGTTGATCTGCAAATCCGTGCTGTGGAACAAATGGCAAGTTTGGGCTATGGAGTCTGACCCAGCTTTCATCAGACAGCCATCCAGGTAGGGAAAGACGTGAATCCCCTGATGCCTGAGATGAACACTTTGTGAATGCCCTTGGGGCCACGGACAGCTGAAAGGGAAGTACTTTGTATGTGTAATGCCTCTGTCCCACTCAAAAACTTAGGTGTCTGCAGTGCATCTTTCCAATGGGCCTGTGGAAAAAAGAGTCAAGCTGAGAGCCAGGTACCAGTCTCCTTGTGACAGAGAAGGATGATGATTTTCCAAGATGAGAATCTTTAACTTTGAGATCCTGATGAACTTGTTTAGCCTCCTGAGCTACAGGATGGGACTGAGACCATCCGCCTTATTGCAACTGAGAAAGTGCAGGGACTAGAAGCCCTGCCCCTGATATTCCTGAGGGACCTCTGTCACAGATTGACTCAGGGGAGTGCGCAGGAATAAAAATTTGATGGGTTTTGGAGGAGCTGTCAGCTCTCCCCTCAGCACGGACACACAGCACTGTGAAATGATCCAACCACTGAATCCCATGTGCTTTCAGCTTTCTGGGGCTGTGCAGAGTTTAGGCCTGTACACATGCAATCCTGGTGCAGACTGCAACTCTGACAGGTCTCCTGGCAGTGCAAACACTCATGACTCAATTGCTTAGATCCTAAAATTAGAGCCATCCCCCCTTCAGCTCCTGAATCCCACCAATGGTGAGAGCCTTCTGGTTTAGTTTTCATCTTCAGGGACATGTAGCTAAGCTGCCACCAGAGCCAGGACCTTGGTGAAGACATGTGGAATGGCCCAAAGGTAGGATTCTGTATTGCTAGTGTGATGATCCTACCAAGAGTCTCAGGTATTTTCTGTTAGTTGGATGAGTGGAAATGCAAACACAGGCATCCTGTAGGATAAGGGCTGTGTACCAGTCAATATGATCCAAAGAGAAGGTTACAGAACTAGAGCATTTGGAATTTGAAATGCTGGACAAAGGGGTTGAGACTTTGAAGATCAAGGCCAGGTCTCCGACCCCTTTTCTTCTATTCCTACTACTTTGTGATCAATAAGAAGCTCTTGCCCTGATGCCTAGGGGCACTTCCCTCCACTACTCCCAATTGTAGGAGGGCATCTACCTCCTGCTCCACCATGAGAAGAGTCGCTGAAGAAGGGCAGGGAAGGTGAGGAAGGGGATGTAACAGTTTGAAATTGGATGTTCACTATTTCGAGGACCCAGGTCCAAGGTTATCCCAGCACAGGTTGCCTGACAACATGAAAAGTAGCGGCTAAGGGGTGTAGGGGGCAGAGGGGGATGAAGGGTCCAGTGAGGCTCTTGAGATAGGTAACAAATGTTTTGCCTTCTTGACACTCCAGATTGTGGGGCAGCCAAGAAGAAGAGCGTAGTAGAGCTCCTGCATTGAAATCTCAACCCATTCCTCCGATGACCTTTGCTGTAGGTATTACTGGGACAAAGGTCTTTTTGTCTGTAGAAAGCCTGCTACCTCTGTGAAGGAGCAACACAGCAACACAGAGCCCCAAAGAGCACAGGGCTGCTCTTGAATCTTTAAGTGTAAGAAGTGCATTGTTTGTACTACTGCTAAATAAATCACTGACCTCAAAAAAAGAGGTCCTCTGTGGTTACTTCAACCTTTAGGGATTCCAGATACCTTCAGCCACAAGATCTCCTCATTGGGATGGCAGTGGCCACAGCCCTTGCTGCCACATCAGACACAACACAGCTTGAAGTGATGTCCTGCCAGTGAACTGACCTTTGGCAATGAGGCTCTTCAGCTCCTCTTGGTGTTCTTTTGGCAGTTTGTCTACCAAATTGGAGCGTCCATCCCAATTAACGAAGTCATATTTTGGGAACAGCGGTTGGTGGAAAAACAAGGTTACTTACCAGTAACTGTTGTTCTTCGAGATGTGTTGCTCATGTCCATTCCACTATACGTGAGTGCATGCCTCCGTGTACGGTTCCTGGAACTTTCTTCCCCTTAGCAGATCCCGTAGGGCCGGCTCCGGCGCCCCCTGGAGCCCCATGCATTATGCCATGGTATATGAGGCGCTGCCAACCCTACGGCCCCTCAGTCCCTTCTTTCTGCCAACTCCAGCAGCGGGGATGGGGGGTGGGTTGTGGAATGGACATGAGCAACACAGCTCGAAGAACATCAGTTACTGGTAAGTAACTTTGTTTTCTTCAAGTGATTGCTCATGTCCATTCCACTATAGGTGACTAACAAGCAATACCTTTGGAGGTGGGTAGGAGTTACCAGTGAGCTGCCCTCAGCACTGCTGTGCTGAATCCTGCGTCCTCTCTCGCCTGCTGGACGATAGCATAATGGGACATGAAGGTGTGCATCGATGACCAGGTGGCAGCTTTGCAAATGTCCTGCAGGGGTACTCTCTCCAGGAAGGCTGTAGACAAGGCTTGAGCTTTGGCTGAGTGCGCTGTGATGGTTCCCGGGAGCGGCACCCTCGCCTGCTCGTAGCAGAACTTAATGCATGATGTAATCCATGAGCATATGCGCTGGGTGGAGACAGGTGAGCCTTTCATGCGGTCAGCCACTACAACAAAGAGCTGCATCGATTTCCAAAACGGCTTTGTACGCTCGATGTAGAAGGCCAGGGGCTGTCTCACGTCCAGCGAATGCCATCTCCTCTCCTCCTCCAAACCGTGAGGTTTGGGAAAAAACACGGGGAGAAAAATATCTTGGTTACAGTGAAATTGGGAAACCACCTTGGGCAGGAAGGCTGGATGCGGCCTCAACTGCACCTTATCCTTATAGAATACTGTATAAGGGGCCTCTGAGGTCAAGCCCTAATCTCGGAGACCCTCCTAGCTGAGGTAACGGTCACCAGGAAGGCTACCTTCCATGAAAGCATGAGGAGAGGGCACAAAGCCATGGGTTCGAAAGGGGGCCCCGTGAATCTCGAGAGGACCAGGTTGAGATCCCAGGGAGGCACTGACACCTCGAGGCCTGTGGGGTGTATAGCCCTAATGATTTCAATGTAGCCCTTGAGTCCTTTAGGGCGTGCAGTTTGTCATCGGTCTTATCGGAAAAAAGACCAGCATCATCGAAAGGCAGATCCTGGATGGACTGCTGGACCTCCTGAGACAGACCCGATGACTGCAGCCAGGAACACTTCCGCATCACAATGGCCGAAGCCATGGTCCTGCTAGCGTCGTCTGCTGCATCACTGGCCGTTTGTAAGGCCGCCCCTGCCACTGCAGCACCTTCGTCTATGACCATGGCTAAGTCCACTGCTTGGTCCTGTGGCAATCCCTGCGCAAACCTCTGTAAGGAGGACCAAAGGTTCAAATTGTAACGGCCGAGGAGCACCTGGTGGTTGGTGATCCTCAGCTGCAGGGCCCCCGTAGAATAGACCTTGCGGCCGAAAAGGTCTAGTTTCTTGTTATCTTTATTTTTGGGGGTATTTCCCTGGGCCCCGTTTGTCTCGTTGGTTGGCAGCATCAACCATGAGAGTCCCCGGAGCAGGGTGGGTGTATAAAAATTCTAACCCCTCCGCAGGAACATAATACTTCCTCTTGACACCCTTAGACATAGGGGCAATCGAGGCAGGGGTTTGCCACAGGGCCTTGGCCAGCTTCAAAACGCTCTCGTGTACTGGCAGGGCGACTCTGGATGGCCCCGATGACCCTGACACACCAAAGAGGGGGTTCTCCTCCTCAGAGAGCCCCTTGAGCTCCAGATTTAAATTGCTGGCCACCCTCTTGAGCAGTTTCTGGTGTGCCTTGAAGTTTGACAGGGTGCCCTATAGTCCCTGGCGGCCTCATCATCAGTGGAAGATGAGGAGGATTGTGGGAGGGGCCCCGTGGAGGGACCCTCCTGATGGTCTGATTCCTCCTCTGAGGAATAGCCCTTGTCCGGCTGGCTCGGGGTGTGTGTGTGTGTGTGTGTGTGTGTGCGCGCGCGCGCATGCTGGTTGGCCAACTGAGAAGTGGACCGAGATCATACCCTGGCCCATCTGGGTCCCCCAAGGCCCCCAGTATGGCCACTGCCAAGGTCCTTGGGGCCATGCCGGTGCTGGCATCGGTGCCGACTGGGAAGCCTCCTGGTGGTGGGCACGGGACCCCGAGCCGCTGGATCGGTGCCTATGCTTATGGCCCCGACTGGCCCTCGTCGACGACCTGCCTCGAGATGACAAGGAGCAGGATCGTCCGTGCCGGCGGGGGGGTGAGCAGCTGTAGGAGCTGGAATAGGATCTCCGCCTGGGCGCCGAGGTCTTGCGATGGCACTTGCCCCTTGGGGATTGGGAGTGGTGCCGGCTGTGACGTCTCTGTGCCGGCCCCGACTCCAAGGACTTTGACTGATGGCGCGGTGCCGGAGGTGCCATTGGTGCCGAATCTTTCGGTACTGGGATCCTCGCCGGACTATGGTCCGGGGATCGGGACCAGTGCTGAGCGGGTCGGGTCTCATCAGGCACCGGGATCCACACTGGCCTGCGTGCTGGGGATCGAGACCGGTGCCGCACTGGACTCAGTGCTGGGGTGCGAGATCCTGAACTGCTATCCCGGCATGAGGCAGAACTGTAGCAGCGTCGCCTCGCACGTGAGCCTCTAGACCGCCTGCAGTGTCGAGGAGCTCGACGACTCAGAGTCGGAGCTGGGAGGGGAGCCCGCACTCTCTACCTCCGCGACCGTCTGAGAGGAGACCTGGACTCCTGTCTCGGCCACGCAGCGTGGGTTTACCCCGAGACACCAGTCCCTGCGCCCTCAGCCGAGGGGGGGACAGAGGCATGGGCATGCCCATGAGAGCGTGTGCCGCAGCAAACACCTCCGGTGTCGACGGCCCTTGCAGCGGCGCTCCCCCACCTCCAGGAGTTGGGGGAGGCTCCCTGCGGGGAGATGCCGGTGCACTCTCCACGGCACGTGGCTGGGGCATCTCCTGACTGGCCCCCGGCCGGACAGGTGGTGCGGAGGAGTCCTTATGGGCGGCTTCCTGTCGCTTCTGCTTTCTCGGCACCGAAGGTTGCTGATGAGACAACTCCGGTGCCGGTGGGGCGCTCCGCACCGAGGAGATGCTCAGTGCCGTAGGGGATCACACCGGTTCGGAGTCCAGCCAGAGCACGGACTCCATCAAGACTCTCCTTCTGGGTATGCGGCTTGAAGGCCTTGCAAATTTTGCATTTGTTTTGCGGTGCTGCTCCTCGAGACAATGGAGGCAGCGGTCATGAGGGTCGCTCACTGTAAATGCCTTGCTGCAAGCGGCACAGGATTTGAAATCAGTTGAGCCAGGCATGGCCCAACCTTAAGCCCCTGAGGGCTATCTATCTAATCTAACTATCTTAACACTTAACACTATTCAAACTTAACTGCTACACTTAACAACTACTGAACTAATAAACAACGGTAGAACCACGGGGAAGCTACTTGCTGTTAGCAAGAGGCAGACGTTCCAGCAACCGTTAATGGGCGGAAAGAAGGAACTGAGGGCCCGCAGCGCCTCATATACCGCGGCATGAGCGTGGCACTCCAGGTGGCACCTGAGCCGGCCCTATGGGGCTTGCTAAGGGGAAAAAAGTTCCGGGAACCAGTGCACAGGGCGCCCACTCACCTATATTGGAATGGATATGAGCAATCACTCGAAGCAGAATCAATTAAATCAATTTCTCATAGAAATTTCTTTATCTCACATCCTGTGAAAGCAAAGAGGGTTTGGAGTTGGATTTGGAATGAACACTGCCAGCGTTCCTCCAGTTACAGAGGAAGGAAACAGGGTGCCACCTCTTCAACATTCACAAAGGGTGACCAAGTATAGCTTCCTTCTGTATTCTGGATAGTGCTGTATTCATTTTTGACTAATAATCTTTGATTAAATAATTCCATTTATTCTGACATCTCATGTTGTTATTACCGTTAATAAATTCAAACATGCAACTCTGATATCCTCTTCATCAAGTCTTGAAAAACCTTTAATTCATCTGGTAAGGTTGTGGGTGGACAGTAAACTGACTTGTTTGGAGAAGAAAATATAGCAATAGGTGTGTGTTGAGTGCTCTTAGTCTGAGAAATGGTAGTCGTCACAACGATTCACCTCTTAACCCTCCAACAGCTGAGGTTGCATTGAAGGTTGACGTTCCAATAAACTTCGGGAACAATTTACCAAACGTCATGGTGGATTCTCCATCACGGACAATTTTTAAATCAAGATTGGATGATTTTCTAAAAGATCTGCTCTGGGAATTATTTTGGGGCAGTTCCTTGGCCTGTGTTATATAGGAGATCAGATTAGGTGATCACAATGGTCCGTTCTGGTCTTGGAATCTCTTAATTGGTTGAGGAGCAGGAGAAGGCTGGATCTGTTTCCTATATGAGGGATCAACAAGCATGTGGACAAGGGTGATCCAGTGGATATAGTGTACTTAGATTTTCAGAAAGCCTTTGACAAGGTCCCTCACCAAAGGCTTTTAAGCCATGTAAGTAGTCATGGGATGGGAAGGAAGGCCCTCTCCTGGATCAGTAACTGGTTAAAGGACAGGAAAGAAAGGGTAGGACTAAATGGTCAGTTTTTAGAATGGAGAGAGGTAAACAGTGATGTCTCCCAGGGGTCTGTACTGGGACCAATACTGTTCAACATATTCATAAATGATCTGGAAAAAGGGGTAAATAGTGAGGTGGCAAAATTTGCAGATGATACAAAGCTACTCAAGATAGCTAAGTCCAAAGCAGACTGCTAAGAGTTACAAAAGGATCTCACAAAATTGGGTAACAAAATGGCAGATGAAATTCAATGTTGATAAATGCAAAGTAATGCACATTGGAAAACATAATCCCAACTATACGTATAAAATGATGGGATCTAAATTAGCTGTTAATAAAAACAGAAAATATCATATTGCCACTTTATAAATCCGTGGTACACCCATATCTTGAATACTACATGCAGATCTGGTTGCCCCAGCTCAAAAAGATATATTAGAATTGGAAAAGGTACAGAAAAAGGCAAACAAAAATGATTAAGGGTATGGAAAAGCTTCCATATGAGAAGAGATTAATAAGACTGGGATTTTTCAGGTTCAAAAAGGGACAACTAAGGGGGGCTATGATAGAGGTTTATAAAATCATGACTGGTGTGGAGAAAGTAAACAAGGTAGTGTTATTTACTCCTTCTCATAACACAAGAACCAGGGGTCACCAAATTAAATTAATAGGCAGCTGGTTTAAAATGAACAAAAGGAAATATTTCTTCACACAACACACAGTCACAACCTGTGGAACTCCATGCCAGAGGATGTTGTGACGACCAAGGCTATAACGGGGTTCAAAAAAGAACTAGATAAATTCACAGAGGATAGGTCCATTAATGGCTATTAGCCAGGATAGGCAGGGATTGCTGTTTGCCAGAAGCTGGGAATGGGTGACATGATGGATCACTTGATGATTACCTGTTCTGTTCATTCCCTCTGAAGCACCTAGCATAGGCCACTGTTAGAAGACAGGATACAGGGCTAGACCGACCATTGGTCTGACTCAGCATGGCTGTTTTTATGTTCTTAAGCAAACTACAGAAATGTGTTATAGATGAAATTACCATAAAGTGGGTGTACAACTGGTTGAAAGACCATACTCAAAGTAGTACTATACTTAGGAAGGAAAAATTAAATTCACAAATACAAATCAAATGCACAACTACAAAATAAGCTAGGCAGTAGTATTGCAGAAAAGGATCTCAGGGTTATAGTGGATCACAAATTGAATCTGAGACAACGATGTGATGCAGTTGAGAAAAAGGCTAATATTCTGGGATGTACTGACAGGAGTGTCATATGTAAGACACGGAAGGTAACTGTCCTATTCTACTTGGGACTAGTGAGGTCTGAGCTGGAGTACTGTGTCACATATATTAAGGACTGTTATAAAGAGAACCATGATCAATTGTTCTCTAGTCCACTGAAGGTGGGACAAAAAGTAATCAGCTTAATCTGCATCAAGGGAGATTTAGATTCGATATTGGGGAAATCCTTCTAACTAAGGATAGTTAAGTACTGGAATAGGCTTCCAAGGGAGGTTGTGGAATTCCCATCATTGGAAGTTTTTAAGAACAGGTTAAACAAACATCTATCATGGATGATCTAGGCATAACGCAAGGGGCTGGACATCTGATTTCAGAGCCATTGGCTATTATCTTTGAAAGCTCGTGGCAACAGGGGGAGGTCCCTGAGGACTGGAAAAAAGCAAATATAGTGCCCATCTTCAAAAAAGGGAGGAAAGAGGATCCAGAGAACTACAGACCAGTCAGCCTCACTTCAATCCCTGGAAAAATCATGGAGCAGGTCCTTAAGAAATCCATTTTAAGGCACTTGGAAGAGAGGAAGGTGATCAGGAACAGTCAACACGGAGTCACCAAGAGAAAGTCATGCCTGACCAACCTGATTGCTTTCTATGATGAGGTGACTGGATCTGTGGATGTAGGGAAGGTGGTGGACGTGATATACCTTGACTTTAGCAAAGCTTTTGATACGGTCTCTCACAGTATTCTTATAAGCAAGTTAAAGAAGTATGGGTTGGATTAATGGACTATAAAATGGATAGAGAACTGGCTAGAGCATAAGGCTCAACGAGTAGTCATCAATGGCTCCATATCTAGCTGGCAACCAGTCACAAGAGGAGTTCCCCAGGGGTTGGTCCTGGGGCCAGTTTTGTTCAACATCTTCATTAATGATCTGGAGGATGGGGTAGATTGCACCCTCAACAAGTTTGCAGATGACACTAAGCTGGGGGAGTGATAGATACCCTGGAAGGTAGGGATAGAATATAGAAGGACCTAAACAAACTGGAGGATTGGGCCAAAAGAAATCTAATGAGGTTCAACAAAAAAAGTGCAGAGTCCTCCATTTAGGAAGGAAGAATCCCATGCAGAGCTATAGATTGGGGACTGATGAGCTAGGCAGCAGTTCTGCAGAAAAGGACCTGGGGGTAACAGTAGATAAAAGGCTGGATATGGTTCAGCAGTGTGCCCTGGTTGTCAAGAAGGCTAATGGCATATTGGGCTGCATTAGGAGGAGCATTGCCAGCAGGACGCAGGAAGTGATTATTCCCCTCTATTCGGCATTGGTAAGGCCGCATTTGGAGTATTGTGTCCAGTTTTGGGCCCCCCACTACAAAATGGATGTAGAGAAGTTGGAGAGAGTACAACGGAGGGCAACAAAAATGATTAGGGGGCTGGAGCACAGGACTTATGAGGAGAGGCTAAGGAACTGGGCTTGTTTAGTCTGCAAAAGAGAAGAATGAGGGGGATTTGATAGCAGCCTTTAACTACCTGAAAGGGGTTCCAGGGAGGATGGGGCTAGGCTGTTCTCAGTGGTGGCAGATGACAGAACAAGGAGCAACGGTCTCAAGTTGCAGTTGGACATTAGGAAAAAGTTTTTCACTAGGATGGTGGTGAAGAACTGGAATGGGTTACCTAGGGAGGTGGTGGAATATCCATCTTTAGAGGTTTTTAAGCTGAGGCTTGACAAAGCCCTGGCTGGGATGATATAGCTGAGATTATTCCTGCTTTGAGCAGGGGGTTGGACTAGATGACCTCCTGAGGTCCCTTCCAACTCTAATATTCTATGATTCTATCTCAAGGTGTCTTCCAGCCCTACATTTTTATGATTCTATGGTATTAGAGAAATGCAGAGAAATGATTGCAGAGAGATGAGGGGGGCCCTAAGAAAAAAGGAAACCTATTAAATGGTTTGGATTTTGGTGTTTTGTTTTGTTTTGTTTTTAATAAAGCCAACAAGCAGAGGAAGCCTAAAGAACAGTTACTTCCTCATAACTGTTGTTCTTTGAGATGTGTTACTCATGTCCATTCTGAATTAGGTGTGTGTGCGTCACATGCACCGGTGCCGGAAATTTTTCTCCTAGTGGTATTCGTAGGGCCAGCTCTAGCACCCTCTGCAGTGGCACGCGTATGTGCTCGTATATAGGATGCTGCTGGTCCCCCTCCCTCTCAGTTCCTTTTGCCAGTACCCTGTCAGAGGGGATGGAGGATGGGTTGTGGAATGGACATGAGCAACATATCTCAAACAACAGTTATGAGGTAAGTAACCATTCTTCGAGCGCTTACTCATGTCCATTCTGAATTAGGTGACTTACCAGCAGTGCCTCCAGAGGTGGGCAGGAATTCATGGCTATGAACATTGAAGCACCGCTCTGCCATACCCAGTGTCGTCCCGAGCTTGCTGTGTGTCGGCATAATGGGACATAAATGTATGTATCGAGGACCACGTAGCAGCTCTACATATGTCCTGAATGACCACACGCACCAAAAAGGCTGCTGAAGAAGCCTGTGCTCTTGTGGAGTGGGCAGACAGGGAAGCTGGGGGCAAGACTCCCACTTGTTCATCGCAGGACCGGACACAGGCCGAGATTCAGGACGAGATCTGCTGAGACAATATTGGTTGTTCCTTCATCCAATCAGTGATCGCAACAAAGAGCTGCGTGGAGATATGGAATGGCCTGGTCATATCGATGTAGAATGCCAATGCTCTCCTCATGTCGAGAGTGTGAAGATGCCTCTCTTCATTGGATTTGTGAGGCGTCGAATAAAATACTGGCAGGAATATGTCCTGGTTCACATGGAAGTGGGAAACTACTTTCAGCAAGAAAGCTGGGTGAGGACGAAGCTGTACCTTGTCCTTAAAGAAGACCAAGTATGGCGCTCCGAGGTCAGGGCTTTCAACTCAGAGATCCTCTGTGCTGAGGTGACTGCCACCAGGAAGGTCACCTTACAGGACAGATGCATAAGGGAGCAAGAAGCCAACGGCTCAAACAGTGGTGCCATAAGCCTTGAGAGGACGAGATTTAGATCCCACTGGGGAACCGGGTCCCATATTGGAGGAAAAAGCCTCTCCAGGCCCTTGAGGAACCTAGATGCCATTTCATGGGAGAAAACTGACCTGCCTTGGATCAGAGGATGAAAGGCCGAAATTGCCGCCAGTTGCACCTTAACAGACATGAAAGCCAGGCCCTCCTGCTTCAGATGAAGCAGATAATCCAGGATCAGATGAATAGGGGATTCAGTTGACGAGATGTTTCGACTTGTCATCCAGCAGGTGAAGCGTTTCCATTTGGCTAAATAAGATGCTCTCGTAGAAGGTCTTCTGCTCTCCAGCAGGATCCTCTGGACTTGGGCCGAGCAGTGGCACTAATCCCTGATCAACTCTCTCTCTCTTTCACAGCGCATCCACACTGTCAGACGCAGAGTGGCCAGATCCAGGTGGAGCAACCAGTCCTGGTCTTGAGAGAGAAGGTCTGGCCTCACTGGGAGCAACCAGGGTCGGGCCACCAAGAGCTCCGACAGCATCCCTAACCAATGCTGTCTGGGCCAAGCTGGGGTGATCAGGGTGACCTGTGCCCCGTCCCTCTTGATCTTCACGAGGACTCCGTGTATGAGAGGTATCAGGGGAAAATCATACAAGTGACCCCTTGCCCATGACAAGAGAAAGGTATCTGGCAGGGAGGCATCCTCCGCTCCCAAGAGGGAACAGTACCAGATGCACTTCTCGTTTTCCTTGGTAGCAAAGAGGTCTACTTGGGGAGTTTCCCACCTCTGGAAAATGCTGTTGGCTACCTCCTGGTGCAGAGACCACTTGTGGTAAGAACGGAAGGATCTGCTCAGACAATCAGCCAGTGTATTTTTCCAACCCGGCATACGGACTGCCTCCAGATGGGTGTTGTGATTCACACAGAACTCCCACAGATGCAGGGCCTTGTGACATAGGGCTGAAGACCTGGCTTCTCCTTGCCTGTTGATATAATACATGGCTGCTGTGTTGTCCATTAGGACTCTTACCACTTTGTTGGAGAGGTGTTGAAGGAATACCTTGCAGGCCAGGTGAATCGCCCTGAGCTCTCTGACATTGATGTGGAGAGAGACGACTCGTCCCTGGAGCAGACCCTGAGTTCTCAGGGCACTGAAGTGGGCACCTCAGCCCACTTCCGAAGTATCTGACACCAATGACAGTCAGTCTGAGAGCCATGAACGGTACCCCTGCCAATACATGCCACGGTTCCAGCCACCAAGACAGGGAAGTAAGTACGTGAGGAGGGATTGTGAACAATCTGTCCAAGGAGTGTCTGACTGGGGCGTAGATGGGGCAAGCCACAACTGGAGTGGTTGAAGTCGCATCCTGGCATGCCAGACCATGTATGTACATGCTGTCATATGCCCCAGGAGACAGACAACTTCTTGCCATGGTGAGAGGGTAAGCTGTTAGTTGGGCTATAAGCCCTGACAATGCCAAGAATCTGTCTTCATGCAAGAGCGCGTTGGCTTGAGTAGAGTCTAGGACTGCCTCTATGAACTCTATCCTTTGAACTGGTGTTAATAAACGAGCAAAAATCGATATTAACAGGCCCAGTGACTGGCAGATGTCTTTCATGATCTCAATGCTGTATCGGACCTGCCCCCATGAATGACCCTGGATCAGCAAATCATCCAGGTAAGGAAAAACCTGCACTCCTCAGCACCTGAGGTGGGCCACCACTATTGCCATGCATTTGGTGAATACACACGGTGCGGTGGAGAGGCCAAATGGTAGGACCGCAAATTGGTAGTGTTAGGCGCCCACAGTAAATCGCAGGAATCTCCTGTGGCCCAGGAAGATTGCAATATGAAAGTAGGCATCCTTTAAATCGAGAGTGGCATACCACTTGCCCAGATTCAGGGAGTGGATGATAGCCGACAGGGTGACCATACAAAATGTTAGCTTCTTGAGTTATTTGTTCAAAGCACGTAGGTCTAGAATGGGCCGCAGTCCCCCTTTGGCTCTGGGGATCAGAAAGTAGAAACCCTTTCCTCTCAATGCTTGAGGGACCTCTTCCACAGCACCCACACACAGCAGTACCTCCTGAATGAGGAGTTGCTCATGAGAGGGGTCCCTGAAAAGGGACTGGGAGGAAGGGTGGGAGTGAAAGAAACTGGGGGATATAGCCAGAAGCCACGGTGTTTAGAAACCAGCGATCCGTCATAATGGCCCTCCAAGTGGGAAGGAAAGATGCTAGGCGGGAAGAAAATAATCCGGAACTTAGATCCTGAATGCACTCTGGTAGGTCGCTCTCAGGCGCACCTTCAAAAGCCTCGCTTTCCCCAAGGGGTGGTGGTTCAGCTCTGCTCTCGAGGTCTGTGAATTGCCTCGACAGCACTTATAGTTCTTGTGCCTCTTTCTGTAGGGCTCCGTCTGGGGCTGACCCCCGAATCGCTGCTGTTGAGAGGGCCTGAAGTGCCTCCTGGATGAAGACAGAGTGTATAGGCCCAACAATTTCAAAGTGGCCCTTGAATCTTTAAGCCCATGCAGCCTGGCATCAGTGTGGTCTGCAAAGAGGGTGGAACCCTCAAACAGAAGGTCCTGGATGGATAGTTGGACTTCCACTGAAAGGCTGGACAATTGGAGCCAGGATGCTCTCCTCATCGACACTGCAGAGGCCACTGTCCGCGCCACCAAATCCGCTGCATCCGATGCTGCCTGCAGGGAGGCTCTG
The DNA here is from genome assembly GCF_026122565.2 of Emydura macquarii macquarii. NCBI lineage: Eukaryota > Metazoa > Chordata > Testudines > Chelidae > Emydura > Emydura macquarii. The sequence continues at coordinate 345,736 of NW_027132330.1, read as the reverse complement.
GCCACTGCTTTCCCTCCCTCCAGGATTGCCTCAAATTCCTGCTTGGAGGACTATGGGAAGGAGTCAGCGAACTTCTCCAGCGACTGCCAGATATTAAAATGATAGCGTTCTAAAAGCACCTATTGATTTGACACTCTCAGCTGTTGAGTAAACTTTGCGACTAAAGTTAGCTGCCACCACAATTAGCAAGCCCAGGGATAGGCGCGTGTACAGATATTCAAACCCCTTGGCAGGCACAAAATATTTCTTCTCTGCCCATTTAGACATGGGGGGGGCAGGGAAACTGGGGTGTGCCACAGCGCCATAGCGAGCTTCAACACCCCATCGTGCACCGGGAGGGCCACTCTGGAGGGAGCTGTGGATGCCAGGACTCCAAAGAGTTCATCTATTGGTTCAAACAGTTACTCTATTGTAAGGCCCAGGTTAGCTGCTACCCGTTTCAACAGGTCCTGGTGCGCCCTGTAATCGTCTAGGGGGCAGCATGGGAGGGGCCCGCGACAACCTCATCTGGCGAGGAGGATGAGGAGGCAGGAACCTGAGAGTGAGCTGGATCTACCTCCCTGGCCGGGGTGGCAACCGAAGGGCTGCCTGAAAGAGTCCTCATGGTCCAACTCCATATGCACCTCCGATGCCGCACCAGGGTCCCTAGAGGGTTGCAATACTGAGGAGTTCACCGATGACTGAGTATGTATATGTCCTTGCGTCCACCCTGCCATCTGTGGCAGCATGGGGAACTCAGCTTGGGGGATTGTCCCTTTGGGAGGACGACCAGTTCCTCTCCCAAGTCCAGGGAGCCTCTGGGGGCACCGACGCCACATGTTTTACCGCACCACCTCTTAACCGCCCAGACTCTGGAGATGAGGAGCGGTGCCAAGAACCCAAACGCTGTTTGTGTCTAAACCTCAACTTGTCCTTGGGTTTCTTGTAGAGGCTCTCGTGGTGTCTGGAGATTCTCCGCGGGGGCTCATAGGGCGGTGCCGGGGGCTTGATGAGCGTTGCTGGTGTTCTTCGGACCAGTACTGGTGATCAGCACCTAGCACCCAGTGACCAAGACCCAACCCTGACCTGTGCCGATGCAGTACTGCGGAGCAGTGCTGGGACTCTGGCGACCGCTCTGAAACTGGTGTGGAAGGGAGGGGTTGTGGCGGAACCAGTGTCAGTTTTTCCTTTGATTGGCCCCCAACCTGGGCAACTGAACTTCAGTGCCCTGCTCTACCCTCCTACGGTGTAGGTGGCACCAGCAAGGCCAACAGGTCCTTCATTGCCTGGAACACCTCAGGTGTAGAAGGGACTAGAAGACGGCATTGGCCCCTGCCACTCCCGGCAGTGGCATCAGTCGGCAGTGGCATCAGAGTCAGGCTTGATGCCCTTACAGGCAGAGGTATTCTTGGGGCCGAATTGGCTTTCCCCGAGGTGCCCAAGCTCTTTTTAGCCGACTTTGGCTCTTTCTCAGCATGAGCCTTTCTCTTCCTCAGTGCCGGCAATGTTGATCAGTGCCATGTGGGCACTGGCACTGGGGGAGCGTTTCTGATCGACGCCGCTATACTTGGTGCCGAGTTCGACCGCGGCTCTGACACCGGCCTGAGAACCAACTATGAGAAGGGCCTTGAACCGAATGTCTCAGTCCTTCTTGGTTCTGGAGTGAAACCCTTTACGGATCTTACACTTCTCGTGAAGATGGGCTTCCCCCAGGCACTTCAGAGAGCTCTGGTGCGAGTTGCTCAAAAGCATAGGCTTCTTGCACAAAGTGCAGGATTTAAAACTCAGGGACCAGGGCATGCCCCGACCCTCGATAAATAGCTAATTAACTAACTACCAACTACTAACTAACAAACTCTAAAACAGTAACTATATACACTATATAAAACAAAGAACCACTAGGAATACTGTTTCTTGCAGGAGCAAGAGAGTATTCCAGCACCGTCATGGGCGGTAAGGAGGAACTGAGAGGGAGTGGGGCCAGCAGTACCCTATATACGAATGCATATGCACACCACTGCAGAGGGCGCTAGAGCTGGCCCTACAGATACCACCGGTGCATGCGGCGTACACACACCTAATTCATAATGGGCATGAGTAAGCACTCGAAGAAGAACTAAACTAACTTTACCTACTGTAATACTAATTATAGACATTATTAACTAATAGTTAAGTCGCACAAAGCATGGGACATGGACACTGCAGGGATTCTGTCCCACAGCCATGGGCTTTAAGGAACTGAGAGCGGTAGCTGAGCCCACTCAACCCTGTATGCCTTTGGTAACGCAAGTGCATCCAGGATGCAGGCATGGCCCCAATGGACACTTCTATTCAAAAAAGAAACTGAACTTGCACGTATGGGGCTGTGTGCGCGTCAAGAGTGGAATCTGTGTAGACAATCACTCAAGGAGAAACCAAAGTTTCCCAAAACACAGTATTTCCAAATTAATATGATCTGAACGACAAACAAGATGAACAACCCTAACTAGGAGTGAAGAGAATAAAAGCAGTCAGTGGACTAAAGGACCAGGATGCTCCCACTTGCTGTTTTAGCACTTGTAAGGAAGTGAGAAGTTGTGAGGATTTTGCCTCCTTATTGTATATTTGCATGGAACATCGCATTGTTCAAGACGCCTCATGGCCCCTGCGGGTCACAGATTTCTACAGGGACTCAGACTTGGTGTGCAGAGCACACGCATGTCACGAGACTTAGGATCACTCTCCCTTGCATACTGAGTTCACTTTCCCTTTAACGAGCACCAGCATGAGCCAGGAAATGGCACTCACCTCTGGGCTGAGAAGATACCATAGAACACAGCAGAAGTCCAGTTCAGGGAATGCAGGGTAAATACATCCTTCAGTAGATTGAAATTAGTTCCACTCTCTGGATCTGAGCAAACCAGCTGTGTCTTCAGGAAAGTTGTCCACCGCTTCTGCAGGGTCTTCAGGCCTCCCAAGTCCCCCTAGAAAGTGAGCAGAAAGGAGACATTTACACTCAGGTAAAAGAGGATTCTTCTGCTGCTCAGCTTCTAGCAAGAGCTTATCTTAACTCACCCAAGCACCTTGGGTATTCCTCTGTTCAAGCATTAGCACTGTTTTTCACTAGGGGCTTCTAGGAACAACAGGTCCATTCCAGTGTCCTCGAACACAGGAGAAGGCAGCCCCAAGATTAGGGCACAATAGCTAGATAAAGTCATTCTGGAAATAAGGCATGCATTTTTAACCATGCGGGTAATTAATCTTTGGAACAATTTACCAAGGGACATGATGGATTCTCCATCATTGACAAATTTTAAATCAAGATTGGATGTTTTTCTAAAAGATCTGCTCTAGGAATGATTTTGGGGGAAGTTCTCTGGTCTGTGTTATACAGGAGATCAGACTAGATGATCACAATGGTCTCTTCTGGCCTTGGAATCTACAAAATACATAGGAATGAAAGAATAGGGGAGTGGCACTATATGTGAAAGAAAGCATAGAGTCAAATATAGTAAAAATCTTAAATGAATCAAACTGAACCATAGAATGTCTATGGATAGAAATTCCCTGCTTGAATAATAAGAGTATAGCAGTAGGAATATACTACCAACAACATGACCAGGATGGTGACTGTGAAATGCTCAGGGAGAGTAGAGGTTACAAAAACAGAAAATCCAGTAGTAACGGGGGATTTCAACTATCCCCATTGACAGGGTACACATCACCTCAGGATGGGATGCAGAGGTAAAATTTCTAGACACCATTAATGAAGGCTTCTTGGAGCAGCTACTCAAGGAACCCACAAGGAGAGAGTTAATTCTTGATTTAGTCCTAAGTGGAGCACAGGATCTGGTCTAAGAGGTGGGTGAATACTGAACCACTCAATAATAGCGACCATAATGTAATTATGTTTAACATCCTTGTACGGGGGAAAATACCAAAGAAACCCATCACAATAGCATTTAACTTCAAAAAGGGGAATGACACAAAAATGAGGTAGCTAGTTAAATAGAAATTAAAAGGAACAGATGCAAGAGTGAAACACTTCCAGGCTGCATGGAAACTTTTTAAACATATCATAGAGGCTCAAACTAAATGTATAACCAAAAATTTTAAAAAAATTTTTAAAAACCCAGTAAACAGACCAAAAAAATGCCACAATGGGTAAACAAGAGTTAAAAAGGCCGTTAGATGCAAAAAGGCATCTTTTAAAAATTAGAAGTTAAATCCTACTGATAAAAATAGAAAGGAGCATAAATTCTGACAAAAGAAAATTAGGCAGGCCGAAAAAGAATTTGAAGAGCAACTAGCAAAAGACCCAAAAAAAAATTGACAGCAAAAATTTTTGTAAATACATCAGCAGCAGAAAGCCTGCAGACTGACAGGCAGTGGGGCCACTGGATGATCAAGGTGATAAAAGAGCCATAAGGAAGCCAAGGCCATTGTGGAGAAGCTAAATGAATTATTTGCATTGATCTTCACTGCAGAGGATGAGAGAGAGATTCCCACATCTAAGCAATTCTTGTTAGGTGTCAAACCTGATGAATTGTCACAGATTGAGCTGTCAATAGAGGGGGTTTGGAACAAATTGATAAATTAAACAGTAATAAGTCACCAATACCAGATGTTATTCACCCAAGACCTCTGAAGGAACTCAAAGATGAAATTTCAGAATTACTGACTGTGGAATGTAACCTATCACTTAAATTAGCCTCTCCTCTACCACATGACTGGAGGATAGCTAATGCAATACCAATTTTTGAAAAAGGCTCTGGAGGCAATCCTGGCAATTACCGGCTGGTAAGCCTAACTTTAGTACCAGGCAAATAGGCTGTAACTATAGTAAAGAAAATAATTATCAGACACACAGATGAGCACGATCTGATGGGGAAGAGTCAACATGGCTTTTGAAAAGAAAAACCATGCCTCACCAATCTACTAGAATTCACTGGGGGGTCAACAAACATGTGCACAAGAGTGATCCAGTGGATATAATGTACTTAGATTTTCAGAAAGACTTTGACAAGGTCCCTCACCAAGGCTCTTAAGCAAAGTAAGCTGTTGTGGGGAAGCAGGGGCAGAAAAGTCCTTTCTTGAGGGAAGGTCGTTTCCTAGATCAGTAACTGATTAAAAGATAGGAAACAAAAGGGTAGGAATAAACTGTCAGTTTTCAGAATGGAGAGAAGTAAATAGTGGTGTCTCCCAAGGGTCTGTACTGGTGACCAGTACTGTTCAACATATTCATAAATGATCTGGAAAAAGGAGTAAACAGTGAGGTGGCAAAATCTGTAGATGATACAAAACTACTCAAGATAGCTAAGTCCAAAGCAGATTGTGAAGAGATACAAAGGGATCTCACAAAACTGGGTGACTGGGCAACAATATGGCGATGAAATTCAGTGTTGATAAATGCAAAGTAATGCACATTGGAAAACATAATCCCAGCTACACATACACAATGATGGGGTCTAAATTACCAGTCACCACTCAAGAAAGCTCTTGGAGTTATTGTGGATAGTTATCTGAAAATATCTGCTTAATGTGCAGCAGCAGTCAAAAAAAGCTAACAATTTTAGGAACCATTAGGAAAGGGATGGATAAGAAGTAAATATCATAATGCCATTATATAAATCTATGTATGCCCATACCTTGAATGCTGCATGCAGTTCTAGTCATTGCATCTCAAAAATGATGTTAGAACTGGAAAAAAGTACTGAGAAGTACAACAAAAATGATTAAGGGTATGGAAAAGCTTCCACATGAGGAGAGAGAAAGACAGACTTTTCAGCTTGGAAAAGAGATGGTAATGAAGGGATATGACAGAGGTCTATAAAATTATGGCAAACACAATGAGAGTCCTGTAGCACTTTAAAGACTAACAAATTTAATTTCTGCAGGCATAAGCTTTTATGGGCTGTAACCCCACTGTAAAGCCAATGAAAGCTTATGCCTGCAGAAATTACATTTGTTAGTCTTTAAAGTGCTACAGGACTCTTGTTGTTTTTGCCGTATACAAACTAACACGGCTACCTCTCTGGAACTTATAAAATTATGAATGGTGTGGAGAAAGTGTTATGTATCTCTACACATAAACACAAGAACCAGGGGTCACCCAATGATATTAATAGGCAGCATGTTTAAAACAAAAGAAAGTACCTTCTTCACACAATACACAGTCAATCCTTGGAACTTGTTGCCAGGAGATTTTGAAGGCCAAAAGGATAATTGGGTTATAAAAAGAACTAGATATGTTCATGGAGAATAGGTCCATCAGTGGCTATTAGCCAAGATGGTAAGGGATATAACCCCATGCTCTGGATGTCGATAGCCCCTGCCTGCCAGATAGTGGGAGTAGACAGCATGAGATGGATCACTCAGTTGCCCTGTTCTGTTCATTTCCTCTGAAGCACCTAGCATTGGCCACTGTTGAAAGACAGGATATTGGGCTAGAAGGACCATTGGTCTGATCCAACCCAGTACGGTCATTCTTATTGTAAATCACTCTCAACAGACTGAGAACAGAATGAAAGCAAGCTTGTCATATTTCACAAGCTAACGAAACTGGGAATTGTCTGTGTCACTGCTAACACAACATATTACACAACAGATGAGCACATGCAGCAGTACCTGGTTCAGTCCCAGAATATGAGAGAGAATTCATGAACTCATACAGAAAAATGATAAAAGACAAAACCACCCTGTCACCTGTGGGTGAACACTTCTCACAAAGCAATCACCTTATATCTGACCTATCAGTCCTCATGTGTGATGCTGTATGATTGAAATGACCATGTATATCATTGATATTGCCAGTGTTAGACAATTGCAACAAATCTTGTACAAAGCACATCATGTAATGTGTCAATGGAAGTTATGATTTGCTATGAAGGATTATCCTGTTTATATCCATGTATCATTTTTGTACCTGAAGTTATGAATATTGGCTATATACCTGTATCACCACTGTGTTTGTTCCTGGGGTAACACTCACAAGATACTTTATATTCAGTCTAGCCAGCACACTGTGAATGGACTTTTCAAGCTTGATTTCCCATTAATGACACTTAACTCTCACAATGGGCCATCAAAGAAATTCATCCTGCCCAGTAAGCCTGTCTGTGGATGCTTCAACATGGATATGGCCAATAGCTGTTTCTGAGACTCATCAAGGATGTGTGATATGGTCATGTGACCCTGGACCCTGCCAGTAACTTTCCACAAACAGATGCTGAAAATTTGAAATAGAAAATTTCCAGGCACATGGCAAAGGGTATAAAAGACCCCTGGAATGACTCCATTTTGTCTTTTTCTGCTTTGATTCTCTGGACTGTGGATTTACAACTAAAAGGAGCATATTGGGTTATGGATAGAGGATCTTCTAATCTTTTGGAAGCTACCAGAGAAACTTTACAAACTAGCAATCTATAACATCACTGCTACAGACCTGACATAAGAACACTGCAATTATTGTATCTCTTGAGATCAGAAGAACCTTTTGTTTGATGAAATAGGTTTTCAGAAACCATTCATCATAAAATCGAGTATCTGGGTGGTGAAATAAGGCCTGGAATGTCTAAGGAGATTGCTTTTTTGACTTCTTGTTAACCCATGTGAGGAGACAGATGTTTACTTTTGTTACTAGCTTGGTATAATCTTATGATAGAATAACCAGCAGTGTGCGGTAAGTGTGCTCCATTTCTCAGCACTCTGTCCTGAAGCTGGCATTCTCAGCTGGGCCCCCTGAGGCACAGTTACACTCATTCTCGAGAGAAACCTGCACAACACTTTCAAAAGACAATCCTGGAAGCTTAAATTCATTACTCTGCTAGACACCAAAAATCATGGACTGAACAGAGACACTGGATTTATGGCTTAATACAACCACATGTAACCCATTAAATCCCCCTTTTTGGCCTTACTACTGCAAAAGGTGTAAACGGGCAACTTCACCTTGAATGGTCCCTTAGAGTCTGTGCGAACTACTTATGCTAAACAATCTGTTTCACCTTCCATTTTGCTGTGACGTTGGAAGTACCTTTCTAGACCTGAAGAAGAACTCTGTGTGACTCGAAAGTTTGTCCATCTCCACAACAGAAATTGGTCCAATAAAATATATTATTTTGCCCTCCTTGTCTCTCAGAGGAGTGCAGTGCAGCACCTTGCAAAACAAATAGTGACAGACTCCCTGACCATGGAATTTACAATGCTAATAAAGGTGAAGCCCTACCTGTGCTACTCAGCAAGGTGGATTTAGATTCTGTAACATTCTGCTGTGGCAGACTTGAAATTTTGCAGTAGATTTAGATAAATTAAAAATGAGGCATTTTTATTAAATATGAATGTGATTAGGCAGTATGGCAACCCATGTTCTTTATTTTTATACTATTGTAGAACCTACCGAGCCTTTAGTACTGAAAGTTTGACTTCTGCTTCCGATCAGCCCATGATGCCAGCCTCCATAGCCCACTTGTAAATGTTCAGACAAGCACCTTCTGTGCTTTCTCCCATGCTGCCTCTGGAGCTTGGAAGGTACTCCTCACAAATCTCTGCAAAACCAGCTCATTGCCCTCCCTCAAATGCCTTCTGAAAACTGCTGTGAAGCCTACAAAAAACTTGACAACATTTAAGCTGCTGGTTCATGGATACCACTGCCTTTTGTACTGAGCAATATAGCCTCATTGTTTCCTTGTACTGCCCATCTGTCTGTGTCCATCTGTCATCGCTTGTCTTATACTTACATTGTAAGTTCTCTGAGACAGTGACAGCCTCTTGGTTCTGTATTTGTACAGTTCGCAGCACAATGAGCTCTTGGTCCATGTCTGGGGCTCCAAGGCACTAGTATAGAAATAATAATAAATAAGAGCCCAATCGCACATCAGAGCCCTGTTGTGCTGAGCGCTGCATAGACATGAGAGAGAGGCACTGTCCCAAAGAGTTCATCACTTAAGAGAAGCAGCAACAGGTGATTAGTTTTATTTTTAAAAGTCATTCAACAAGCAATCACCTTTAATGACACTGGCAGTCCCTGCCTAGCCCTTCAAGCTGTCTGTTTACTAAGGACATCACAGCAGATGTGGGTCTTGGAAAGGATTATGGAGGAGGATAGGGTAGTGTCTTTTGGACTTGCTCAGAGAGGGAAAAGGTGGCTTGGAGGAAAGCACCAAGATGCTAGTGGGAGACGCAGACAAGCAGGACATGGAAGCTGACATGTGGCAGAGTAGGGGAGGCTGCATGAGAGGCAGTGCAGAGGAAAGAACAAGCAAGAATGTCCAGACAAGCAGCATGGGCTGAGGAAAGAGATCATGGAGAAGTAAGAGGAGATGAGGCAGAGAAGCAGTGCAGAGAACTAGGAGTTCAAGGGGAGTCCACAAGATGCACCAGGAGCTAAAACACACTCTGGGGGTGAGGTAAGTTAATTTTGCAGTGGAGGTTTGGACAGAGGAGAGGTAGGTGAGCGTCAGGCAGGCCAGAGAGGAGGAATTTGCCATGGTGGGGGTGCAGATGGCAAATGCCAAGACTGGAGTTTGGCAGTGTGGATGGAGAGGAGTGGACAGAATCTGGAGATATAGCAGAGCTCAGTTTAGTGACAGAATCTGATCAGGGATGGAAGATGTTCTTCAGCAAAACCCAGAGAGCAGAGAGGCTCCAACTCAACATTAACACCACTGCCTCCTTGCGGTGGCAAGATACATTGTGCTGCTGATGGTGCAGTCATCTGAATAAGATGTAAAAGTGAGGTCCTGGCCACACACCATCATTGCAGATCCCCTAGGTGCTTTCAGCAGAATCAAATTGTCAGTTCTGGTGTCCTGGCCAAATTAGGGTAATTACTTTTTACCACATCCTGCTGAGAGTGGCAGACACCCTAGGACCAGCAGGCAGCCTTCACTCTGCACTGAAACTGCCAGGTGCCTGTGAGGCCATCCCTCCCTTCTGCACTGAGAGAGCTCTAGGGGGTGGTACCTTGCAAACTCTGGCCACGCGTGGAACCTTCACTTGTTCATAGAAGTTGTACTCTCTGGCTGTCTCCGTGAAGAAGAAGTAGATTTTGTCGTCCTCTCCACTATCGCTCCCTCTCAGGAAAGCAGAGCCCACAAAGTCAGGATCTATGAACACAAGTGAGAGACAATCACAACAGGAAATGAACTATCTGAGGTTCAGATGCTGAACAAGGCGGGGATTCCCACCCCCAGGTGACTGCCATTGTTTCTGGGCAAAGGGTCCAGAATATTGATATCATCCCTCCTTGCCCGGCCACTCTGAGGGGCCAAGAGGAGGCAGGATTCACTCAGCATCTTCTCTGTGTGTCATCTACCATTGATGCTCGCCGAGCCTAGGGTGCTAGGTATCCAGTTTTCAACCGAAAAGTCCTTAGCTGGTCTGAGAAGTTGCTGCTGCCTGACAGGGCTGTCCCTGAGGAGATGGATGAGCAGCTCCTCCCTCCCCCTTGGCTCTGGGCTGTGGGAAATGTAAATTCCCCAGCTGTGTGGGCTGTGGCTGGTCTGTGCTTGGCAGCAAGAGAGCTGTCTGTATTGCTCTGTCTGCCCCAACCACTTTGCAGAGCAAGTCTAATGAGGTTCCCAGTTGCCTACTCTAGCTGGGCGGCTGAAAGCCAGTGCACCATTAGAAACCCACATATACAAATTAAGAATGCATATATTTGCTTGCTAATAATTTTCCAGAAGGTAATATAAATCAAAATTAAAAAGTAAGTGGGTGTTTGATGATGATTGGTGTGACATTGTATTCCGCATGAATTTTATTTACTGATTAAAGTTATTAGTTCTTATATTAAGGCTCCAAAACTGATATAGGAAAGTGAATGCAAAGTAATGCACATTGGAAAACATAATACAGCTATATAGATACAAAATGATGGGATCTAAATTAGCTGTTACCGCCCAAGAAGGACCTTGGAGGCATTGGTGAAGCCGCATTTAGAATATTGTGTCCAGTTTTGGGCCCCCCACTACAAAAAGGATGTGGACAAGTTGGAGAGTGTCCAGCGGAGGGCAACAAAAATGATTAGGGGGCTGGAGCACAGGACTTATGAGGAGAGGCTGAGGGAACTGGGCTTGTTTAGTCTGCAAAAGAGAAGAGTGAGGGGGGGATTTGATAGTGGCCTTTAACTACCTGAAAGGGGGTTCCAGGGAGGATGGGGCTAGGCTGTTCTCGGTGGTGGCAGATGACAGAACAAGGAGCAACGGTCTCAAGTTGCAGGGCGGGAGGTCTAGGTTGGACATTAGGAAAAAGTTTTTACTAGGAGGGTGGTGAAGCACTGGAATGGGTTACCTAGGGAGGTGGTGGAATCTCCATCCTTAGAGGTTTTTAAGCTGAGGCTTGACAAAGCCCTGGTTGGGATGATATAGCTAAGGTTAGTCCTGCTTTGAGCAGGGGGTTGGACTAGATGTCCTCCTGAGGTCCCTTCCAACTCTATGATTCTATGATTCTATGATTGTGAATAGTTCTCTGAAAACATCCGCTCAATGTGCTGCACCAGCCAAAAAAGCTAACAAAATGTTAGGAACATTAGGAAAGGGATAGATAAGATAGAAAATATCATAATGCCTCTATATAAATCCATGGTACGCCCACATCTTGAATATTGTGTGCAGCTCTGGTTGCTCCATCTCAAAACATATATTAGAATTGGAAAAGGTACACAAAAGGGCAACAAAAATGATTAGGGGCATGGAACAGCTTCTGTATGAGGAGAGATTAAAAAGACTGGGACTTTACAATTTGGAAAAGAGGCAACAAAGGGGGATATGATAGAAGTCTTTAAAATTGTGACTGGTGTGGAGAAAGTGAATAAGGAAATGTTATTTACTCCGTCCCATAACACAAGAACAAGGGATCACCCAATTAAATTAACAGGCAGCAGGTTTAAAAAAAGGAAGTGTTTCTTCACACAACGCGCAGTCAACCTGTGGAACTCTTTGCCAGAGGATGTCGTGAAGGCCAAAACTATAATAGAGTTTTTTAAAAAAGAACTAGATAAGTTCATAGGGGATATGAACTGGCAGGGGGGCAGTGTGTGGGGGGGAAGGTGGTAAAGGGCAGCAGGGGTGTGTGTGCTGTGTGCAGTGCAGAGTGCAGGTGTCGGTCCCTGAAGCAAGGGGCTGGGGAAATTGGAGCACAGTTAGATACAGTGCTCCTGTGAGATCATTTCTAAGTTGTTGGTTTTTTGTTTTTTTTTTAAACTATGAAAGTCTTAACTTTCACTGGGTGTAAAAACAGGCCCAGAAACACTTGGATGAGAATAGAGAAGTGGACATGGACACAAGTCACCCAAGAAAGACACAAAGCAGGAAAGAATGACAAGACAATACTCTTAGTTCCATACCTCTTCCCCCCGGGTGGCAGCATCCAGGGGCACCATTTCAGATTTGGGGAGGGGTGTAACTTTAACCGTGATTCCAGGAGCTACTTAGGCACCTAGAATGCCTAGTTAGAATTACGCGGCACATTGGAACTAAGAGTATTGTCTTGTCATTCTTTCCTGCTTTGTGTTTTTCGTGGGTGACTTGTGTCCATGTCCACTTTTCTATTCTCATCCAAGTGTTTCTGGGCCTGTTTTTACACCCAGTGAAAATTAAAAAACTTTCATAGTAAAAAAAACCCCAACAACTTAGAAATGATCTCACAGGAGCACTGTATCTAACTGTGCCCCAATTTCCCCAGCCTCTTGCTCCAGGGACTGACACCTGCACTCCGCACTGCACACAGCACACACCCCCGCTGCCCTTTACCACCTCCCCCACACACATTGCCCCCCTGCCAGTTAGTGGCCCCTCAACTCCAGCGCCCCATCTGTCAGTTAGTGCCCCCACCCACAGCATGCCAGTTACTGCCCCCTCCACACTTCCAGCAACCCCTCAATGACACTTACTGCTCTCACCAAAATCCTAGTGCCCCTCCCAGTGTGACACACTGTATCCCCCAGGATCACCCTTATAGTGTAATTGTGTCTTGTTTAATGCAAAGTATGTCATGTAAGATGCTTCAGGAACGTTCATGACCTACTGAACATTACTGCTATAGTAATATGTTTGTTGCAATGTCATGTGTATGGTTACGAGGCTTTGCTAGATAATATTCCCAAATATGTGTCTCATGGCTTGAGACAGATCTAGGCAAAACTCTACAGAGCTGAAGGGTAATTTGCACCTCACTAAGGCATGCATAAAAGAAACCCAGCTCTTCCAGGCACAAAGGACTAGTCTGAGCATCAACAAAGGAACTAATAAGGGGATGCTCACTGACTCAAGACATGGATGAAGCCATACAAAGACAGTGTTTATCACCTGACCCTGAAGTGGGGCGGGGGGAGGAGGGAAGGGGTGGCAAAGCTCCAGAGTGGAGAAGAAACTATTTAGAAAGGAGAGACATGTTGCAATTGCTCCCTCTCTTCCACCATCATCTACAATTAAAGTGCTGATCACAGGGGGAGGGCTTGGCAGGAGGCAAACCCAGCCAGCCTTGATGAGAATCATCTGAATATATAAGGTTGCTGAAAGTGTTGCGCTTAGTTTAGAATGCATTTCACTTTTTATTTTATCTTGATTAAATCTGACTTGTTATCTTTTGATTTATAATCATTTAAAATCCTTCTGTAGATAATATATTGCTTTGTTTTATCCAAAGAAGTACATGTGGTTTATGGTGTGTTAGAGACTCCACTGGAAGTGACAAGGCTGGTGCATATCAATTTCTTTGATAAATTGATGAACATATGAGCTTGCAGTGTGCAGCGGGCAGCACTGAACAATGTAAGATGGCAGTTCCTAGGGTGGCATCTGGGACTGGGGATATGGCCAGGGTCATTCTGTTGCATGACCCAAAGAGTAGCTGGTTAGAAGCACTCACTCAATGAGTTGGGGAGCAACTTACTTGCTGGAGACTGTGCATCAACATTCAGGAGTAGGAGTCCTCACAGCAAAGCAGAGTAAGACGGGCTCCAGGAGTGGGGGATTGGGATGACACAGCATTTCACCAGTCCAGATTGCAGAGGGGAACATCACATCCCCTCAATGCCAGTTAGTATCCCTACAATCCCAGCACCCCCCAATGCCAGCTACATCTTTGCGAAGTAGGGCAGGTTACTTTTTTTTGAGAGTTATCAGGAGTGTGGATTAATACATTTCTAGTCCAACAATATTCTGAGGTGCTTATTCTAGGGACAATTTTAAAATAAGTTTGATTTAAAATACAAATACTTTCTTAAACAGTCAAAAATCACTTGCCAGCTTTTTAAGAACTATTTAGACACCTAAAAAGACGTAATTTCTATAAAACAAATCTTACTGTGCATAATATGCCAGAAGCCATACAATTTATACCAAATGTAGAGATCCTAGAACAGAAACAAGATGATTAGGACTATGGAAAATGGGCCGGGTAGCTAACAGTAGCCTAGCAAATGTGTTGCAGCATTTTACAGCAAAATGACAAATGCTGCCAGGTTTGTCTGGCCTTATCTTGGGATTTTATGTTTTAGCAAAGCATTCTTGTTTGTAGAGCTAACATTTCTCTTTTCTAAGTTTGTGGAACTACTCATTCGCCCTCACCCCAAGAAATAACTCACATTCCTGTACCATTTGGTATCTAACAACACATCGAAAAAAGGGGGGGTTGGGCTTCCAACCAAGTTATGGGAAGCTTTTTAAACTTTGTTTTTGGATATTAGTGGTATTGGTACTTCTCAATTAATGCAGATGAACTTAAACCTGTTTAACACTCACTTAAATCATCTTAGTTTAATTTAGTAATTTACTAGTGCTTGCTAAACAAGGATTAAATGGGTTTAAATGCATTTATATTAGGAGGTACCACATATTTAACTACACAGACTGCAGATTAATTCAGTTAAGACTGCATGACTTTTCTAATATAGAAAAGCCCTAAGTATTAGGGCACAATTGCAAACAGATGCACATTGGGCAAATGTCAATGTGTATTTGTAGAACACCCCACTGAATCTGCTCATTAGCTTTGCTTCATTTGAGTGTGCAATCGGTTTTCTCTTCTAAAAATAAAAAAGTCCAGAGAATGTGTGTGGGAAAAGCCTACCTACAGATCAGATGAGACATTTAATGAATGTTCCTAAGGCTAGAGGTTTTTCCTACATGATTTTTCTGTGGAGATTTTTGGTGTAGAAATGAATCAAGTATGAGAAAAAAGTTTTCCAAAAGGAAAAGAACAAACACTTCTTTTAAACCTCTCATGCTGTTCTAAATCTCATGAATTGGCACCATCTTGCTCAATCACACCAGCTTCTTGGGAGTGGGGAGAGGAACGAGCGGGGGAGGGAGTCTCAGGCGGAAGAGGCGGGGCAGGCGTGTCCAGTTTTCAGCAATTAGAAAGTTGGCCATCCTATCCAAGCCTCCCACCTCCATCAGAGGGTCAGTCTCTCCCCTTTGTTGTCCCCAAATCTCTTAGAGACTTAGCAAGGGCTCTATGTTGGTCACTCACCGTTCAGCCAGGTCACAGAGATCTCTGTCCGGATGCGCTCCTCCAGGTTTCCAGTCGCTCTGGAGATGATGGGCTGTGTCCCCAGGAAGTTGTTGACAGTGGCAACATAAAGGACACCATCTAGAGGTAGGCCCAAGCCATGACAGGTGTGAAAGACACCAAGGACCAATATGCAACGAAGGGAAAGAGGTGGGGGGGAGGGGAAGGGTCAGCACCGTGACCAGGCTGTAATGCAGAGCTGTGCCTGAACCTAGAAGGAAAATGTGGCAAATCGCCACCCAGGTTCAGCAGCTAGTTCAGAATGCTACTGGCTATGACTCATAGCTTCTGGCTAACCTGGTCACGTGGCAACTTTCTCCAGTTGGAGATGGAAGGGAATCCTCCTAAGTCAGTCACTGCACTCTGCCTGGCTCCCCAGGCTCAACCACGCCCCATCTTGCTGTCATGACAGGATGGACCAGGTTTGAGAGACTCAAGGTCATGGGGGCACCTAGGCCTTGGTAGTCTCAGGCTGGGATGCTCAGGTCAGTGTGTTTAAAAAGTGTTCACTTTCAAAAACCAAATGGTTCAAAGTGGAGCAGACCTTGTGTGGCCCACGCCAGCTCCGGGAGTGGGTACCAGCAGATGCTGCTCTGTGAAGCGCACAGTGCAATTTGTATCCCTCTCCAGCTCTGGGTCAGGAAATGGGTTATGGGGTTTTACACGCAGGTCACTGGCTCCATTCAGATATAGACAGTAATCCTAGGAAGTCATTGCCATGTGGCGACCCTGTGGAATGGAAGGCTCATGCTTCTGTCCAGTTCCTAATAGACGTGTCCAGACAGCAACTGAAACTAACAGGCCCTGCCAGCAGTCTCCACAGAGGAGACCGAGGACTGGACTCTCCTTTCACATGGATGGTGAGGGAAGCTTGCTCACTTACTGCTACTACCCTCAACATGCTTCTTCCTTCCAGAGCCACCAGCCTTACTCCCTGTACCAAGTTCCAAACCAAACCAAAATGCCGCTGACGCTGCGACAAACATACCGGCCATGACAGCTGCTGATGGCTGTGTAGGCTCAAAGGGGCATTTTCCACGGCCACTTTCCTGCTGCTCCACACTGCTGAAATCAGCCACTTTCTGCAATAAAAGCAGAGAAAGTTCAGCCACACACGTGGGTCTGGGGAGGGGCTAACAGACACCCTTCCCTCTGGGGGCTGTCTGGGGTGGGACATGCTGACTATAAGAGCTGGATTCTGTGAACTCACAATGGTGGAAGTCCCAAGACTTAAACAAGAGAGGGGATAACTTGTACTACAGTCCAAGAGATCATTTATTTTCTGCTGTAGTACTTCACTACAAAGGCTGTTACTACTCACTGGAGGCCCCAATCCTTCCCTGGGGTTTCTGCCTGACCAGCACCCACTCTGGACTGGAGATGTTATATACAGAGGGTTAGAGGGAATGTTCTCTGGTTAAAACACTACCTGGGGCCTTAGGAGAGCAGGTTCAGTCTCCAGTTCTGACACAGACTCCCTTTCTGACCTTGGGCAACTCACTTCCCCTTCTGCAAAATGGGGATACTATTTCCCTATCTCAGAAAGAGGCTGAGGGTGAATTCCTTACTGCCTCAGAAAGCTCAATCTAGGGTGAGGGAGCCACAGAAAAGTCTCATTAGATTCCACTTCAGATTCATCCTTCTTGATCTCTGCCAATTTCCCCAAGCAGACAGCACTAGACTCTTCTCCTGGCACCCTTGGGACAGGGGCAGCCCATTCAACCCCCAACAGGCACTTACAATGAAGCCGCATTGTGGATCGAAAGCAAAGGTCCCACAGGCGAAGAGGTGGCTCTCATTGGCGAACTCCAGAATGCGGATGTAATTGTGGCACTCTGCCTGCAGGGATAGAGTAAATAGCCATGACACAGGTACTGTGAGAAGGCACAATCAGCCACTGATGGGAAGGGGAGAGGAGCAGACCCCTTAACTCATGTAAGTACTGTAGTAATTGCAGGGAAGGAATGCACCGCCATTCAGTACGTAACATAACTACTCAATTCCCAGCAGTAACTGACAACAAGCTGGGCTTCCCCACTGTGAGAGGTGAGTCACACACAGGAATATGCCTGGCTTTCCAGCCAGCAGCGCCAGGAAGAAGCACCTAGGAGAATCTTTATCACTAAGGATAGACCACAAAATCATAGAAATGCAGGGCTGAAAGGGACCTTGAGAAGTCATGAAGTTCTATCTCCTGTACTGAGGCAGGACCAAATACACCTAGACTATCCCTAACAGGTGTTTGGCTAACCTGTTCTTAAAAACCACCAGTGATGGGGATTCTATAATTCAGACTCATAGATTTTAAGGTCAGAAGGCACCATCATGATCTAGTCGGACCTCCTGGACATTGCAGGCCACAGAACCTCACCCGCCCACTCCAGTAATAGACCCAGAACCTCTGGCTGAGATACTGAAGTCCTCAAATCATGATTTAAAGACTCCAAGGGTATGTCTTCACTGACGGCGGCAAATTCGCCACCATCAGATCGATTTACCTGGATCGATTGAGTGGAAGTGAAGACCCGCTCAATTGATCCAGAAGTCAGTTTAGTAAAACCACCTCCACAAAAAGCATAGCATTTCATCAACGGGTGCACATTTCCCATCGGCGCAGCACAGCAGAGATGGCACGCAGAACGGACGTTAGGAAGTCGATTTAAGTTATGTAAGCTGTTCTACGTAAGTTGCGTAACTCCTGTTGACTGCCGCCGAATTTGCCGGTAAGTATAGACCAGGCCCAAGTTACAGAGAATCCACCTCCTTTTGAAGCCTGCTCCAGAGCTTAGCTACCTTTATAGTTATAAAGTTTTTCTTAAGACAAAAGAGCCCCATTTATCTGAGCCTCCACTAACCAGCTCTCCATATTAGCTGAATTGAGCCCCGCTGCTCGGGACTGACTGCCCAAGTCCTGCCTGTTCTCTGGATTATCCAAATTTTTGATTATCCAATCTGGCCCCAGGCCCAATTAGATCAGCTAAACAGGGTTCCACTGTACAAAGCTGAGAAAAAAACAGTTAATCTTTCATAACTGTTGGTTTTTGAGATGTATTGCTCATGTCTCTTCTATGCTATGTGTGTGCGCACCACATGCACAGTTGCCAGAGATTTTTCTCTCAGTGGTAACTGTAGGACCAGCTCTTGCGCCCTCTGGAGCCATGTTGGTATAACTGGCACCTCCGGCACCACACCCTCTCAGTTCCTTCTTGCCAATAACTCTGACAGAAGGGTAGGAGGGTGGGTCATGGAATGGACATAAGCAACACATCTCAAAGAACAAAGTTACATAAGGTTAGTAACTATTTTTTCTTCTTCGAGTGCTTGCTTATGTCTATTCCTTGCTAGCTGACTCACAAGCAGCACCCAGGGAGGCAGGCTCAGAGTTCATGGATGTGCTGATTGCAACACTGCTCTTCCGAAACTGGCATAGTCACAGGCCTGTTGGATGATGGCATAATGGGACACGAAGATATGAACCATCAACCATGTCACAGCTCTGCAGATGTCCTGGATTGGTAAGTTTGCGAGAAATGCTGCTGACAAAGCCTGGGCTCTCATGGAATGAGCAGTCACAATGGCCTGAAGTCAGGGCTTTGATCTCAGAGACCCTTTTGGTTGAGGTGATCACTACGAGGAAGGCGACCTTCCAAGAGAGAAGCAGTATGGGGCACAATGCTAACCACTTGAAGGGAGGTTCCATGAGCCTCGACAGGACCAGGTTTAAGTCCCATGGGGGGATCGGATTGCGAACCTGAGGGTAGAGACTTTCCAGCCCCTTGAGAAACCTGACCATCATCTCATAGGAGAACACTGATCTGCCCTGCACTGAAGGATGCAAGGCTGAGATGGCTGCCAAATGAACCTTAATAATTGAGAGAGCTGGACCCTGTTGTTTCAGGTGGAGCAGATAATCCAAGATAGACTGCAGAAAAGACCAGGATGGAGAGAGATTCTTCAGAGGCCCAACAAGTGAAACATTTCCACTTGGTCAAGTAGGTAGCCTTGGTGAAAGGCTTTCTGCTACCTAGCAAGACTTGCTGAACCCATTCCAATCAGGCCTGCTGTTCAGGGTTCAGCCACACAGCAAACATGCCATCAGGTGAAGGGAGGCTAGGCTTGGGTGAAGCAAGTAGCCATGGTCTTGTGAAATCAAGTCTGGGCAGAGCGTGAGTGGAGCTGCCACTGAGGTCCAGAAGCATACCAAATCCATGCTGGCATGGCCACGCCAGAGCTATCAGGATAACCTTTGCCTTGTCCAGTTTGATTTTTAGGAGGACTTTGTGAACCAAGGGGTTCTGTGGGTTGGCACACAGTACGTGGTCTGCCCATGAGAGCAGGAAGGCATCAGAGAGGGAACTCGTGCTGTGCCCATGCAGTGAACAGAACTGGTGGCATTTCCTGTTCCATCTGGTAGCGAACAGGTCCAACTTGGGAGGCCCCCACTTCTGGAAGATGACACTGACGACCTCTGGGTGAAGAGACTACTCATGATGAGAGGAAAAGGGTCTGCTGAGGCAAGCTGCCAGGGCGTTTCAGGGTCCCAGGAGATGTGATGCCTCTAGGTGAATGGAATGTTTCACACAAGTCCCATAGCCAGAAGGCTTCCTGGCACAGGGCTGAAGACCGAGCCCCCCCCCCCCCCCCCGGCTTGTCAATGAAAACAACTGGTGCAGTGTTGTCTGTCAAGACCTCCACCACTTTTCCTGAGATCTGGGAAAGAATATCGGGCAAGCCAAGCGGTGTCACCTTGAGTTCCCTGATGTTTATATGCAGGGAGAGTTCTTTCTGGGACCAGAGGCCCTGAGTCCTGAGACTGTCAAGGTGGGCTCCCCACCCCATGTCTGACATGTCCGAGACTAAGATTACCGATGGATGACGGGTAGCAAAGGGTACCCCTTTCATTACAGATTCTGGTTCTCTCCGCCAGGTCAGTGAAGTGAGGACCAGAGGCAGAATTGTGAGTATTGAGTCCAAGTGGTGTATGCTTAGGAAGTAGGCTAGCACCAGCCACACCTGTAGGAGTCTGAGGTATAGCCTTACATACTGCACCAAGTAGGTACATGCCGCTATGTGTCCTAATAGTTCGAGGCAGACCTGAGCAGTTATCATCTGGTGGGTCATGACCCTGGAAATCAGATCCGACAGCCTGGAAACGGGCTCCGGTGGGGAGACTTTGTTCTGGAGTGTCATCTAGGTACTGAGGACTTGCGATACCGCTTTCCTCTCGGCGCTGAATTGGACTTCGGCAACCGTTCTGCACCACCTCGGTGTGGGCGAACTCTTTGGTGCCGGAGAGCGGGGACGACGGGTTCCGTCTGGGGAGCGGTGCCCCGCAGACAACTGCGACCAGTGCCGCCTCCTAGGGTGGACTTCTCCTGGTGCAGGGGATCAAGACCAGCGTCGGGAAGGTGACTCCATTTCACGCCTCGATGCAGGTTGGCCCGACGGCCGCAACCTGGAATGACTTCTAGGGGAGCAGCGCTGCTCCATCCCTGGTGACCAGCCAGCCGGAGATTTTTCTCCCCACACTGGGGATCTCCTGAGCCATTGAGGGGGTCCCAGCGCAGGTTTTTCCTGTAACACCAGCTCCTTCTCCCTCGGTGGAGATCGGGGTGGAGGCTGCATAGGCATGGCCAACAAGGCTCTTGCCGCCTGAAAGGCCTCCGATGTCGACGGTGCCGGCAGGTGCAAAGGGGCTCCTCCCCTTCCAGGAGTCGGGGGTGGCTCCCTGATTGGAGACACTGGCTCTGGTGAGCGGGTCTCCGTGGTCTCGCCCTGGTGCGATTCTGTGCTCGATCCCACCTGGACAGTTTGGGGGAGTGACCGCATTCTGAGTGCTGCTTCCGCTTCTTCTTCAGCACCGGAGATGAGGCGCGGTGCCGAGTTCAAACAATGGGGAATGAAGCACTTGTGATACAAGTAAAGGCAGTTCCAGCAACCGCCACGGGTGAAAAGAAGGAACTGAGGGGGCGTAGGGCCGGCAGTGCCTCATATACTGCGGCATGTGCGCAGCGTTCCGGGGCGCCAGTGCCAGCCCTACTGGATCTGCTAAGGGGAAAAATGTTCCCGTAACTGTGCACGGAGGCATGCACACACCTATAATGGAATGAACATGAGCAAGCACTCGAAGAACAGCACCTAATGGTGACTGCCAATGCCATAGTTCTGGCTGCTGAGTTGGCTGCATCCAGGGCTGCCTGGAAGGAGGTCCCCATAGACCATGGCCATCCTCGAGGAGGGCACAATACCTGTCTTAACTCCTGCAGCAGGGAGTCCTTACATTTGGACAACGAGACCCACAAATTAAAATTGTACCTCCCTAGCAGGGCCTGCTGGCTGGAGAGAAGTAACTGGAGGCTGCATGTTGAATAAAAATTACGACCAAACACATCCAGTCTCTTGGCATCTTTATTTTTTGGGGGTGGCATTCAGTTGTCTGTCCTGCTCATTCCCTACCAGGGACCCCAGGGGATGGGGGGCAGGGATACAAATAAAGGTACTCAAACCCACTAGCTGGGACATAGTATTTCTTCTCTGCCCTTTTTGAAGTGGGGGCCAGAGAAAAAGGGGTCTGCCATAGTGTCCTGACGGGTCTCTCACCGTTTCGTTAATAAGCTCCTCAACTTCCAAGAGCTCCTGGTGGGCCCTGAAGTCATCTTGTGGGAATGAGTTACTAGGGCCTATGAAAACAACAAGAGTTCTGTAGCACTTTAAAGACTAACACATTTAATTTCAGCAGGCATAAGCTTTCGTGAGCTTCAGCTCACTTCCTCAGATGCAGTTGGTAGAAATGATACAGGGATGATGAGGAGGCGGCCTGTGCCAGAGGTGGGGCTCCCTCCTCCTCCTCCTCTACCTCCACCACATCCATTGGGGCCATTTCCTGGATATCAGCACCTGGGTTGGGATCTGATGCCAGATGGGAAGAGGTGGTAGCCCACCTTTCCAACACCACCAATTATTAGCAGTGGGACAGAGGACCCACCATCTAGGTAAACCCTCAAGGATTCCATTACTGCCACTGCATCGGCCAGTGGCCAGATGCCAGCAGGAGGGCCGGTACTGAAGTCCGATGTATAGGATGGGTACCGGTAGTTTCTGGGAGGAGCGAAGGATTCCCCTTCTGACTCCGACGAGGATTCTCCCCCAGAGACCATGGCGGAGCAGTACCTGCTTCTGCCTCCTGGTGGTGCCAGGAAACCAGGGACCAGCAACGGGCTGGTGACTGCTTCATCAGGACCATGGAGGGCTTGCCGCTGAACAGTGCTGTGGTGGAGCTCACTGCGCCTTGCGCCTTTCTGTCCTCGGACACCTTGGCTGATCAGGGATCTTGGATAGATGGGATCAGAAGGGACAGCAGGACTTTTGCTGCCTGGAAAGTCTCTGGGGTTGAAGGGGCCAGCAGATGCCACAGCAGCTCCCAGGAGTCAGTGATGGGTCACATACCGGACTCAGTGCTCTAGGCAGAGCCAGAGGAGCCATCAGAGGCTCAGGGAAAGATGAGTGGCCTGACATAGGTCTCACTTGTCCCTCTTCTGCACTGGAGAATGTTGTCTCTTATGCCTTTTCCTTGGCACCAGTGCTGGAGAGCGGTGCCGGGAAGAACACG
Organism: Emydura macquarii macquarii; assembly: GCF_026122565.2. Classification (NCBI taxonomy): domain Eukaryota; kingdom Metazoa; phylum Chordata; order Testudines; family Chelidae; genus Emydura; species Emydura macquarii. Next base: position 322,656 of record NW_027132330.1, on the reverse strand, counting down.
ATGCAGAGGCAGCACTCCGCACGGATGTCAAGTGCTCGGCGCTGATTTGGACTGGCCCGGCTCTGAGGGCCACCTCCATGAGAACAGCCTTCAGCTGAATGTCTATCTTTTTGTGTGTGAGGTCTGAAGTCCCTGCAGATCTGGCACTTCTTCTTAATGTGAGACTCCCCCAGCAGTCACTTGAGACAGCTAGAGTGTGGGTCACTCACTGGCATCAGCTTATTGCAGGAGGCACATGGTTTGAAGCCCGGGGACCAGGGCATGCCCAGCCGTTGGGGCAAGAGATCCCTCGACGAAAGGGAGAACTACTCACACTGCTCTATATGCTAACTAACTAAGAACTATGTATGCCAACTCTAATAACTGTACAGATAGGCAGTTCTTACCGCTGGGTAAGCAGCTTGCTGAAGTAATAAGGATCGTTCCAGCAACTGTCATGGGCGATAAGAAGGAACTGAGAGGGTGCAGGGCCGGAGGGCCCCTTATATCGACGCATGCGCACACGGCTGCAGAGGGCACTAGAGCCGGCCCTATGGATACCAATGAGGAGAAAATCTCTGGCAACTGCATGCGGTACGCACGCATCTAGCATGGAATGGACATGAGCAAGCACTCAAAGAACAATTTCCCTTGCTGCAGATTAAGCTCATTACTTCTTGTCCTAACTTCAATGGAGAACAATTACCACTGTACCCTTTATAACAGCCCTTAACGTATTTGAAGACTTAGGTCCCTGTCAGTCTTCTTTTCTCAAGACTAAACATGCCCAGAGTTTTTAACCTCCCCTCATAAGTCAGTTCTCTAAACTTATCATTTTTCTCGCTTTCCCCTAGTATCTCTCCAGTGTGGCACCCAGAATCAGACACAGCTCTCCAGCTAGGCCTCACCAGTGCGAGTAAAGCAGGACAACTACCTCCATTGCAAGGCAGGAGCTCCAGAGCCCAAATTCCCAACTTCACTCCTATGGAACTTGGGTGTGAGAAAATAAAGGAGAAAATCTGCCCTGTTTTGCTAAAACAGGATCCTGTGATTCCTGGTCATGCAGTGCATAATACATTGAACCATCTGGGCCAGGGATGGGGTGGGGCTGTCATGATGTCTGTACAGTACAAAGCACATCACTGGTTCTCAGACCCCAACCTGAATAAACATTTACTGTCCTCGGTGCCCAACGTCACCCCACACCCTGTTCTAAGCCCAACAGACCATGCAGCAGCTCTCAAGCTCTTGCTAGCTATAGGGCTCAAATAGCAGGTGGTTTCGCTGGGTAGCTTGGGTCCTGAAGGGCAGGGCAAGGAAGGAAGACTATCCTAAAAGAAATATTGCCACGATGCAAGGGCCAGGCAGCACCTGCTAGAGATAATGTTTAGGTTTGGAAGGAACCTTCAGAGGTATCTAGTCCAAACCCCTGCTCAGAGCAGGACCAACCCCAACCAAATCACCCCAGCCAGGGCTTTGTCAAGCCACTCCTTAAAAACCTCTAAGAATGGAGATTCCACCACCTCCCTAGGTAACCCATTCCAGTGCTTTACAACACTCCTACTAAAAAAGGTTTTCCTAATGTCCAACCTAGACCTCCCCCACTGCAACTTGAGACCATTGCTCCTTGTTCTGTCATCTGCCCCCACTGAGAACCGCCTAGCTCCATCCTCCCTGGAACTCCTTTTCAAGTAGTTACGGGCAATTATCAAATCCCACCTCACTCTTCTGAACAAGCCTAGTTCCCTCAGCCTCTCCTCAGAAGTCATGTGCTCCAGCCCCCTAATCTTTTTTGTTGCCCTCCACTGGACTCTCTCCAATTTGTACACATCCTTTCTGTAGTGGGGTACCCAAAACTGGACACACTACTCCAGATGTGGTCTCACCAGTGCAGAATAGAGGGGAATAATCACTTCCCTCGATCTGCTGGCAATGCTCCTACTAATGCAGCCCAATATGGCATTAGCCTTCTTGGCAATACGAGTACACTGTTGACTCATATCCAACTTTTGGTCCCCTGTAACTCCCAGGCTCTTTTCTGCAGAACTGCTGCCTAGCCAGTCGGTCCCCAGTCTTCAGCAGTACATGGGATTCTTCCATCCTAAGTGCAGGACTCTGCACTTGTCCTTGTTGAGTCTCATCAGATTTCTTTTGGCCCAATCCTCTAATTTGTCTAGGACACTCTGTATTCTATACCTACCCTCCATCGTATCTACCACTCCCCCCAGTTTAGGGTCAACTGCAAATTTGCTGAGGGTGCAATCCACCCTATCCTCCAGTTCATTAATGAAGATGTTGAATAAAACTGGCCCCAGGACCAGGGGTACTCCGCTTGTTACTGGTTGCCAACTAGACATTTAACCCTTGATCACTACCTGTAGCTTACATTAATCATATTATCCTCTTTTAATTCTTTATTTGTCCTGTATCAGCCACTCCATTATCTTGCCTGGGATCAACATCAGACTGACAGGCCTATAATTACCTGAATCATCTTGTTTTCCCCTTTTTAAAACTTGGAACAACATTAGCTGTCTTCCAGTTTTCCAGTGCACCAAGAATTATTGAAAGTCAATATTAATGTTCTAGCGATTTGTCATCCAGCTCTTCTAACTTGTATCTGAGAACTTTATCTGGACCAGCTGATTTAAAAATGTCTAACATCAGTAGCGTCCGTTTAACATCCTCCAGAGATACCAGTGGAATGGAAAGGGTGTTATTACCATATGATGAGACGACATCATCTGTTTCCTCCCCAAATACAGAACAGGAATATTTCTTAAACATTTTTGCCTTTTCCGAATTATTATTCTAGTAATGGACAATACCACTGTCTGGACTCTTTTTGTTCTAAATATATTTTAAAAACACCTTATTGACATTAAATCTGCTGGCCATAGATTTCTCCTTGTTACATTTTACTTTCCTTATCAATTTTGTACAGTTTCTAACATCTTATTTATAGTCATTACTATCCATTTCCCATTTCTTCCATTTGTTATATATTGTATTTTTATAGCTGCCTTCCCCCTCTAACCCAGGCAGGTTTACCAATATGGCCTTCTTTCTCAAAGGTCATACTGAACAGAGGCTGCTGCCCTAGGACCAAACATGGCCCATACATTATCCTGGAGCCCATGGGAGGAGGGTAAGCAGTCTAGAACAAGGTCCCCTCAACCCCCTGCTGCATACATTCAGAGCCTACAGCCTGGTGACCCAGCATACTGTGTAGAGAACTATGAGGGGCTGCCCCTCCATCCAGCCCCGCCCTTCCCCAGTACCTACCTCTTTTTTCCCCTTCATTGTGCAGGAAATTCGATGATTCTCAGGCACTTTCCAGGAGATCTGAAAAGCAAAAAACTCCCATGTCAATTATCCTTCCAGCACTGCCGTACACCCACCATCTGTGCTGCACACAGGACTGGAGCCCACCCTGCTAGGCACTGCACAGACACTCAGGAGAAAACTCCTTGCCCAAGCAGCTGACACACGCAGACAAACTATACATAAGGGGGAAGGGAGGAAAGAGCAGCCAAAGTTACACATGGACACCTTCACTGTCACACAATCTAAGCCCAGAACAGACCATTGTGATCCTCTAATCTGATCTCCTGTACAACACTGGCCAAGAACATCAATATAATAATTCCTGTTCGAACCAGAGCATAGCTTTTAAGCAAGAGCCCTTTATCCCCAGCCCAGCCATAATTAATTGCTTGACTGCTTACAGCTGCTCTATGCAGTGGTGTTGTGGCCATGCTGGTCCCAGGATAACGGAGAGACAAGTTGGGTGAGGTAATACCTTTTATTGGACCAATTTCTGTTGGTGAGAAAGACAAGCTATCAAGCTACATGGAGCTTTTACTCAGGTCTGGGAAAGGTACTCACAGTGCAGGAATAGATCTTGAGAGGGTACATATGTGGGGGTGGAAGGATGAAGGCATAAAGACAGCTGTGAGAGAAGCTGCCCAACGGATGGACAAGGTGGGGCATAAGGGGAGTAACAATGAGATGAGAAAGAAGAGCAGGTGGGATGTGGGCAGGGAGAGCTGGGAAGGGATCCAAAGGGATGACAAGGAAGTTGAATTTGATGCAGTAGAACATGGGGAGCCAGCAGAGGGATTCATGGAAGGGGTTGATTTTTCCAAATGCCTGGCCAGGTAGATGATCCCTGTAGCTGCATTTGAATGGAGCAGAGCAAGTGAGGTGGGTGATTGAGTGTCCAGGAGGGAGTTGCAGTGATAAGGGCGGAGAGGGGCCAGGAGGTTTTTCCATGTGTGTGAACAGAGAAAAATAGGCTGGATCTTAGAGGTGTTATTTAGGAAGAATAGTCTGGATGTGAGGGGAGAGGGAGGAGTCTAAGGTGACACTCAGAGGCCTGAATGACAGAGAAGACAGGGTGTTTTCAAGGGAAGATCAGGAGTTTGGTTTTGGCAAGCAAGACAGAGATGGGCTCAAACATGCAGTGGATGGAGGGAGGCAGGAGCAGAGCAGCAGATCTGTGAGACATCAGAATAAGGCTGCTAGCTGAAGCAGGGTTGGCAATTGAGGTCACCTAGCAAGAAGGTGTAAGAAAGGAGAAAAGGAAGGGAAGGGAAGGGAAGGGAAGGGAAGGGAAGAGAAAATACGAGGTCTGAGGTCGAGCCCTGTGGAATCCCATGAAGAGAGGGAGATAGAGGAGCAGTAGCCAAGAGGCAGAAGGATCCAGGACAAAGCAGTACTGTGGAAACTATAGGAGGACAGAATTAGATGGAGAAGAGTGCAATTGATGGTGCCAAAAGCAGCTGAGCTGTTGAGGAGGATGGGACAAGAGTCCCCCCAAGGCCTAGCCATGAAGCCAGAGTGACAGCAACATCAGGAACAGGGAGATGGGGACCCAGCATGGATCTGGGGCAAAGCAGCCAGCAGGCATGAAGACAAGAGGCATGGAGGAGATCAGAGCATGTTTATATTTTTGTTAAAGGAGGAAAATGGATTACTTACCTATTTTGTAACCATTGTGAGGTACTGGTGTAGGGAGCCAGAGATATGTCTGTAGCTGTACCTGCCGGGGCAAAGCATGTGCCTGCACCTCCTTGTGCTTCCAGCCACCATGACCCTCCCTCAGCTCCTTCACACTGGAAGAGTGATGAAATAGACTCTGAAGCAGAGGGAAAGGAGGTGGTGGAACAGACACTTGCAAGAACATTTTGAATACCACAATACAGTACAGGTAAGCAAATGGAAATTACTTACTGTAACTGGAGGTTCTTTAAGATGTGGAGTTCCAATCTGGATTCCAAACATGGGATGCGCATGCACACCATGCGCCAGAACTGTTCATAACAGTGCTCATCAACCTACGTGCGCATCTGCCATGTGGTGCGTCCAATGCCTTATGAGGCTGTGCAGGTCAACCCTTCTCCAGGTCCCGCTTACCGACAGGCACAGAGCCCGGAGCAGAAGGGAAGGAGGGCAGGATTAAACTCCAGATAGGAGTGACACATCTCAAAGAACCACCAGTTACAGTAAGTAACCTCCATTTCTTCTTTGAGTGCTGGTCCCTATGTGGATTCCAAACGCAGGTAGCGAGCAGTACTCAGCGTGGAGGTGGGAGCGAGGGCTCACCGGAACTGAGAGTCGGTAGGACTGCACAGTCAACTACAGCATCTGCTGCTGTCGATAGGGCTTTGGCATAGTGAACGGTGCAAGTGTGGATAAAGAACTATGTGGCTGCTATACAAATATCCTGCCAGGGAACATCTGCAAGGGGGGGCGAACATCGTCACTTGCACCTGTATGGAGTGAGCAGTGATGCCGGGCAGTGGAGAGACGTGGGAAAGGGAATAACATTCCTTGATGCAACGAGAGATCCACTTGGAGAGATGTTGAGAGGAAAGGGTGCAGCCCCTGCAATGTCCTGTGATGGTGATGAAAAACTTGGGAAAGGTATGAAAATCACATGTGCACTGGCGGTAAAAGGCCAATTCATGATGGATGTTGAGGGAGTGCACAATGCACTCTCCCTGTGAGGCATGTGGTTTTGGATAGAAAGTTGGGAGGTGAATGGATTGGTTGAGAGGAAACAGAGAGATCACCTTAGGTAGGAACTTGGGATGAATTCATAAGGAAGGCTGTGAAGGGCAGGGCCCCCATCACAGCCACCAGCTCACTAACCCATCAAGCAAATGTGATTGCTACAAAGAAGATTACCTTCATGGAGAGATGGGCGAGGGAGCACCTTTCAAACCACTGGATAGTTATCTTGGCAGGTGTCGAGAGGATGAGGTTCAGGTTCAGGTGGGTTTGGACCGAAGGGAAGGTGTTGAGGAGACCACAGAGGACACAGGTCGAGGTAGGGTGGCTAAAGATGGAAAGCCCATCTACCGGTAGGAGGAAGGCCCTAAGTGCCACTAGGTGGACCCGGATGGAGGAGTGGGCAAGGCCTGACCGTTGAAGGTGGAGAAGGCAGCTGAGAATAGTGGGGATAGAGACTGGGTTGAAGGGATGATGGCAATGAGCCACCCACTCCATGAAGAGTTTCCACTTCACCTGGTAACATGCTCTAGCAGATGGGCACCTGCTATGCAAAAGGACATCGTGTACTGGTGCTGAGCACATGTTGTCCACTTGTGAACCTCATCCAAATACCAGACCGCAAGATGAAGCCGTCCTGAGTTGGGGTGTCAGAGCCACCCATGTTGCTGGGTGAGGAGATTTGGGAGAGGAGGAAGGTGAATCGGTGGGTAAACCGAGAGATAGTGGTGGTCATGATATATCTTGACTTTAGCAAAGTTTTTGATACAGTCTTTCACAGTATTCTTGTCAGCAAGTTAAAGAACTGTGGGTTGGATGAATGGACAGATAGAAAGCTGGCTAATCATTGAGTTCAACGGGTTGTGATAAATGGCTTGATGCCTAGTTGGCAGCCGGTATCAAGCGGAGCACCTCAAGAGTCAGTCCTGGGGCCAATTTTGTTCAACATCTTCATTAGTGATCTGAATGATGGAGTGGATTGTACCCTCGGCAAGACTGCAGATGACACTAAGCTGGAGGGGGTGGTAGATATGCTGGAGGGCAGGGATAGGATACAGAGTGACCTAGACAAATTGGAGGATTGGGCCAAAAGAAATCTGATGCTCAACAAGGACAAGTGCAGAGTCCTGCACATAGGACAAAAGAACCCCATGCACTGCTAAAGACACTAGCTAAGCAGCAGTTCTGCAGAAAAGGACTTAGGGGTTACAGTGGACAAGAAGCTGGATATGAGTCAGCAGTGTGCCCTTATTGCCAAGATAGATAATGGCATATTGGGCTGCATTAGTAGGAGCATTGCAGCAGATCGAGGGAAGTGATTATTCCCCTCTATTCTGCACTGGTGAGGCCACATCTACAGTACTGTGTCCAGTTTTGGGTCCCCCACTACAGAAAGGATGTAAACAAATTGGAGAGAGTCCAGCAGAGGGCAACAAAAATGATTAGGGGGCTGGGGCACATGACTAGGATGAGAGGCTGAGGGAATTAGGCTTATTTAGTCTGCAGAAGAGAAGAGTGAGGAGGGATTTGATAGCAGCCTTCAACTATCTGAAGTGGGGTTCCAGGAAGGATGGAGCTAGGCAGATGACAGAACAAGGAGCAATGGTCTCAAGTTGCAGTGAGGAGGTCTAGATTGGATATTAGGAAAAAGCTTTTTCACTAGGAGGGTGGTGAAGCACTGGAATGGGTTACCTAGGGAAGTGGTGGAATCTCCAGTCTTAAAAACCTCTAAGACCTGGCTTGACAAAATCCTGGCTAGGATGATTTAGTTGAGGTTGGTTCTGCTTTGATCATAGGGTTGGACCAGATGACTTCCTGGGGTCCCTTCCAACCCTAATATGCTATGAGTATGATTTACAGTTACATTTTGAGACATACCAGTTAGCTAGTTTTTTTAATCCATTTATGTGTGCCATTTTAATTTGATATAGTTCTTGTTTTTTAATAAAAACGTTGGGCGATACTAAGTCAAATGCCTTACAGAAGTCTATGACATCAACACTATTGCCATTAGCAACCAAACCTGTAATCTAATAAAAAAACCATCAGGTTAGTTTGACTGGATCTATTTTCCATAAACCCATGTTGATTTGCATTAATTACATTGCCCTCCCTACATTACCTGTCCCTTCATTCTCTGCATAGGATACAAATAAATGAGGTGAGGAGCTAAAGGATTTTGTGCTGTCTGTGTAGAAAGTGAATGGGCCCTTCTAACACCTTAATGTACAAAGCCTCTCCCTCATCCTTATGCATATGTGGTTTATGAAAGAAGTCAGGAAGATGTATTAGTGTGATTAAGATGGAAGCTACAGACCATTTGGGATGTGGTCTCATGGAGATCTCGTTCTTGAAAGGATGGTGTATTGCGGGCTGTGCCTTAAGAGGATTCACCTAACCATTCCAGCTGACGTGACAGCCACAAGGAAGATATCTTAGCAAAAATGTAAGATACAGAGCAGGTTACCATTGACTTGAATGGGAGCCCTATTAGAGCAGCAAAGAGGAGATTCAGGTCCTAGGGAGGAACTGTATCTCTGATTGAGGACGAGAGTCTAGTTATCCCTTTCAAACATGTATGTCCCATAGGGTTAGAAAACATCCACTGACCCTGTATTGGAGGGTGGATAGCAGATATTGCAGTTAGATGGACTATTAAAGAGCTAACATATCTGTCTCCTTAAGGTATAACAGGTATTCCAGCATATCTTGGATCCACGCTTCTGCCGGAGTCTCCTCACAATGCTCAGAACCTCCACTTCGCTGGTATGTGTTTCTAGTGGAGGTTTTCCCGTTGTTCAGTAAAATGTTTTGAACAGCTGAGGAACAATCCTCTTTTGTGCTGTCTAATGACTCACTCAGCCACGCTGTGAGATGAAGGCTGTCAGGGCTGGTGTGAGACTTGACTGTGGTGCTGGGACACTATGTCCCTGTCTGATGTCAGTGTTGGAGGGGGCTGAACTGAGAGTCTCTGGCTCTCCAACCTTCAGTGCTGCCTTGACCAGGCTGAAGCCATTAGAGTAATTTTTGCACAGTCATTTCAGCTTCAGAGTCACTTTTGGAATGAGCAGGATTGGTGCGAATGCACACAAGACCCAAACAACCCCCATATCCTCCGCCACATAGCAAAATGCATCTGTAAGAGATCCCAGACTGCGACCTGCTCTCGAACGGAACTGATGGTACTCTGTTTAGTCTTGTGGAAAACAGGTCTAGGCTTGGAATACCCCTGTCTAGAAAATGAATCTGGCTACACTCATTTTCAGAGACCACACGTGATGCTCCAGGAACCTCTTGCTGAGAGGGTCCACAAATCTCCTGGGAGCCTGGAAGGTGAGAGGTTGTGAGCATGATCCAGATTTTTATGGAATTTGTCAATCGAGTCTGATCATCTCATGACACAACAGACTGGATCTGGCACCTCCCTGCTTGTTCAGCTAGAACGCTATGGTTGTGTTGTCCATTAAAACCTGGACAGATCCCTGATGTGAGGCAGGAAGACTTGACATACTCAGAATGTGGCTCAAAGATCTAAAATGTTCACATGGAGTGATGATTGCTGCTCTGTCCACGGAGCTTGGACCTGCAAGTCTCCAAGGTGAGCACCCCAGCCTAAGGTGGATGCATCTGTTGTCAATGGTTTGGAGAGAATGGAAGTCCCCTGCAGACATTATTTGGGTCCTTTCCCCATTCCAATGAGGACAGCACCTTGGCCTGGTGAATCCACACTTCCAGACAGGGTTTGATTGGATGATATGCAGACTTCTACCATCCTGCAAGCATCTCTGGTGAAGTCTAGCATGCAACGTTTCATATGTGCAGGAGGATACGTGTCCCAGGAGACACAGGTAAGTCCTCAATGTCACTGAGGGGTGAGACCGTAGACTGTTGCACAAGTCTACAATGGCCTAGAATCTGTCCTGAGTCAGATAAGCAGTTGCTGTCATCAAATTGAGAATCACTCCAACAAACTCAATTCTTTGCACTGGAGATAGAACCAATTTGTCCTCGTTTAGGGCCCACCTGACCACCAGAACTGCTTTCCACTTGCTGGCTAGAGAAACCACAGATCAGCCAGTTGTCCAGACACCACTGCTGCCATGCACTTGGTAAAACCGCTGGGGCAGACGACAGGCCAAAAGGGAAGGACTATCAACTTAAAATATTTTCTATGACGGGGATGGATCACCACCACAGGCATCCTGTAGGTCAAAAGCAGCATGCTTGTTATTGGGGCTAGACAAGGAATGATAGAAGCCAGGAAGATTTATGCAGTTTTATTTTCCTGATTAAGTTGTTTAACTTCTGGGTCTACTTCTTTTGGGTATGAGGAAATACTAAAAATCCCTTCTCTGATGGTGGAAGGGAATTTCTGTTGCCTGATCTACTGATTATGTATTAATTATATTGATTACTTAAAAATTCCCAATTAACATTCTGACATTTAATAGGTTCTTGTCCTAAGATCAGGCTCAGTACTAGTAGAATTCCTGTTTAATTTGGAACCCCAACATGCACAGTTGCGACATTCACACGTCTTATAAATACAGAAGGTTTTTCCTAGTTTTACAAACACAGTTAGCAAAATTACATCACTCCAACCCAGCAAGGTAAGCAGGGATAATACAGCATGACCTGAGCATCTATATTCTCACACCGTCCCTTGCAGAGCAACCCGAAATGTTAATTATCTTCCTCATCCTCCCCCTTACCATCACTAGTGGTTGTAATCCTGGCATCTCCCAAAGAATGCAGGCCAGGTCCAGGTTTTATAATGTGTTACACTGATGCCACTATGTCTAATGCATATTTGGTAGGGGTTTCAGCCCCATTTCCTTATTTGTAGTTCCTCACCCTGCTAAGATTGGGGTGCCCTTCTCCCATGGGTTATTAATCCTGTTACTTCAAATTTATTAGCATATACATCAACGAGTTACTATGGCACTCTCATAGTCAAACATCTGCGGATGTCCCTAATTTAAAATATCCCAAGCTGGTACAAACAAGCATCTTGTGGTTACCTGTCAGCAGTTCAGTCATTGCAGCATTCTATCTTGTGCTATTTTATGATCTGGGATTACTCTTGGTTAGCTATTTATGCTAAGGCTTTTGGGGGCCTTATGCCTTGATTAGTTTAGTTAAGCTATTTTCTTACAAGGGCCTTGAGGCTTGCAGGTTCATTGCATTACTGACTTACCTTATACCTATGCCCTATCTAGCAAACAACTATGCCTGTAGGCTACATTTCCTCTGTAGCTCCAAGATGCAGAACAGCCTGCAGCTCTTGTATGAGTGCAGACGCATGAAAGGGTCCCTGAAGAAGGGATAAGAAAGGTGAGTGAGGGTAAGGCATAGACTGGAACTGAATAGAACCCAGTCCCACACTGCTCAGGACTCACTGGTCTGATGTCATGTCATTTCTTCAGGGCATGGGGAGCCAATCTGTCTCCAAAAGTGGGGGAGTGGCAGGCTGACTAGGTGGGTAATATGGATCTCTATGTTGTTTCTATCACCTATATTGTCTCATGGCTAGAGAGGCTGGAGAATAGACTTCCCGCAAGCAGAGCGTAGCCCTAGAGTCTTTGAAGGAATGCAGTGACTCATCTGTCTTATCTGAAAGGAGGTTGTTGTACTCAATGATAAATCCTCCAGGGTTTGCTGCACTTCCACTCCAGAGTTCTGGAGCCATGAGAACTTCTACATAGTAACTTCTGTCGCCATTGCTCTGGAAACCAAATCCATAGAATCTAATGCAGTTTTTGCTACCGGATGACCTGAGACCAGGGCCTTGAACTCTTTTCATGCATCCTCCTGAAGCTTATTGACTATCTTACCCACCGAGTCCCAATTAGGACAGTTGTACTTTGACATAGCACTGACTAGTTAGAAATGCACATTTTCAGGTTTGAGGTGGAATAAATTATCCATCACATGAAGCCAAAAAAAGTTGGATTTTCTTCTTTTGGTGTCACCTGGAAGCATCTCTGGCATGGTCTTTCATTCGCCTCAATGACAATTAGTGAACCTAGTGTAGGATTAGTGAAGAGTTGTTCATATTCCTGAGAAGGGACTTGGAAGCGACACTCAATTTTCTTGGCTGTATATGTTAGGGAGATCAGAGTCTGCCAAAAAACCTTGGCAGGTTCTAATAGCATCTAGTTAACAGGCAAAGCCACTCTGCCACCAAGTACTGGAGAATGTCTATGAGTTTGTGTGGCTTCTTCTTCACAAGCTCATCTTGGACTCCAAAAGAGGCTGCCACCCTTCTCATCAGCTCCTGATACGCTTCGAAAGAATTGGGAAAGAAGAATCAGGAACCAGAAAACCAGGAGGTGGTATAGGTTCTTCCTGTGGAAAAAGGACCCCAGATGGATGCAGGCACACTAGCCATGTCATGTCATAGGTGGCCAATGAGAGATACCGCATGGAGATGTGTCTCTGGATCTATGCCTATAAGAGTTCCTGGTGCAAAATCTCCAACATCTTTCTGATTAATAGGGTGAAACTCTGGAACTTCTTGGTCTGGTGGAGGAGGTAAATTGATTGGACTCTGAGTCCAAGAATGAGATAGAATAATCCGTTGACAAAGGAGAAGCTATACCACTGAGAGCCAAAGATGTTGAGAGCTTATGAACCTGCACTGAAAGCACCACCTTCTGGGTAAAGGTGGTAAGTATGTGTACTGGAACTTTCGTACCGTGGGTACCAAAGCATATGCCGATAGTGAAATTGTTGCCTGAGCCAGAAACTGAGGTGGGTGCCTTTGCTGATGGACATTGGGATCTTGGACTGTAATGATCAGTGAATCCAGCACTGACAGCCAACACAGATCTCTAGCCACAACAGTCTTCTGGAGTCATCAGCACCAAGATGGTCAGTGATACTGAAGCGGAAGCCCCATGAGAAACTCAGGCTGCAGTGCGATGGATAGCAAATATGATGGCAACTCAGCATCTGCTGCCAAAGTCAATAGTATCAGATCATGCCTCTCTTGCAATGATACTGGGAAGCAGCAGGCCGAAGCTCTTGCTTTAACCTCAGTACCAATGAAGTCCCAAGGCAATTTTTCTGAAGCACAATGATGCACAGAGTTCTTTTTGGAGCTTGAGGAGCTTTCTGGGTTTTTGAAGCTGTAGCAAGTGCACTGTTTTTCACCTTATGAGAGGGCCTCGTGATCATAGGCGTGTGCACCCAGGGAATCTTCATCAGGGGTGTCAAACTGAATTCTGCCAGTGGGCAACATTTGAATTACCCGCCGGCGGAATTCTCGCCGTGTCATAGTCTCCACCGAGAAATCATGTGAGAGAGGGTATTTCTGCAGCAGATCCCATTTCGCAGCTCCGTCCACCAAAGGATCGCGCGCCCTCCACTCTTTCGGCGGCAGCATTAAACACAGTGAGACAGCGCCGCGGGCCACATCAAAAAAGAATCGTGGGCCGGATAAAAACAGGTATGTATGATACTGCTGCATTAGCACACCCAGCACGTCCCGTGCGCATGATGGAGAACATCTCTTTCTCCTGACAAGAGGACACAGTCTTATCAGCTTCATGAGGAGAAACTAACAAAGATGAAGGAGCACTCAGCCAGCATAAGATCAGATCTGAGTCTCTGAACAGTTTGGACCAGACATAGGTCACACGGTCTCCTCCAATATACTCCTTCAAAGGCAGCTATCGGCATTTTTGCCTTCTTTCCTTGAAGGAACAGCAAATGCTGTCCATTTCTCTGATGCATCAATCCCCCAGGCTCAACTGGCAGCAAGTGTTAGGGTGGCTATTCAGGATGGTGACCCCGCAGAAGCAGCAATGTTTAAAGCCCACAGGTTTTTGCATTTGAAAGCTGGTACCGAGCACCTCAGGCTCCCAGACAATAAAGGGAAAGTCCTGTGAGGCACTGTAAGGGAATGCTCTCACTTCACACAAGCACCCATAGCCAAGTGTGCATCTGCTTGCTCTTTTTTCAGTTTGCGGTGCCCCCAATCAATCAATCCAGTCTTCTCAGGCAGGCGTTCAGCAACTTGGCCCTCTGACCAAGTCACACACAGTCAATATGTGAAACAATGGACCCTTCCGGGGCAGGCAGTCCAGGTAACATCCCACTGCAGCCCTCCCCGGGCTGAGTCCTCTGCTGACCAATAGGGCCTATCGCAGTACCCTCAGTGGGTCATGGCTTTGTGCATCACCTTCCCTGGGCTCAGTCCTTTAACCTATCCCTCCAACAGGGCCTCTCACAGTTCCCTTCCTGGGGTCTGCCTGAAGCCCTTCCTGGGCTCAGGTCTCCCTCAGTCTTTCTGTAGCCCTCACTGGTCTCAGCTCACAGTTCTTAAACAGTCCAACAGGGTCTATCCCTGTACCCCGGTTGGTCTCTATCTGCAGCCCCCTTGCTTGCTCTGGTATCTGTCCCTGCTCTGGAATGGAGCAGCACCCCCAGGGCTTCCTCCATGGAGACTCTTCGCCCTCTCTGGGCCTTGCTGACCCCAGCTGAGTCACTATCAGTTCAGTCCCCTTCCAAAGGGGTGTATCAAAGTTCAATATTCAGCCCTTTTCTATCCTGTTTTAACTCCCTTCCTCAGGGCTTATTTAAATTCCTCTCTCTGGGGTAAGGCCACTCCACCTGTGGCCAGGGCCGGGGGAAAACCCAGACCCACTCACTACTCCAGGTTCTAACTCAGGGACCCTATAAGTAGCAGCCACATGCCGTGTCACTTTAATTAACTGCTACTGTTTCTCAGAGCACTTCTCATGGCCCCTCAACTTCTCTCTTACCCTAGGGCTGAAGTCCCATCTAAGTCCCAGCCAAGGGCATCTTCCTTGCTGCCCCAGTTCCTGCCAGCAGATTGACTCACTCTGGCCATGCAGCTCCTTTTATACGAGCTTGCTGGGCCCTGATTGGTCACTTCCTGCTTGGAGGACTCACTTCCACTTCTCCCTTCTGGGAGAGGGTGTGATAGGACCATGAGACCTCCAGCAGGGGACCTCTGGGCCTAATGCACGCCATCACAGAGACAACAACAATAAAACAACAAAGAGAAACACTATCTATGCTAACTATTTACCCTAACTACTATCTATGATTTGCAAGAAAAAGTGAAAATCCTTACAAGGAGCTCCAACTTGTAGACACAGGCAGTGAGAAGGAACTGAGGGAGGTTCAGGATAGCTCTGCCTTTTCTCCTGGGCTGGAGGCATGAGGAAGCACAGAGCACATGACCCACCGACAGGTACTGCTACAAAAAGCTCTCAGGCTTGAGTGCATGCAGTGCACATACATACCTAAATGGAACAGAGCTGTGCAGTTTCTCAAAGAAGAAAACAAGCTTTCCAGCTTTTTCAACTCCCAATCAGTTTCTCAACTTTGAATGAACGAGTTGCATAAATTGAAATGAAAAAAAGATTCTCTCTGGACCTGCTGGTTTAGCACTTCGGCAAACTCTGGCTCCAGGTGACTTCTCCCAGTTCAGTGGTTTAACTTTCTTTAAAACTTTGGCAGCAAATATACTGCTTGAGTATTATTTTATTTAAATTATATCAATTAATTATAGTAGGACTAGACCTTAGTATAGGTTGTAATAATTTCACATTTAATTTTAAAAGTGTTTTTTAGAAACGTATTTTAATATGTTCCAGAGGGGTAGCCGTGGTAGTCTGTATACAGCAAAAACAACGAGAGTCCTGTAACACTTTAAAGACTAACACATTTCTGCAGGCATAAGCTTATTTGTTAGTCTTTAAGGCAGGGGTGTCAAACACCCAGCCCACGGGCCGGATACAGCCCGCCAACCTTTTTGGTCCAGCCCCTGGCGGCAGTGCGCATTGCCACAACATCTCGTGGCGTGGTACTCTTTCGTGACATGCGCTGCCGTAAGATGTCGCAGCAGCGTACACTGCCGCCAAAGAGTACAATGCCGTGAGACTTGGCTCTCTTGTGCCACCTGTGCGATAAGACAGCATACTCAAAAGCTGCAATGCAAATGGCTGCACGGCCATTATGAGCCGCCCCACTGCAAGATTAGACGTTGTCAAGCAAAACCTGCCTGAACATCTTGATCTCTGTGCTTAACAATTTCAGGGTAAGCAATGGCAGCGAGAACATGATAAGAATTTGCCAGGTCTCTTATATTTGCACTTACCAAGATTTACTTTTTTTTTTTTAAAAATACCTTTCCCTACCTCGGTGGAGGATGCCCCAGAACTGTCTTATTTATTCCAGCGACCCAGCCCCAGAGCAGCCCAGGAATGGGAGGGCGTTAAGGCAGCTTAAAGTCATTTCAGTCTCCACTCCACTGGGCTGTGAGTTCTGTGCCAGAGCTCTCAAAGACAGCTCAGAATCTGATATATCCGAATAGAAATCTAAGAAGGTGGCTGTCTGTTTGATTGAGGATTTAGAACATCAGGATTTTCCTTATGCCAGCTAAATCTACAAATTCAGCCTGGTTAAATGGACTCAGCACTGAAAACCAATTGTTACAAGTTTTAGCCAAAGTTCAAATCACAGCTGCAAAGCCTATTAAAGCCTCCTTACATTTTAACCCTCCACGCTTCTGCCAATCTGTGGTACAAAACTAGATCGAAAAACTAGATAAACACATTTTAATAATCAAATGTTTCAAACAATGACATTAGAGTTTCTAAAGTTTAGAAGTGCAGCACATTAAACTCAGAACAGCCTTGGGGCATCGCGCAGTACTATAATTCTTAATCATTGTTGATTCTTTTAATCGTAAAATAGTAGTAGTTGTAGAAGCGAATTTACTGCGGTTTTTATATCACTGATATCTAGCAAATAAAATCTAATACTACATAAAAATGGTTGTGCCTAGTATTTCGATTTATGCTATGTATGGCCCTTTTGAAGTATATTTAATTCAAATCTGGCCCGCCACAGCAAATGAGTTTGACACCCCTGCTTTAAGGTGCTACAGAACTCTCGCCGTATTTAAATAAAAAATTCCATTTTTATCCAATCTGGGTGGAGGGATTCCACAAGACTCAGTGAAGGAGGGAGCAAGACTTGCAGAGAAGTCATGGACATCAATGGCCTGGAGCATGCAGAGGCACCCATCACCGAGATGGTGAGCAATGCTAATGGAAACAAGACAGTGGTCAGAGGTGCAATGCAGAAAAGGAGAGGTGCTTTGGTGGGTGAGTGGCTGACTTGATCCAGCCTGGAGGGATGAGAGGAGGCAAAAAAGAGGAGAAGGGGCTGACACGGTTCAAGGCAACTGCACCTTTATTCCCCCTGTGGTTCCTTCAGCACCCACTGTAAGCTCATAGCTCTTCAGTTGTCACCTCTCTTGGGCATAGACCTGCATTTTCCCCCATCTCCTGACCAGGGTTTTTCCAGGCTGCATGGTCTTGTCTATACTGTGTTACTCCTGGCAGTGACACAATGAGTTAGTTTTCCAGATCTAAAGAACAGCTTTGTGTAAGCTCGAAAGCTTGTCTCTCTCACCAACAGAAGTTGGTGTAATAAACATAACACTTCACCCATCTGGTCTCTCCAATATCCTGGGACCAACAGGGCTACAACAACACTGCATATTCTCAGCAAGCCAGGCTGCCTAAACAGACCAGTGTCCACATTTTGCTTTCTTTTCAGAGGCTATAAACAGCATAATTGCCCATAGTTTAAGTTACCACGCAGCTTTTTCTAAGCAAGTACATTTAGTCTTAAGGTGAAAGCATTATAGAGAAAACATTAAAACAGTAAAAGAACCTACAAACACTTATAAGCTTCCCAGAGATCATTCCAGTCCCCAACTCCAATGAGTGTTCTGGTAGGAGTCAGTCCTTCAAACCCCACCGAACAGTTTTCCCATAGTTACAAATTCATAGCAGCTTTAGCTCAGAACAAGCATTCCCAGGAATTGGTTAGTCTTTCCTTTATACAGCTTGTGCCTTTGTTCCTCAGATTCCAGGAACAGATAATCAGGGTGTAACTTCAAAAGGGAGGGTTTTTACATAACCAGAAGTGGAAATTTGCATTAAATTCACCCTAGATATTTCCCCAGGCAAGCCACTTGACACGGTCTGTCCAAAAGTCCATTCTTGTCTGGCCCATTGTTCAAATACAGTCCTTTGACGTTCATAAGAATTTCCAGGGCTCACATCTCATGTCCCCCTCTAGAGAGGTCAGATACAATCCTGGCCCACAATAACACACAGCCTTTGCATTTAATACATTAAACTCCAAAGAAAAAAAACTTTAATTCAATAAGATTTTTCAAAAGTATTGCAGGAAATTGCTGTATTTGTCACAGGGACCTCAAGGAGGAGGCTGATGGCACTGAAGAAGAGGGAGATCCAGGCACCAAAGTCAGAGGGAAGTGGTCTGGGAGGAGCTACAGGGAGGGTGTAGTGGATAGAAAGACTTGATGGAGGGATGTTTGGGGAATGGAAAGTGGGCACTGGAAGTGGCAGGACAGAAAATGCTTGATATGGCCCCAAAAGATCCTGGTGTGGACAATGTGCAGGGGAAAGAGTATGCCAGCAGACAGCAGAGCTGGGTCTCACAGGTCTCACAGAACTGGGAGATGGGTGAAGAGAGGGCAAAACGGTGACATCTACAGTACTGCCACACCCAGGAGTTTAAAAAATCATGACCCAGGATTGAAGAAATCATGAGATTCTTTTATAAAAATCTCATGATTTTTAAGACAAATTATGAACTCTTGCTCTGACTTCCCCTTTGATTTCTGAGCTGTTCAGGCATGTGTGTCATGTTTGCAAATTTTTCTCCGAACCATGAGGGCTACAAACTAACTTTCAGAAAATGGCAGCTACCCCTCTCACCTACCCACTTGTCTCCGGGAGCTGGGTCATTATGAAATTCACCAAATATAGAATCATAGAATATTACAGTTGGAAGGGACCTCAGGAGGTCATCTAGTCCAACTCCCTGCTCAAAGCAGGACTAACCTCAGCTATATCATCCCAGCCAGGGCTTTGTCAAGCCGCAGCTTAGAACCTTTATAGATGGAGATTCCACCACCTCCCTAGGTAACCCATTCCAGTGCTTCACCACCCTCCTAGTGAAAAACTTTTCCTAATATTCGACCTAGACCTCCTCCACTGCAACTTGAGACCATTGCTCCTTGTTCTGTCAGCTGCCACCATTGAGAACAGCCTAGCTCCATCCTCCCTGGAACCCCCTTACAGGTAGTTAAAGGCTGCTATCAAATCCCCCTCATTCTTCTCTTCTGCAGACTAAACAAGCCTAGTTCCCTCAGCCTCTTCTCATAAGTCTTGTGCTCCAGCCCCCTCATCATTTTTGTTGTCCTCCGCTGGACTCTCTCCCACTTCTCCACATCCTTTTTGTAGTGGGGGGCCCAAAACTGGACAAAATACTCCAAATGCGGCCTCACCAATGCCGAATAGAGGGGAATGATCACTTCCCTCGATCTGCTGGCAATGCTCCTATTAATGCAGCCCAATATGCTATTAGCCTTCTTGGCAACCAGGGCATACTGCTGACTCATACCCAACTTCTTACCCACTGTAACCCTCAGGTCCTTTTCTGCAGAATGCTGCCTATCTCGTCGGTCCGCAGACTGTAGCTGTGCATGGGATTCTTCTGTCCTAAGTGCAGGACTCTGCACTTGTCCTTGTTGAACCTCATCAGATTTCTTTTGGCCCAATCCTCCAGTTTGTTTCAGTCCTTCTGTATCCTATCCCTGCCCTCCAGGGTATCTACCACTCCCACTAGCTTAGTGTTATCTGCAAATTTGCTGAGGGTGCAATCCACCCCATCCTCCAGATCATTAATGAAGACGTTGAACAAAACCAGCCCCACGACTGACCCCGGGGCACTCTGCTTGTGACTGGCTGCCAGCTAGACATGGAGCCATTGATCACTACTCGTTGAGCTCTATGCTCTAGCCAGTTCTCTATCCATTTTATAGTCCATTCATCCAACCCATACTTCTTTAACTTGCTGTTAAAAATACAGTGGGAGACGTTATCAAAAGCTTTGCTAAAGTCAAGGTATATCACGTCCACTGCTTTCCCCACATCCACAGAGCCAGTCACCTCTTCATAGAAGACAATCAGGTTGGTCAGACATTATCTGCCCTTGGTGAATCCTGCTGACTGTTCCTGATCACCTTCCTCTCTTCCAAGTGCCTTAAAATGGATTCCTTGAGGACCTGCTCCATGATTCTTCCAGGGATTGAGGTGAGGCTGACCGGTCTATAGTTCCCTGGATCCTCTTTCTTCCCTTTCTTGAAGATGGGCACTATATTTGCCTTTTTCCAATTATCAGGGACCTCCACCAATTGCCATGAGTTTTCAAAGATAATAGCCAATGGCTCCGAAATCAACATCAGCCAACTCCCTCAGCACCCTCGGATGCATTGCATCTGGCCCCATGGACTTGCATATTTCCAATCTTTCTAAATAGTCCTGGACCTGTTCCTTCAGCACTGAGGGATGTTCACCTCCTCCCCATTCTGTGCTGCCAAGTGCAATAGTCTGGGAGCTGACCTTGTCTGTGAAGACAGAGGGAAAAAAGGCATTGAGTACCTCAGCTTTCTCCACATCCTCTGTCACTAGGTTGCCTCCCCCAATCTGTAAGGGGCCCACACTTTCCCTAATCTTCCTCTTGTTGGTAACATACCTGTAGAAACCCTTCTTGTTCCCTTTCATGTCCCTTGCTAGCTGCAACTCCAATTGCGCTTTGGCCTTCCTGATTTCATTCCTGCACGTTCGAGCAGTATTTTTATAATCCTCCCTAGTCATCTGACCAAGCTTCCACATCTTGTAAGCTTCTTTTTTGTGTTTAAGTTCACCAAAGACTTCTTTGTTAAGCCAAGCTGGATGCCTACCATATTTGCTATTCTTTCCACACATCCGGATGGTTTGTTCCTGCACCCTCAATAAGGTTTCTTTAAAATATAGCCAGCTCTCTTGGATTCCTTTCCCCCTCGTATTAGCCTCCCAGGGGATCCTGCCCATCAGCTCCCTGAGGGAGTCAAAGTCTGCTTTTCTCTAGTCCAGGGTCTGTATTCTGCTGTTCTCCTTTCTTCCTTTTGTCAGGATCCTGAACTCGACCATCTCATGGTCACTGCTGCCTAGGCTGCCACCCACTTCTACTTCCCCTACCAAGTCTTCCCTGTTGGTGAGTAGCAGGGCAAGACGAGCACGGCCCATATCACAAGACTCATAGTAAAATCATAATAGTTGGCAACACTGCGGAAGGGCACATGATTTGGGAGACAAAAGCGGGCCAGATGTCAGCAAAGGAAGGAGGCCGGGGCAGACTCTACTCTGTTTGCACATTATAAATGTGATCAAGCCATGATCATTTGTACCAAAGCTACGGTTATTTTTTAGTTCTGTGATTAGTTCCTCTTTATCTGTCAAGATGAGTCCTGTACTTAGGATGGAAGAATCCCATACACAGCTACAGACTGGGGACCGACGAGATAGGCAGCAGTTCTGCAGAAAAGGACCTGGGGGTAACAGTGAATAAGAAGCTGGATATGAGTCAGCAGTGTGCCCTGGTTGCCAAGAAGGCTAACAGCATATTGGGCTGCATTAGTAGGAGCATTGCCAGCAGATCGCAGGAAGTGATTATTCCCCTCTATTCGGCATTGGTGAGGCCGCATTTGGAGTATTGTGTCCAGTTTTGGGCCCCCTGCTACAAAAAGGATGTGGACAAGTTGGAGAGAGTCCAGCGGAGGGCGACAAAAATGATTAGGGGCTGGAGCACAAGACTTATGAGGAGAGGCTGAGGGAACTGGGCTTGTTTAGTCTGCAGAAGAGAAGAATGAGGGGGATTTGATAGCAGCCTTTAACTACCTGAAAGGGGGTTCCAGGGAGGATGGAGCTAGGCTGTTCTCAGTGGTGGCAGATGACAAAACAAGGAGCAACGGTCTCAAGTTGCAGTGGAGGAGTTCTAGGTTGGACATTAGGAAAAAGTTTTTCACTAGGAGGGTGGTGAAGCACTGGAATGGGTTACCTAGGGAGGTGGTGGAATCTCCATCTTTAGAGGTTTTTAAGCTGCAGCTTGACAAAACCCTCGCTGGGATAATTTAGTTGGGGTTAGTCCTGCTTTGAGCAGAGGGTTGGATTAGATGACCTCCTGAGGTCCCTTCCAACTCTATGATTCTATAATTTTATAAGGTCTAATATAGGATTCCCATACTGACTGCAACACTTTTTGATTTAGGAAGTTATATTTAGAGATTTTAGTGGTGGCTATGGCAGCTATGGCAATTTCCTGGAATATCCTTGAAAAAACATTAAGTATCTTTGGTGTGCACTGTATTAAATGCAACGGATGCATGTTATTTTGGGCCAGGTTTTTCTCTAATGTTTTGCATGAATACTGTGTGTCTCAGTTTCCCCTGTGTATTACACAAAAACCTAGGTGGTGGGACAAGGGTATGTGATTTTTGCAGAGACCCTAGTCAGCAGGTGTGGCTGTCTTGAGCTGCCTGCGCACAGATGATGACAGGACACTTTACAACCTCACAACTGATGGCTGGGGTTCATTCTCCACAAGAGCCAGCCAGCTGCGACAAGTTGGAACAAGGCCAGAGGTAGAGGACAGAGGACCTGTTTGTCTGAGAAAGAGACAATGGACGGAGGAGGGGCAACGGGCAAATTGGAGGCTGGGCGGTCAGGGGCTGAAAAGGGAAGAGTCCAGGATTCTGGGCTTGGGATTCCCCTCACTCACCCACACACACACCCCCACGGATGGATATTGTTGCATGTTCCTAATTTCTGTGCTAACAAGATCTGTTCTACGCTGTGCACCCGACGACTAATAAACCCTGCACCCTGATGGGAGAATATCTCCACAAATGGGGTATCAGGGCTGAGGCCCTTCGCAGCAAGGACTGGTCTGATCTAGGGGGGCTGGAACAGCTGTACAAGATATGTCTTCCTGACATGGAAATGTGGTTGGTGGACAAGAAACCTGAGGAGCTGCAGCGTGCAGGCAGGTTGGGCGATGAGTTTGTAGACAGCAGGTCAGGATATGGAATGGGTCCCAAGGGGGACTGGCCCAGATTGGGGGTGCAAAAGGGCAGTCACCCAAGGGCACCCCAAAAGGAAGACTGCTAATACTGGAGCAGACCAATGGCCCCTGGAGGACCAAAGGGACCTGATGTGCAGTTACTGTGGGCAGAGAGGCCATAAGTGGGCCTGATGCCTAAAGCTCAGGGACAAGATGAGCCCAAGGGAGGAAGCCAAACCCTCAGAGATTTAAGTGGGTGGGAGCTCAGCTAGAGGAGGAGCTGGCTTCCCAGGCGGGTACAGCTGGCAGTGTACCAGGGGCTCAGGAGGGAGGAGGGTGCCAGGCCAGCCCACTGGGGAGGCAACGCTCCAGACTCAGAGCTCTCAATCTGCAGCGCGAGTGCAGATCCACCCTGAAGGAGCAAGTGGCACATCATCCCCATTGAGGTGGATGGAAAGAGGGTGCAGGGGTTCTAGGACATGGGTGCTGAGATGACTGGTGCTGGCACAGCCCGAGGTGATGGGCCTGGACCATGTAGTGCTCACTACATACCTAACCCTGAGGGAGGCATTCAGCCCCCCAGTTAAAGTACCTGTGGGGAGAGTACATCTGAGATGGGAAGCCAAGGAGAGCCCCAAAGAGAGCTAATGGGGAGTGTTCTGGAGGATTGGCCGGGTGGATCCGAGAGCACCCTAGTCATTACCCATAGCCAGACAGATGCACCCCACCGTGGCACCAGGAAGACTATCCAGCCGGGGATGCAGGGCCCTACAACAGGATGGGAGCTAACAGGGGCAGGGCTTCGCAGAGCTGTGACCCCAGACCCAGCCAGCGAGAGGGAACAGGCTCTAACTCCTGTCCCCAGCAGCTGAATTCCAGGACAAGCTAGAGGGACCCCTCAGAGAAGCTGAGGGAACTTGCTGGCAACAGGACTGCAAAACCCCTTGGGGGAAACTGCAGGAAAAGACTCCTGTGGGAGAAGGGGTTCTTGTACCAGGAATGGGCTCCCCCTGCAGAGGTAGAACCGTGAGGAATCAGGAGACAGCTGGTGGTCTCCAGAAGTATTGCTCCAGGCTATTGTACCTGGCCCACGATATCCCTCTCTCCAGATACCAGGGAATCCAGCGCACAAGGCAGAGGCTGCTGCAGAACTTTTACTGGCCAGGGATCTTTGATGCGGTCCAGCAGTACTGCCACTCCTGTGACCCCTGCCAGAGGGTGGGGCAGACCCAGAACAAGGGTAAAGCAGCTCTTAGACCTTTACCCATCACGGAAGTACCTTTCTAAAAGGTGGCAATGAACATGGTGGGGGCCCCACCCGCTTGGGGAAGAAATATATTTTGGTGGTGGTAGATTTCGCTACTTGCTACCCCAAGGCCATGTCTCTGTCCTCTTCTGAGGCTGACACTGTGGCAGACGTGCTGCTGACCATTTTCAGCATGGTTGGGTTTCCCCAGTACGTCCTTACAAACCAGGGTCCAATCTCATGTCAGCCCTGCTTCAGTGTTTGTGAGAGAAGCCTTGGCCTATCACCCTCAGTCCAATGGGCTGGTGGAGAGATTTAACAGGACCCTAAAGATGATGCTGAAGACTTTTATGGCCCAGCATCCGCAGGACTGGGACAAGTACCTGCTCCACCTCTTGTTCGCATACAGGGAAGTGCCCCTGGAATCCACAGGGCTCTCTCCCTTTGAGTTGCTGTCTGGGAGGAAAGTGAGGGGAACCCTGGACTTGCATGAGGGATGAACGGTAGGGGAAGGCCTCTCCCGATAGGGAATCGGTGGTGAAGTACGTACTAGCTTTCCAGGAAAGGCTTGCTGAGCTCATGGGTTTGGCCAGGGAGAACCTAGAAAGGGCCCAAGGGAAGCAGAAGGTCGGCACTGGGGACCAGCTAATGGGTCTCATCCCAGTATGAAAGAATAAGCTGCCTAGGGCAGGCCCTTTAAGGTCGTCAAACAGCTGAGTAAGGTTAACTATGTATGGAAGCGTCCAACCAAGCTCACAGACACCAAGTATGCCATATCAACATGATGAACTCGTGTGTGGCCAGTGGGAGGAGAAGGGGGATGATCCCCTGGTGGGTCTCTTCCCTGAGACAGGAGCTGCCTCCCACTGGAATCAATTCCCTTCTCTGACCAGCTAACCCCTGCCCAGCGAGCGGAGATCAGAGAGGTGCTGGGCTCTTACCAGCCACTGTTCTCCAACAGGCCAGGGCTCACTAACCTGGCTGTCCACCAGATGAAGACGGGAGCAAATCCTCCCATCAGGTGTTCCCCTTTCCAAGTCACTGGAAAAACATCCCAGGACCTGGAGAGAGAGGTCAAGGATATGCTGGCCTTAGGGGTGAACTAGCCATCCACCAGCTCATAGGTCTCACGTGTGGTACTGGTCCTCAAGAAAGGTGGGTTAATCCGATTCCATGTGAACTATTGGAAACTCAATGCCACCACGTGTCCAATGCCTACCCCATGCCTAGAACAGATGAGATCCTAGACAAGTTGGGGGAAGCTCATTACCTCACCGCTATTGGCAGGTACCTTTAGACCCAGATGCTAGACTGAAATCTGCCTTCACTATCCCCATAAGGCTCTTTGAGTTCCTGGTACTGCCTTTCGGCTTCAAGGGGGTGCCTGCCACCTTCTAGCACCTGGTGGACCAATTACTGAGGTGGATGGAGGGCTTTGCCCTGGTGTACATTGACTTGGGAGGACCATGTCTCCCAGGTGAAAAGGGTGCTGGGTGACCTAGAAGATGCAGGACCAACAGTAAAAGCTGAAAAGTATAACGTGGGGATGGCTGAAGTGTTGTAACTGAGCCACAAGGTGAGGAGCAGCCCCCTAAAAGCCCGAACTGGCCAAGGTGGAGACTGGCCTGCTCCCCAAACTAAGAAACAGATCCAGGCCTTTATGGGGATGACAGGTACTACCCGAGGTTTGTACCGCACTTCATGGCTCCATGGCTCCCCCCCACCATCACTGAGTTATGCAAGAAGGGGAAATTATGCAAAAAAGGTGGTTTGGACCAAGCAGTGCCAGGAAAGCCCTCTGCACTCTGAAAGTCTCTAATTCAGGGCCAAGTTCTGGTAAACCCAGACTTTTACAAATCCTTTCTAGTGTTCACAGATGTCTCAGACACAGGGCTAGGAAGGGTGCTGATACAAGCCAACGCTAAGGGGGAGAGAGACCCCATTCTGGAGGGTGACAAAAATGGGAGGTTTTTCCATAATGTTTTGCATGAATACTATGTGCCTCAGTTTCCCCTGTGTATTACACAAGTACTTAGGTGGTGGGACAAGGGTGTGAGATTTTTGCAGAGACCCTTGGGGGCAGGTGTGACGACCTCTTGCTGCCTGTGCACAGATAATGACCGGACAGTCTGCAATTTCGCAACTGATGGCTGGGGCCCATTGTCTACAGATAAGAACTGAAGTAAAAAAAAAAAAAAAAATTAAAAATAAAGTGCCCCCCCTCACCCTGAGCAACAGCAGGGGTGAGGTGCACAGAAAAGCAATGTTAAAAACATTGAGCCTTAAGGTGGCTCTGAGAAATCAGACTGTCACTTTGATAAGGGTACATGAAAACTCTTAAGCACAAAACAGTTACACCTTATGTAAAAATTGATATGATTAAAATAATGTTATAAAAGTTAAATTATTTTAAAAAATGTGCATTTTCCCATGACACACACAGTGTATATTGTAAAAAAAACAGTAAAAGAAATGTAGACCAAATTTACTACTTAATTAAAATCCTGCAAGGGCTCAAAAAGGAGCCAGAAAAGGTTGTTTCAGAGGGGTAGCCGTGTTAGTCTGTATACAGCAAAAACAATGAGAGGTTGTGTTTTCTTTTTCAGAGCACTGTGTGCTTTAAAAACAAACAAAACAGACAAAACAAAAACAAGGTGAAGACCATACTTTAAATTTTAAATTAGCCCATTGCACTTTGTGGGAAAAGGCTAGCCCAACAGTATATCAGATACAAAAAAATTGTTTTTGTCAAAGAAACAAAACAAGCCATGGTTAAAATGGTTCCATTCCTCACAGTTAAAAGTATGGAAGGGGACTAAAAAATTGTTTGTTTTATTTTTCAAATTCTCAAAGAAGAAAACGGACAACCAGTGATGCCTGTTAATGCACATTTCCTAGCTGATAGGAAAAGAAGAAAACTGCCCAAAGATGGTAACACAAAGAGGCTGCAAATAATGGACACAAAAGAAAGGCGAGAAATAAGTTAGTCCTGATACTTAGGGACAGATTAACCCTTAGAAGGAAAAGTCCCAGAACTCCAAGGATATGCAGATTCCAAAAGGATATTGAGCACACTGGCCTAAAAGACCTTGTCTACATAAAAGGGATGGTATAACAGGATACTTACAAACACCCACTTGAAATTGATTTGATACTAATGTTGTTATTACCAAACCTTGAAATAAATTTAATGTTAATGAGTAACCCTGTAACACTTTATTTATATTTATATATATATATATATATATATATATATATATATATATATATATATATATATAATAAATAAATAAATAAATAAATAAAGTAAGTTTTGGGGAAAACCTTTAGTTATGCTAGAAATGGTAACTGGAACCACACCTCCTGTTAAAAAGCCTTACGGTAATGATGCTTCTCAGCTATTACCTGTAGATAAATTTAACACTTGGCACACCAGAGAAAACATTACAAAACCTGGCCTGCCTGCAGAACAAAATCACAAAAAGTATGGGAGTAATTCCTGTTTTGCCAGCAATCAGAAAAGAGATTTTTAAAAGGAAGGGGGTATTATAAGCAATAATCTGCCTCCCCTCCCAAAGGGGTAGGAAAATGTTTTTTGTCTTTCAGAACTTCAGGAAAAGCTGGCACCAGCAAAACAGCTAAAGAGAAACCCAAAGTACCATTGATATACTGTCGCGACGAAGATTGTGTTTTATGTTTTGTGTTACGTTGTGTGTCTTGTTGCTAGCATTGTTGTGTATTGTATTAAGAAAGGAGATACAAAGGATTAAGAAGCACTTTAACAATATTTACAGAAACAAATGTTGCAGAAGGGCAGAGGTCAAGAAATGCCAGTCTGTTAACAGGGAGACATCCACAGGTGATAAAGGCATGTTTAAAGGCAAAATATGCATGGAACGCAAGATTTGTGTGTTGGGAAGGAATAAAAAACAAACAAAAACCTCATGAACCTCTAGCATGTAAGCCTAGCTGAATTCACCTGGGTGTTGTATAAAGTTGGATATAAGAAAAGGAAGGCCATTACAACACCTTCCCTGATTACTATAAAGAGCAGTACAGTAAAAGCCCAGTGAAGGTATAGCTGCCCTAACACCATCTCAGTGTAAAATACTGAAAGCTATTGGATTTGCTTGGTAGCCAGGAGGGGTGAGTATCCCAAGATAAGGCTCCCAAGAAGTGTTATTAAAAGCTGCTTGGGTGGAACTGAATTAAAAGTTAAAATACTGAATGCTACTAATATAAAGGTATTGGTAAACAAACTAAGCTATGTTATAGTTGAGATACAAGAATTTTTTTAAAATCCATCAGTGCATGCATCCTTGTCAAAATTAGGAATGTGGCAACAATTATTTTCTAAAATACTGCCAGTGCGGCAACAGCAAGGGGAAAAGGATCTGTTACTTTTAGCAGAAACTATAGATACAATACAAGAAAATGTATCCTTAGCACTAGCCTGTACACAGGCCCAGGAAATAAGTCAGCAATTGGTCATTCAAATAATCCAGGAAGGCATGCAAGGAAATTTGCCTTTGGAATAAAAAATTGTCAGAAAATGTTACCAAAGGGGAAAAACAATTAATGGCATGGTGGAAATTGGTAAACTTCACACTGAACAAAGACAAAATGATTTTAAGAGCATATGTAATAACTTGTACACCCCAGTCTCAATATTGACATATCCAGTGGTACCCGTGGGAATCCAGCTAACAAAGAATTTGGTTATGTATTCCACTGATCACCATTCCTGGGCATTTAAAGAACATCAACAATGGAGAACTATTAACATGTTTCAGTGTGTAGCCCATGAAAGTTTGGGATGTGTGTGTGAGGATCAAAATTTACAGGAAAGAGATGAATGTTTTATGTTAAAAACAAAGATGTATGTTTGATATATACACTGAACAAAAATCAGCTGTTGTGTATGCGGGAAGGGATGCGCCTGTATTAGAAGTCATTGTCCAATGGTAGTAGTAGGTGACAGTGAATTGTAATTTATGACTTATTTAGTTAATAGATGTTTTTGTAATATTACTAAAATTAAAAGTTATAATTTTGAATACTATGTACCTGTATGGACTGTAAACGACTTGAAGTTTAAACCACAGCTGTATCACAATGTAACACCTGTAACTTTAGGTATGAATATGACCATGATAAGAAAACTATTGGTCCATCCTATGTTGCATTCACAGCTTCAATATATTGCGCAGACAGGAGAACAAATACATACTGAAGTACAACACGATAATACAGAAATCACTCATGTGCTGAAAACTATTGCAGACACAGGACATCACTCGTGGTGGGAAACACTACTGGGGTGGTCACCTTCTGCAACTGGTATGCTTAATGTAATGGTTCACCCCACTGTGGTGATCATTGGATTCCAACTGGCTTTATTGGTAAGCATAATAGCTTTGGCTTGCTGGATGAAGAGAACAGTTCGGAAAATACAGGAAGCTGACACACAAAGTCAAATAAAGCCCATGCTAATTATACCCAGGAGGCAAGCCCAAGTTCAGCGGGTCTGAGTATTGGACTCCTATAATAGTAATGAAGGCTCTGGTTAAAGCCTCATTAAGGAGGGGACTGTAAGGTCTGAGGCCTTGTTCTTGGGCTAAGCAGTAGCAACCACCTCAGGAGCGGCAGCAGCCAGAAGCTAAGTGGCAGGTAGTCGCATCTTCACATTCCTGAAGCTACTTCAAAACAATGTCATAACTAAGTGTGCACTATTCAAATCAGTTAAAGTGGTGGGATATGATTGGTTAAAGAACTGTTTCGTAATAGGCTAGGATTGGTGTTTTGTAGTAACTTAGTTTAAATGATTGGCTAAGGTACAGCTAAGCAGGATCCAAGTTTTTAACTATATAAAACTAAGGTCCAAAAGGAAGTGCTTTGGAACCTCTCTCTCCAGGACACAGCCCAAGAAGATCAGAGCTGCCAGACCTCAACACCTGCCAACCATATTGTGCAGAAGCTGGAGTCCCCAGATTATCTAATCCTGACTGGCCACCAGGAGAAGTTTGTCTGCTTTATTGGGAGTGGTGAGCATTGTATGCTTATCATGTGTATTCTGTTTTGGTAACTGTTAATAAATAGAGAATAAAGAGATTACTGTGTAAGGCTCCTTCACGGATAAAAGATCCTGCAAACCCACAGAGAATTACACCCGGAGCCCTATGAATTTGGGAATGGGTGTGGGTAATTATATTAACCAAGTGAGTTTCACCCAGAGTCCTACGGACTGGGAAAGGGTGGCCCTGAGCCCAAAAGTGTGAATTGAATAAGGGTAGGTGCCTTCTCCCCCTGGAGCCCTACGGATTGGGAAAGGGTGGAGGGGTGCCTTTGAGCATTAAGGTGTGAATTAGGGAAGGATGGGAGTGCCTAAATTAACCAGTTTACACCTTGAGCCCTATGGATTGGTGTAATGGTGGGGTGCCCTAGCGTGTGGGTAACAGCATGGCCCCTTCAGGGATGGAGGGTGTGTGAGGCTTCCCCAGGTGTCTCATCCAGCACTTACAGTGTGGAACAGGTGTGCTGAACGCTCCACAGTCAGACCCAGGAGGCACTTACGCCAAGGAGTCTTGCCCTAGTGAAAGTATGGCCCAAGGGGTGTCACACTGAACTAGTCCTGTCTGAACTCTTTTCAGAGCGGTTCTAGAGCTCTGGGACTGAGACTCCGTGACACCAGGATTGCACATGTCCTAACCTCTCACTGGGAGGAGGAGAAGACATAGCATGTTAGCCCTAGAAAGTGTTATGAACTTAAAAGAACTGTATTGAACAATCAGACTGACAAGAATGGATTTTTAAATAATATCTAGTGGTTTGTCTGAGGAATATCTAGGCGGACGTGAATGCAAATTCCCTCCTCCATTTATGCAAAAAACCAGTCTTCTGAAGTTATGCCCTGAGAGGGGAACTACTCTCTATTAGTACCTGTTCCTGGAATCTGAAGATCAAAAGGCCCAAGACTAACAGATTTGTGGGGAGGGGGGTTGCTTCTTCTGAGCTAAAGCCGTTATGAACTTGTAACTGCCAAAAAACCGCTTTGTGGCGTTGGAAAACTGACTCCTACCAGAGCCCGGGGTGGAACTGGGGTGATCTCTGTAAGCTTATTAGCATGTGTTTAGGTTCTCTCTAAAGCTTTCACCTTAGGAATAAATATGTGTTTGCTTAGAAAGAGTTGGAGGGCCATTATGCTGTTTATAGCCTCTAGCAGGATCCAATATCTTTAGGACTTCTTGAGCTTCAGGATGTGTGATGGGGCAGAAAATATGATCTGGCCAGGGTCAGTTCCATTCATCTTCTATTGATTGTATCAGCAAAGTGTGCAGACAGCTCTTCACGCAATCCATGTAGTGTCCACCTGTGCAGTTCCTTAAGTGCGGACCATGATTCTGCCTCATGGACAGTGGAGGAGCAGCAGCTTGTCTGGCCTCCTGCACTGCAGTGGCACCATCCTGCAGGAGCCATTTGTGCTGTGGGCAGGTGGGTGCAGTTTGGAGCACTTCTGGACTATGCACTTTGTTTGCTTTAGTTCATCTGCACTTTTCTCAGTCAGTGGGAGGGGACTGGCGCTTAAGAACTCATCCTCCAAACTCACCACCTCACAGCAACAGCCCCACACGCACCCCTACCCTGCGCCCCCATTCCCCTTGCCCATTTTCACAGCAATGCGCCCCCGGACACTGCTGTGTAACTCCCCCAGGTCTCCTCAGCCATCTCCATGACAAACAGTGCAGGCCCACATCCACGTTCTCCCTTCCCTATGGCTCCCCTGTAACCAGCCGACAGACACACCCCAGCCCTTATCAGACACACACCTCCCCATTCAAAAGCAGCCCAGATACACACACCCTGCCAGGCCCCCACAACCCTCATTTGTGATCACAGCCCAATAGGCCCCCACCCTGTTGCAGACAGCCCCATACGAACTGAGTCTTGTGCTCACCATCTTGGCAGGCTGGTTGACTGAATCCAAAGGCAGGGCGAAGATGGCATTCTTGGCTCCCACGTACAGAGTCTTGGTCTGCGGGGCCACCAGGAAGATGCTGTAGTTGGAAACGGCCTCCTGGGAGAAGCGATGAACCATCTGCTGCACCTCTGCAATCAGAGAGCAAGCACATTGTCTGTCTTGTGCATGGGGCATGTAGCAGGCAAGGCCTGACCCAGCACCACCTACGCTGACCAGTGTGGGCCAGGTCCATGAGGTCACCAAGAACATACTCAGCTTCAGGCTCCAACAGTTACCTGCTACTTCAGATCCAGACTGAAAAGGAGTGCACAATTTTAGCTGCACTCCCCCGCCCCCTGAGAACATGCATGAGCATGTATGAGCTGCAGGCCCCACCACTAGACTGCATGCCTCAGCCTGCCGCTGCCAAGAGATCCACAGCGCTCACCAGCCTGGTCTGCAATGGGATTTCACCTCAGCCTCTCCCGGCCCTTGCTGGTGACAGCTCAGCCCCAGTGGGACTGACAGGGAGTGTGCTAGCGTAAGCAGGGCTCTCATGAGTGCAGGCATTTAACACCATGCTCTTGAGCAGTGATCCAAGCAGGACTAGGCACAGGGGAGAATGTCTGAGGCTGCAGGAGCCTGGCCTGCACTGTGGTGTCCACAGGCTCCTCCTTCCAGGAAGCTGAACAGGTGGCAATTTTCAGGAAAAACCCTAGTGTGGATACAAATGAAGGGAAAAGGCTGGAGACAGGGAGATGCCCCCTCCTGCTGGAGAGCTGCAGCTGACTCATTGCATCTAGCAGTCCCCTGCTGCAGCTGCCAAGAGGAGCCAGCAGGGGGTGATGCGAGCTTTCCAAGAGAGCACCAGGAAGGCCTGAGCAGCCTTTTATCCATCCTCACTTTGCCAGCGCAGCCCTGGCAAGAGGCAGCCTAGAGACAGATTTCATCTCCCCTTCGCCGCTGCAGTTCCTGTCCAACTCCAGCACATGCAGCACGCCCTGCGGTACATGCCACTAATGAGCAGTGGGACCCAATCCTGTAGGCAAGCTGGAGCATGGCTAAGAGCCGATACCTTTCAGCAGGAGGGCCAAATGCAGGCCACTGCTAAGTAGGGGAGGGCAGCTGGCACCTGCACAAAAGCCAGCCATGGGGAAGTGCAAGAGGTATCAGGTGTGAACACGAGACAGACGGTTTTAGCTGTGGGCTATGGTCTCACTAAGTGGCTGACCTGGCTTAGGTGCCTGACTTTAGGACAGGGTTGTAGCTGAGGAACCCAGGCTGAAGGAGGCAAGAATCTCTGGGCCTGTCAGGCAAGTGCATCAGATCAGCTATTTAGACCCCTAAGCCCCTCTCTTCGCCACACCACTCTCCTAGCTAGCTCAGATGTCTCCCTGTATAGCTTGCTGGCTTCTAAGATCCCTTTCTTAGGCAAGTAACTCTCCCCAGGCATTATACTAGGAGCCTGGATGCCTGGTTTAGGGCTGAGGATTCCCTAGACAGCAGGCACCACAGGGGGCAGGAGGGGTTGCTGCACCCAGTACTGCAACACTGAAGTACCTTTGACGAGTGAGGCCCACGTGGCAGCAGGGTGGGGTGGTCCCTGCTGCAGCTGCCTGTCTGCTCCTGCCAGGGCCCAAGCATAATTTTTTCAGGCCCAATACAAACTTGTAACATGGACCCCTCCCCCACACATACCACAATCCCTCATCCCATACATGCAATCTCATGAGCCATGAAAAATGTTTTCCTCATGGTAATAGGGGTTGCAGCCTGGGCTGGGCTCCCCAGGGCCTCCGGGCCCCGGTAAAGTGTACCCTTTTTCTCCCCCATGTGGAGGCCCTGGCTTCTGCTACTGCAGTTTCTGGCTGGCTTCTCCCAGGAATTTCTCTTCCCCAAATTTGCCTGGTTTGGGGACAGGGCTGGCACTGCATGGATCCTAGTATCCAAGGAGGGGGATCTCCCCTGTACAGTTCTGGTTCTGACGGGATGCTAAAGGATGGGGGAAAGAGGTATCCCTAGCTGGGTCCCCTACTGCCCTCACCCCCAAGGTGCAGTTACTCCTGCTGCAGCTGCTTCTGTGTTTGCTCTTGCCACCTTCAGCCAACACCAAGTACAAATTCCCCAAAGCTTTTAAAAGTAGCTGTGCATGTAGCCTTTCGTTTCTCTGTTCTCCCTTCCCTGCCCTCTAGCATTACCTCCTCCATTCCTTCACACAACCAGGCCAGTGCTGGTGGTGCAAGAGCCTTCTCATCTGCAGCTCCTCCCACCTAGTTCTCTCCTCTCCACAACGCTTCTCTCTGCCTCCCTTACACTTACTTCAACGCTGCTGAAAATGTCTCTTCTTCCTTGCTAATAACTCCTTCCCCCCACTTTGCCCCGAGACAGAGGCTGCTCGGGAGTTGCAGTCAGTGTATTTACACCATTCACCCACGGTCTTGGATTTAACTGTGTCAAAAGGTCCTGATACACACAGACTTTCCCACTTTTTCCATTAGGAAAGTGGTGGAGGTGTTATTTGTCAGGAGCTTTAGAGCCAGGCTGCATAAAGCCCTGGAGAAGTCACACCAGAACAGTCCTGCCCAGGACGGAGATGAGACAGAACAGGCCTAAAGAAGTACATTGTAGGCTTGCTAGTGACCCGCATATTAAGGTAGCCTAACATTATACCCTCCCATTTCAGCTTTACCTGTGACATATATTGACTGTTTGGCCTGACAGTGCAATCATTTCTGAGAACAAGGTTAGGGAACAGGTTAGATTAGTCAGCGTTAACGTTTTCTGACCTCGCTGCCTGCCCCCCAAAACAGCTCTATCCCTGCAGGTTTGGCTGAGGGAGCTATGGAAAATCTGCCTTTTGCACAATTTCAGCTGCACTGCACATGCTCTGCCTTAACGCTCAACGAATGACTCCTTCCTTGCAGAGCTCTCTGCAGCAGTGTTCTCAACCTTGTAAGTAGCGAGTACCCCCTAACCTCTGAAAATTGTAATAAGTACCCAACACTCAATTTTCCACAGGGATTTTATATTTACAGACTAAGGTGAGCCATACCTTGGAAGAAGGGCTGAGTATATAAGGCTGTGATATGACAGATGTCAGATCTAGTGTGGGTAGGGTTACCACCTTTACACCAGGGGTGCGCAACTCAAACATGTACCTGGGCTAGAGGTGATGTTGGCCAAAGCTAGGATGCTTTGCGCAGCATGGCAATGCTGGGGAATATAAAGAGCCGTGCCAAATTTTATGCCATAGATTTGAGAAGGGGAAGGCATGAGAGAGAGACAGAGAAGGAGAGTGAGAGAGAGAGACAGGAAAAGAGGGTAACTGGTAAAATCTGGGGCTGTCAGTTGTCAATTTCACTGCTCAGCTAGAGCAGTGAAATTGACAAGTTTTCTGGGCACTGGGCTTTGAAACAGGGAGGGGGGCTGCCACTTGGGCAAGATGCAAGCGGCTGCACCTGGCTGCGGTGGGTGACTGCCACCCAATCTGAGCTGAGGCAAAAAAGGCTTCTGCGATGACTGGGACCCAGGGATGTGGGCAGGCAGCTGCTGCCTGTCTTCAAGCCAGGGCTGTCCCTCGGCTCAGAGTCAGGGCATGGGTGGTTGCCACCCAGCTGCAAGGCCAGCTCGTGAGACGCAGGAGGCTGCCACCAAGCTCCCACCTGGGAGCTGGGACCCAGTGGGAAGCGGGGAGCTGCTGCCCACCTCCCCCAGAAGTTGGCAGCTGCCTCCTGCCTCCCCTTCACTCTGTTTTTCCCCAGGTACCCCCCTGCCTGTCTCTCTCATATCCCCAGGGGTACACATACCAGAGGTTGAGAAACTATGCTCTGCAGTGAAGGAGTCAGGGAGTTGCAGGAAGATTAAGGATGGTTTTATGGTTAAGGCACTTGACTACAAACCAGCCTAAACTGGCATTTGACAAAACCTTCTCCCCTTTGACTATCTTCATGTTACTTTAGATCCCTTTGCAGTAAAAAGGGCACAGAAATGCCACCAGCTTGATATGTGATGTCACTGCTTTACACAAACACAGAGTCCAGCACATCTTAGGGGAAAATAAAATAAGGAAAAACCAGTTAATGAAAGAAAATTATCCTGGGCCCTTAAACAAATTATTTTCTCAAACAAAGGGGCTAATGCACCTTCACTGAGTTGAACTAAACAGAATAAGAACACAAATCCACTGCGCACAGGAGAGCCTCAGATCAGATTTGCGATTTGCTTAGCATTCCAGCTGCTGCAAAGGAAGTGAGGAGTATTAAATTCCAACTGACCATCTAAGCAAACCTGCCCGCACTGGCAGCAAGCAATCTGCATGGGCACACATGACATCTCCAGAGCAAGGAGCAACACAACATGACGTCTCACCATGCAGGAGCCCAGATAGCTGCCGGCTGAACAGGTATCAAAAGCTCCACCCACCAGATGTGCTGGGTCTTGCATCCTCATCCAGGCTCTTATTAGCCAAATATTTTGAGTTAGATTTGAATCTGTAGTGTAGAACCACAGAATTTCATAACCTGGCACCCCAAGAATTAAGACAAAATTACGCTATTCCCTAAACACAATCCAGGTCACAGGCATTGAGTAAGAATCCCAATAGATTCTGGAGCAAGAAGGGACCACTGCATTTATCTAGTCTGACCTCTTGTATAACACAGGCCAGAGAACTTCCCAGACATTCCAGGACCATCTCTTTTAGAAAAACATGCCATCTTGATTTAAACATTGCCAGTGATGGAGACTCCACCACAACTCTAGGTAAGATGATCCAATTGTTAATTAACCTCACTGTTAAAAATGTATGCCTTATTTCCAGTCTGAATTTGTCTAGCTTCAGTATCCAGCCATTGGATCCTGTTAGATCTCTCTCTTCCTGACTGAAAAGCCCATCAAATATTTGTTCCCCATGTGGGTACTTGCAAGCTGTGATCAAGTCACCCCTTAACATGGTCTTCGGTAAGCTAAATAGATAGTCTCAAGGAGCTCAATCACTATAAGGCATATTTTCTATCCTTCTAATACTTACAGGGCTCTTCTCTGAACCCTCTCCAATTTATCAACATCTTTCATGAATTATGGACAGCAGAACTGGACCAAATCATAGAATATTAGAGTTGGAAGGGACCTCAGGAGGTCATCTAGTCCAACCCCCTGCTCAAAGCAGGACTAACCTCAGCTATATCATCCCAACCAGGGTTTTGTCAAGTCTCAGCTTAAAAACCTCTAAAGATGGAGATTCCACCACCTCCCTAGGTAACCCATTCCAGTGCTTCACCACCCTCCTAGTAAAAAACTTTTTCCTAATGTCCAACTTAGACCTCCCGCCCTGCAACTTGAGACCGTTGCTCCTTGTTCTGTCATCTGCCACCACCGAGAACAGCCTAGCCCCATCCTCCCTGGAACCCCCTTTCAGGTAGTTAAAGGCCGCTATCAAATCCCCCCTCACTCTTCTCTTTTGCAGACTAAACAAGCCCAGTTCCCTCAGCCTCTCCTCATAAGTCCTGTGCTCCAGCCCCCTCATCATTTTGGTTGCCCTCCGCTGCACTCTCTCTAACTTGTCCACATCCTTTTTGTAGTGGGGGGCCCAAAACTGGACACAATATTCTAAATGCGGCCTCACCAATGCCGAATAGAGGGGAATAATCACTTCCCGTGACCTGCTGGCAATGCCCCTCCTAATGCAGCCCAATATGCCATTAGCCTTCTTGACAACCAGGGCACACTGCTGACTCATATCCAGCTTTTTATCCACTCTTACCCCCAGGTCCTTTTCTGCAGAGCTGCTGCCCAGCTCGTCGGTCCCCAGTCTATAGCTGTGCATGGGATTCTTCCTTCCTAAGTGGAGGACTCTGCACTTGTCCTTGTTGAACCTCATTAGATTTCTTTTGGCCCAATCCTCCAGTTTGTTTAGGTCACTCTGTATCCTATCCCTATCTTCCAGGGTATCTACCACTCCCCCAGCTTAATGTCGTCCGCAAACTTGCTGAGGGTACAATCTACCCCATCCTCCAGATCATTAATAAAGATGTTGAACAAAACCGGCCCCAGGACCGACCCCTGGGGAACTCCGCTTGTGACCGGTTGCCAGCTAGACATGGAGCCATTGATCACTACTCGTTGAGCCCTATGCTCTAGCCAGTTCTCTATCCATTTTATAGTCCATTCATCCAACCCATACTTCAACTTGCTGATAAGAATACTGTGTGAGACAGTATCAAATATTCCAGCTGTGCCCAATAAAGAGTTAAAAACCTCTCTACTCCCCTTCAAGATTCCCTTGTTTGTGCATCCAAGGATCACATTAACCCTTTCGACCATAATGTTGCACTAGGAGTTCGTGTTCAGCTGATTATCCACCACAACTCCCAAAACTTTTTCAGAGTCACTGCTTCCCAGGGTAGAGCCCCCCATCCTGTAAGCATGCCTGCGTTCTTTGTTCCTAGATGTACACATTTACATTTAGCCACACTAAAACGCATACTGGTTGTTTGCATCCAGCTTACCAAAAGATCCAGATTGCTCTGCATCACTGACCTGTCCTCTTCATTCTTTACCACTCCCCAGTGTTTGGGTCATCTGCTAACTTTCAGTGATTATGTTATCTTTCCTTCCGGATCACTGATAAAAATGTTTAAAATAGCATATGGCCAAGAACCGATCCCTGTGGAACCCCATTAGAAACATCTGCTTAATGATGATTCCCCATTTAGAATTACACTTTGAGACCTATCAGTTAGCCACTTTTTAATCCATTTAATGTTTACCATGTTAATTTTATAAATTCTAGATTTTTAGTCAAAATGTTGTACAGTACAAAGTCAAATGCCTTACACAGAAGTCTACTTATATTACACCACTTTTACTTTTATCTATTTTGCATAAATCCATGTTGATTGGCATTAATTATATTACCCTCCTTTAATTCTTTATTAATCAAATGCTATATCAGCTGCTACATTACCTTGCCGGGATCAATGTTAGCCTGGGTAATTGTAGGCCTACTGGTCTATCCTTTTGAAATATTGGCACAACATTCGCTTTCTTCCAGTTTTCTGGAACTTCCCCAGTGTTCCAAGTCTTATTGAAAAATCAACATGAACAGGCCAGGGAGTTCCTTGGCCAACTCTTTTAAATCTCTTGGATAGAACAAAACCCCCACTGCACCACACAGACCAGCACATGAAAGTGGGACAGGCTTTTCCCTTGATAATCTACAGTATCCTCTATAATCTGGTGGAAAATGGTATCTGTGAAGAAAAGATCAGCCTGGACGCCAACCAGAAATCCCTGAAGGAAGGAGCCAAGCCACAGGCTCTGGCCACGTTTGGCTCCTTTTCAACAGCTACTTGGAGAACCAACCAGAACACAGACTCTTACAATTACAGAAATTACAAATTACAGAATTTACAGAGCACATAACCTACAGAGACTATAGTGAGCAAACAGCTTGACTCCTTGGTAAAAGGGAATGCAGTTTCCCTGCATCACTATTATGATGGACGGATCTTACTAACATCATTAGCAGAAAAGGAGCAGCTCAATGCTGCTGTGGTTAAAAAACATCAGACATGGTTAGCCACAACTACATCCTCCACAGAGCAGCAGAGGGGTTTAAATAGCTATGGGCCAAAACCAAAATGCCCCTGGATCGAATGACTATCACCCAGCACTCAGACACCTGCTAATTAACCCGTTAGCAACTCTGGGACAAGCCTACTGCACAGAACTGCATCAACTCATCAGCCTGTAGCTGGCTGCCATTCTGTGCCCCCCTTCTCTCCACCTACCTCACTGAGATCAGAAAAGGTACCCAATCTGGATCCGTGCGGAAGAGAAACAACAGGCAGGGCAGGTGTTCTCTGTGAGGGCCTCTTGGCTCTGGAGTTCACTCCCCCAAGTGCAGAATAGCCAGTCCAATGACTCAGACTTTAAAGCCAGAAGGGACCATCATGATCATCTATAATCTGACTTCCTGCACATTGCAGGCCAAAGAGGCTCACCCATTCACTCCTGCAGGCGGCCTATAACCTCGGGCTGAGTTACTGAAGTCCTCAGACCTTGATTTGAAGACTTGAAGTTACAGCAAATCCACAATTTACTCTAATTCAAACCAGCAAGTGACTTGTGCCCCATGTTGCAGAAGACGACAAAACCCCACCAGGGTCTCGGACAATCCTACCTGAAGGAAAATTCTTCCTCAACCCCAAATGTGGCGATCAGTTTGACCCTGAGAATGTGGACAACGTCCACCAGCCAGACACCTAGGCAAGAATTCTCTGTAGTAACTCAGAGCCCTGCCCATCTAATGTCCCATCTCCACTGGAGCGATTTGCAGTCACAGACGGGCCATATGCCACAGACCTGGGCTTAATGTGCAGTTTAGACATACCCAAATTATGGTGCGGGCCCTAGGGGGGGTGGAGGAACATTCGGGGATGGGGACAGACATACAGAAGGGCATGACCCAGCCCCCACGGGGGGCGGGGAGGGAGTGTCTCCCAGCCCTGCTCTGCCCTAGCCTCGGCCTCTAGCACCGAGCCCAGCTGTAGCGCCCACCCCCAGCTTCAGTCCCCAGCTGCGGTTCTGCTTTCTGCCAGGGCCCTGCTCACGGCCCGAGGCCTGCCCCACAGGAAGGAAGTTTTCTTCCCACCACTCAGCAGAGAAGCTGAGCAGAGACCACAGCTCAAGAACAAAAGGATTGAGCCGTGACAGGCAAAGAATAAAATGGGGGCTTGTGGAGGAAGCTGGCTTGCTCTCTTTTCACAGACTCCTTTGTCAGCCCCAGAAGCCAGAGAATGAAATGGAATCCACTACAGCTTGCCTGGTGAATTGCTCTGGCTTGACCAGAATGGACTGCATTTTAATCTTTTC
Source organism: Emydura macquarii macquarii (assembly GCF_026122565.2). Lineage (NCBI taxonomy): Eukaryota > Metazoa > Chordata > Testudines > Chelidae > Emydura > Emydura macquarii. The sequence goes on along the minus strand of NW_027132330.1, from coordinate 281,623 downwards.
TCTGTGCTAACCTAAAGACTTCCTATGCTGTGTTCCAGCTGACTAATAAATCTTACTCTGTTTTGGAAAGGCTGTATGGTGTCACTACAGATACCTACTGGGGTACCTTGTCCCTGAAGAATGAGCAAGTCTGCGACCAGAGGAGTCTAACTCCATGTGGATTAGATGGGCAGAGCTCATGGTGTGTAGGCTCAGTCTAGGAAGTGGTGAGGTTGCCTGTCCTACTCTGAAGGAAGAGTGAGACCCGTTGGAGTGATGGCACACTAAAGGAGTTCCTCCAAGAGGCTGTTTAAAAGCTGAGGCATAGAACAGATCCTGTGGATCCATGTCTGCTGGTGGCAGAGGTGGGATACTGAATGCACCAGTAGTATTTTGCAATAAGTGACTTGCAACAGTAAAACAAAGTTAAGTCAAAGGAAACTGCAAGAAAATGGCGTATAATCACCTGCCTACAAGGATATCATAGAGGTGTGCAGGGGGAGAGGGTTAAGCATTGGGAAGTTCAACAAGGTGCAGCGCAACTGATTGACAGCTGGAGAAAGACGATCAGACCAAGAAGCAAGTTCCAGACCCAGTTGGGGTTCCAAGAGGGTCCAAGAGCGACAGGCATCAGCAGGGTGTCCTCACAATCCAGTTCCCCATCAACAGATCTGAAGCGGGAGCTGAATCTGAGAGCAAAGGAGTGAGCTGACTGCGAAAAGCAACGAAAACAAGCTGGAGATGGAGAAAACAGTGTTACTTACCAGTAACTGTTGTTCTTCGAGATGTGTTGCTCATATCCATTCCAATATAGGTGAGTGCACGCCCTGTGCACTGGTTCCCGGAACATTTTTGCCCTTAGCAAGCCCTGTAGGGCCAGCTCCGGCACCCCCTGGAGTGCCGCGCTCATGCCGCGGTATATCAGGCGCCGCCGGCCCCGAGGGCCCCCAGTCCCTTTTTTCTGCCGACTCCGACAGTGGGGACAGGGGGTGGGTGTGGAATGGATATGAGCAACACATCGCGAAGAACAAGAGTTACTGGTAAGTAACCTTGTTTTTTACTTTGAGTGATTGCTCATATCCATTCCAATATAGGTGATTAAATAGCCATACCTTGGAGGTGGGTAGGAGTCAGCATCGAGCGGCTCTGATCAGCACGGCCCTGCCGAAGCCCGCGTCCTCTCTCGCCTGCTGCACAATGGCATAGTGGGATGTGAAGGTGTGGACCGACGACCAGGTTGCTGCCTTGCAGATGTCCTGCAGGGGCACTCTTTCCAGGAAGGCCACCGACAAGGCCTGGGCTCTGGTTGAGGGCGCTGACACAGCTCCTAGAAGTAGCACCTTCGCCTGCTTGTAGCAGGTCCTGATGCAGGCGGTGATCCAGGCAGAGATGCGTTGGGTGGAGACAGGTGAGCCCTTCATCCGGTCTGCCACGGCCACGAACAGCTGCGTCGACTTCCGGAACGGCTTTGTACGCTCAATGTAGTAGGCCAGGGCTTGTCTCACGTCCAGCGAGCGCCATCTCCGCTCCTCCTCCGAACCGTGCGGTTTGGGAAAGAACACGGGAAGGAAGATATCTTGGTTATAGTGGAACTGGGACACCACCTTAGGCAGAAAGGCTGGGTGGGGCCTCAGCTGCACCTTGTCTTTATAAAAGACCGTGTAGGGGGCTCCAAGGTCAAAGCCCTTAACTCGGAGACCCTCTGAGCCGATGTGATGGCCACCAGGAAGGCTACCTTCCATGACAGGACAAGCAGCGGGCATGTAGCCATGGGCTCGAAGGGCGGTCCCATCAGTCTGGTGAGGACCAGGTTCAAGTCCCAGGGAGGCACCGGGTCACGGACCTGCAGGTACAGCCTCTCCACCCCCTTGAGGAACCTCACCGACATGGGGTGCGAGAACAGTGACCTCCCTTCCATCGGCTGGTGGAAGGCCGAGATGGCCACCAGATGCACCTTCAGGGAAGCCAGCGCTAGACCCTGGAGCTTAAGGTGGAGCAGGTACTCTAGGATCGCCTGTATAGGCGAGCAGCTTGGCGGGTTGGGCCTCCAATGACTAGAAACCACCTGGTGCCGATTGGGAAGCATCCTAATAGGCACAGGACCCCGAGCCGCTGGAGTGGTGCCAATAGTACTTGTAGCCCCGGCCAGCCCTTGACGACGACCTGCTCAGAGAGGAGGAGGAACGTCGGTGCCGACACCTACAGTGCCGGTGGGGGGGCGAGTGGTGGAGGAGCTGGAACGGGATCTCCGCCTTGGCGCCGAGGTCTTACGAAGGCACTTGCCCCTAGGGGATCAGGAGCGGTGCCAGCTGTGACTTCTCCACCCCTGCACCGACTGACCGGTGGCACAGTGCCGAGGCCCTCGGTACCGGGGATCGGTACCGGTGCCGCTGAGTCTCTGCCAGTGCCGGTGGCTGTGCCAAGGACAGGGGTTGCCTGTCCACATTGCCCAGTGCCGGGATCCGCGCTGGGCTGCAAGCCGGGGATCCAAACCGGTGCTGCACACCTTTGGTCCCTCTCGGTGACGGGGCCCGCACTGGGCTGTGGGACCAGGATTGTGATCGGTGCCGGGTGTCATCCGGCACCAGGATCCGCGCCAGGCTGCGTGCCGGGAATCGAGACCAGTGCCGAGCGCGTCGGGTCTGGTCAGGCGCCGGGATTCGTGCCGGGGATCTGGACCCGTGCTGAGCATGTCGGGTCTTGTTGGGCACGGGGATCTGCGCTGGGCTGCATGCTGGGGATCGAGACCAGTGCCGCGCTGGGCTCAGTGCCGAGGTGCGAGGTCCTGAAGCGCAATCCTCGCAGGAGGCGGAACTGTAGCGGTGGCGCCTCGTGCATGAGCCTCTAGACCGCCCTCACTGCCACGGTGTCAAGGAGCTCAACGACTCAGAGTCGGAGCTGGAAGGGGAGCCCGCACTCTCTACCCTCCGCGACCATCTGGGGGGAGACCTGGACTCCTGCCTCGACCACCCACTGGGGCAACCCAGCACGGGTTTACCCCGAGACACCAGTCCCCACACTCTCGGCCGAGGGGGGGGGGGAAGGAGACGCGGGCATGCCCATCAGGGCCCAAGCTGCAGCGAACACCTCCGGTGTCAACGGCCCTTGCAGCGGCGCTCCCCCACCCCCAGGAGTCAGGGGAGGCTCCCTGCGAGGAGATGACGGTGCCAGAGCAGTCTCCACGGCACGTGGCTGGGGCATCTCCAGACTGGCCCCCAGCCCAACAGGCGGCGCAGGGGAGTCCTTGCAGGCAGCCTCCTGTCGCTTCTTCTTCCTCGGCACCAAAGGTTGCTGCGGTGCCAGCGGTGCGCTCCGCATCGAGGAGACGCTCGGTGCCACAGGGGATCACTTCGGTTCTGAGTCTGGCCGGAGCCCAGACTCCATCAGGATGGCCTTCGAGCGGGCGTCTCTCTCCTTCTGGGTCCATGGCTTGAAGGCCTTGCAAATTTTACATTTGTCCTTTCCATGCTGCTCCATGAGACAACGGAGGCAGCGGTTGTGAGGATCGCGCGCAGGCCTTAAAACCGGTTGATCCAGGCAGGGCCCAACCCTAAGCCCCTGAGGGCTAGTAATCTATTGTTCTAACACTTAACTATTCTTAATTATTCTTATGTAAATGTTGCCTTCTATATGTTTTCTATGTTTCCTATTTTGCTGTATCATTTCTACCAACTGCATCTGAGAAAGCGAGCTGAGGCTCACGAAAGCTTATGCCTACTGAAATTAAATGTGTTAAGTCTTTAAAGTGCTACAGAACTCACGTTATTCTTAACTAAACAACTATACTTAACACTATCTCTAACAACAACAACGATGAGAACAGGGATTGCTACTTGCTGTTAAGCAAGGGGCAGACGTTCCAGCAACCGTCAAGGGGCAGAAAGAAGGAACTGGGGGCCCTCAGTGCCGGCGCTGCCTGATATACCGCGGCATGAGCGCGGCACTCCAGGGGGCGCCAAAGCCGGCCCTACAGGGCTTACTAAGGGCAAAAACGTTCCGGGAACCAGTGCACGGGGCGCGCACTCACTTATATTGGAATGGATATGAGCAATCAGTCGAAGTAGAAGTAAAGTACCAAGAGGACCCACAAAGGGGTATGAGGGGAAGTCCCCATGATGCCAATTTAACAGGGATCCTAGATACCAGATTGTTACCCCAGTTTCAGGAGGGGAGGCAGGAAATATGGATGCCTATCTCACTGCCTTTGAGAAGGCATGCAACTTGAAATAGGTTGATCCTGATGACCAGCTCTGCTGTCTCACCCCCTTACTCAAGTCCCAAACCTATAGAAGCACACAGCCAGATGGAGTTGATACTGGGGGACTACGAACAGTTCAAAAAGATTCTACTGCTTAGTTATGAATTGACACCCCAGGCGTATGCCCAACTCACCGAAGGAGAAAGGAAATGAGGGAGGCCAAAAGAAATGCTTTAAAGACACCCTCAAGACAAACATCAAGAGTTGTGGCATCGACATCACACACCGGGAGACAGTAGCCCATGATAAGGCTAACTGGTGAAGACTTGTCAGAGAAGGAATGACCACTTTTGAGGAAAATTGCCTTGCTCAGGTAGCAGAATAATGCCAGAAAAGAAAGGACAAAACTGTCATACAATAATCATGGCCCAACCCTGCCTTCCAACACCACTTGCAACATTTCCCGAGTTTGTAGCTGAAGGATCAGACTGCGCAAAGGACCCATATAAAATAAAACCCAAAGATCATCCTCGACCACGGAGGGATTGCCAACAACATAGGAAAAAATTTCGGGATGTGCAAAAGAGCCAGGTTGTGACCTACATGGAAGTCACCACCCTGATTGTAGAATATCTCCACAAACAGGGCAAGGGTGCAGGTGTCACTACACTGGAGGATTTGTATAACCTAGCTGGGTTGGAGCAACTCAGAGATCTATCCCCATGAGTTAAAAATGTGGTTAATGTACAGAAAACCTAATGAGCCGCAGAGTGTAGAGTGGCTGGCAAATGGATTTGGGAAAGGTAAGGCTGGGTATGGAAAGAGACCCAAAGTGGACTGGTCCAAGTCGGGAACCCAGAAGAGGGTCACACAGGAGCACCCTTGAATGGGATTTGAGTAAATCCAAAGCAGGGGTGATGGCCAGTGCATGTAGACCACTTCCATGGGATCCCAAAAGCCTAAGGTATAATATCTGTAGACAGTCAGGACAGAAATGGGCAGGCTGACCAAAGCTTGATGAAATAAGGTTTGCCCAGGACAGATGGGATTAACTCATCCTCTGTCCAGACAAGAAGACCTCAGAGAGTGAACTATGTGATTGAACTTCGAGGGGAAAGCAGTCACATAGCCAACTCCTCAGAGGCACAAGGTGTGGTGACAGGTGGGCTCCCACTCCAGGCACCACTACTCATGGCCTGTTCTCTTCTGCGCTCAGACTCATCAGCCCTTCCCCCCATCACCCTCAGGAAGGTGAACTAATGGGAAGACATGCACGGGGTGGAGAGATTCTAGGACAGACAGAACCTTTGTCAAGCCCTGCATGGTACAAACCATCCAACGCTGAAAGGATGGACAACCTGGGTCAAGGTTCCAAATGGGAAGCCATTTGCCCGACCTATGACTCAGATGCCCATGCAGATGCAGGGGGCTGATAATGGGGGTTCTCCAGGATATCAGCTTTGGCATCCTCCTGGGAAATAACTGTCACTTTAAGACAAAATCAAGACCCTGTTCCTAGAACCGCCAAGGATTTGAACCAGATGAGCCAGGAGACTCGGAGTGGAGGTGTGAGTGAAAATCCGAGTAACTTGGCTGGCAGGGAGAAGGAGGGTTCCCCCCTCCCCTTTCTCATAAAGGAAAGGCCGTTAAGCTCAGTACACCTTTCTGTCTGTCAGCAGACATCTGGATCTGAGGGGGCAGAGGAATGGCCCCCACCCATCTCCATATAGGAGATATGAGTCACAAGGGCTCAGGCAAAACTTCCCTGAAGTCTGATGCTGTGACCAAGGGAGCCAGCTCATGGTCAGTCTGCCCTCGCAGCAGAGCTGAGCCCTGTGGTGGCTGAGACCTCAGCTGAGCAGGGGGAAACACAGGCAGGGCAGGGCGGCTGCCACAGAAGTTTGCGCCACCTGAATGTGAGAGAAGCCAGAGAAGGGAGGCCGCTGCTGCTAATAGAGAACCTGGTCAGAGTGTGGCCGTGGCTATGATGGGTTCTCTTAACCAAAGGAGCCTGAATCACAGCCAAAAGAAGAGGGGCGCGCAGGAGAGGACCCTGTTCAGGGGGTGAGGGCAGCCCAGAGCTGGTGCTAGCCCATTGGGGGCACTAAGCAGGAATATTTTCCCTGCCCCAATACTAAAACAGGCAAGTTCTTATAATAAAAGTGAATAGGGGACCCCCTTGAGTTGCTCGAGACTCCAAGTAATTGCTTAGTTTGCTTATGCCTTGCACTGGCTCTGGGACAGCCGGTTAACCCCAAAAGGGGAACTGGGCCCCTGGCATATGCACAGCCCAGGAGTTGAGACAACTCCAGAGGGGGCCTGCCAACGTGTGGGAGCACCTTGCACCCCCGTCTGACCAGCCCCCAGGACACCAGAGCCCCAGAGATAGGGCTGAGTTAAGCAAATGTTCAATGGGTCACTTCCTAGCCCAACCTAGGCTCCAGCCAAGAGAGCTGACACATGGAGGCGGGGGGGTCATAGCACTCCTTGCACCCTGGCACACAAGGGAGAGGAGGAAGTGGCAGGTGCCCATCCCAATTTTAAACCCAAAGGTTTGGGGGTGGCAAACAGGTTCAGGGCTGAATGAAAACTCCTCGCGTGCATCCTGTTAATGCCTCCTAACAGCCCAGACCTCAGGGAGGATGTGAAACTGCTCTGAACCATGTACTGCAAACTAAATTTGACTGATTAGAAACTGTGCTGCAGGGACCTTGCAAGTACTTGGTAGGAAGCCACCAAGGGATGGGAAAGATGATGTGGCACCTATGAGTAACATCTGTGGTTCGAACTTCCCCAGTGACCCTTCTCAGTTTGGTCTTGAATGGAGGAAGAGATGTTATGAAGGGGGAATTTTCTATAATATGTTTAAGAACCCTATGTGTGCCTCAGTTTCCCCTTATAGTTTGCATGGCTACCGGAGGGGAGAGGAGGATTACATTTGCTCTCAGGTCAAGCCAAGAGATATGTGGGGAAGGAGAGGGGCCTCCCTGCCTGGATGGAATGAAGAGAGTCATCAAGGAACTGGCTGAAACCAACCCAGATCACCAAGGTCCAGAGAGACAATGGCAGCTCCAATGACTATGGATTTTCCCACCTCTCAACTGGGAAGCTAAGCACAGACTCCAACTAGAGAACAAAGGACTGTGCCCTGGTCTACACTAGGAAATTAAGTTGGTATAACTACATTGCTCAGGGAGGAAAAATCCACACCCCTGAATGACAGTTAAACCAACCTAACCCTCGGTGTAAACAGCACTATGTCGATGACCGGAGAATTCTCCCGTCAACCTAGCTACCACCTCTCGGGGAGGTTGATTAATGACAGTGATGGGAGAAGCTGTATAGGTAGCATCTGTATAGGTAGCGTCTTCATTGAAGCACAACAGTGGCGCAGCAGCAGTATTTTAAGTGTAGACAAGCCCTCAGAGGTGAGGGAATAAGCATGGGCTCTGGAAGAAGCTTGGGGGCTCTGACCTGGGAGCTGACTGAGGAAGGAAGTTAGCGAGACAAAGCCTGAAAATGGAGTTCCCCACAGCTTGGCTAGTGACCTGTGACTTGACCAGACTGGACCATGCTTTAACCTCTATGTCTCTGTGTTAACCTAAGGACTGTGTTCAGTTGACTAAAGTCCTACTCTGTTTTGAAAACAGCAAATACCTGCTAGGGTGCAGGAGTCCCTGAGGAGGATACACATCTCAGTCAGGAGTCTCTCAATCGGACTCACTAGACAGAGCTCCCTGTGGAAAGCAAGCAGGAGGCCTGAAGACCAGAGCTCAGTGTAGAGGAAGAGTGGGACCCCTTGGGGGTCTGGCATATTGAAGGGTTCCTCCAAGAGGCTGTTCCAGAGCTGGGGCATAGCACTGATCCGGTGGATCTGTGACGGTATGTTTCACTAGGACTCAGTGGTCTGGGCGCCAGGCCACTATCTGCAGCAACGCCTTTCTAACCAGTCACATGAGAAGTCAGGGAGGGCAGTGAACACAGGCAGTAGCTCCAGCAGCAAGTCCAGGCACTCACTTAATTTGACAAGGAGCCACTAGTGAATGGGGTGATGGGGCAAGCATCAGCAGGACAAACCTTCTCCTCAGGGCTCCACTAAGCTCCTCCCGCACTCCAAAACAAGTAGCAGCACATTTTAAACTAGCTCCCAGCAACAGCCCATGTGTGCAAATCCACCACACCTTCCCAGGCTCCCCAGCCCAGAGTCTCTCACCATAATAAATAAATCACATAGGCTGTCTCTAAAGAAAGCAATTCTCGCTCCAGGCAAAGTAGGGTGAGCACCTTACTGCATTTAGCAATAACAGTTCGGTTATCACAAAGAAAATGTCATGATCAAAGCTCCATGAGCCTCTCTGCCAGGCTGGGCAGACTGGTTCCTGCCAAGTACCTGTCACAGCCTGGGGCTTCCAAACCTGGGGAGAAAGTAAATGTAGCCCTTTAAGGTTTTATGAAGTCACTAGGCCAACAACAAATCCAAGCACCTCCCAGAAGAAGAGCCAAAGTCACAATAGACCAGCGTACGGATTTCTAGTCTTCACACAGGTGTGTTTTAATGCCATCATTCTAACTATGGAGGAGCAGTAGCAACTCAGTTAAAGTTGAAGCAGAGTTTGTTTAAAGCCAAACAGTCAAACCTCCAGATAAATTATTTAGATTGGGTTGAAAAACTGGTCTGGTAAGTTAGGAACTGGGGCGGCATGGTCATTTGGTCAAGGGGTTCCCAAGATACAGCCCTGGCCTCATGGGATCCAAGCAGGCGCACTATAAGCCACTGAAATCTTCTAGTGACTAGTTGTCTATTGGGGCCACTTGTCCCTCTCCCCCCAGACCACAGAGAGGCCTAAGAGTGTTAAAGAGGGAATGGCCTCCCTATCCTGATTCCTTCAGTTACTTCCATTAATTCCTCCCCCGAGACAATGAAGAAAGGAAGATGGGTGGGGAATGAGTAGGTACAGACTCATCTCGAAGGACTCCAGTTACTAGGCAGTAACCTTCACTACTTCTCTGAGTGACCTCTGCATCTTCCCTCTGGTGGGAGTTTAGCAAGCAATACCATCCCCAGGAAGATGGTCAGAGAGTTTCTAGATGAACAGCAGAAATGCAAAAACAAGTAGCAGCTCTGCATGGCAGATGACATGTATTGGAAGTGACTGCACCCCCCCTCCTGAAGTTAAGCATGGAGAGAGCTGCAGGTAGCAGCCACGCACCACTCTGTGATGAAGACAGAGTGTGAGGACTGCTACAGGAACTGCCTTAGCCCACACTGAGGATACAGAGGGTTAGGGTTAGGATTGGACAGCCGTGGAGGTGTGCTGGACGGATCGGGATCCCTGCTCTCCCCCAGAGGGCTGGGAACTTGTGGATAGATAAACCTGAGGCCCTGAGGGCATCCAAAGTATGGACCCTGCCTCACTGGGTATGAATGGGGCCTGGGGAAATACACACAGGCTAGTGGCCTGAGAGAGAGAGGGTTCTTGAGATATTAATTAGGGTGAGGATGTAGAGGGAACAATATTATCTGTAACCAATATGATTTATGAAGAACTCCATCCTCACTCCAACGCCTGCCTCAAGAGATCTCTGATTTCTGTCTCTTTCAGACCACTAGCCTGTGTGCATTTCCCTGTGTATTTTCACAGCCAAGCAACTATCATAAGTAGCCTTAGCAATACACGGAAGAACTTTTTCAAAACCTGGGTACTTTAGGGTAAGAATGACCTGTTCAGAGGGTGGAAAGCTGCAATGCAGCCAAATGCACACCAACAGAACACAGATGCTACGATTCACAGACTTCAAAGCCAGAAGAGACCATTCAATGTAGTCTGACCTCTTGTGCATCACAGACCACTAAATTTCACCCTGTTGCACCTGAAGTGAGATCAATAACTTGTCTGATGAAAGCACACTTGTAGGTACCCTGTAGGAGTGACCTGCACTCCTTGTTCCTAGATGAACAAGCTTGCATTAGGCTGTGCTAAACAACTTATTTGAATGGGCCAAGTGAGCCAGATCGCTCTGCATACCAGCTCTGTGCTCATTATATCAAACCCAGCAGTGATTTTATGTTTACTTCTAGATCATTGATAAAAATATTGAATAGCACTGGGCCTAGAACTGAACCCTGGGGAACACCCCTAGAAGCACCCCATTTAATGATTCCTCATTAACAGCTATTTTTGAGATCAGTTTGCTAGTTCTTGAGCCATTTGATGCGTGCTTTACTGATATTGTATAGGGCTAATTTTTTAACCAGAATGTTATGTTGAACTAAGTCAAACCCCTTACAAAAGTCTAAGTATATTATCCCTAGAGTTCTGACCAGTCTATAGCAATGGGGATTCCACCCCTTCCCTTGGGGAGACCATTCCACAGCCTCATACATCTGTTGGGATGTTTTTCCCTGATATTCAGCCTAAATTTTCCCTTTCCTAGTTTCATCCCATTACACCTAGATTACATATCATTCTAAATAATTCCTCCTCATCTTGAGCAATCACACTCCTTAGATATTTGCAGACTGTTGTGTACTTGGCTTCACTAAATCAGACGCTTTCAGCTCTTTGAATCTTTCCCTAATCACTCCAGCACCCTGACTTTTTTATTGTTGCTTTTTCTGTGAACTCCCTCCAATTTTTCAGTATCTTTCTGGTAATGGGCAACAATATTCCCAGTGCAGTCAACCCAGAGCCATATCAAGAAGGACTAACCTCCCTGCTTCACAACATGATATGCAAGAGAACGTGTTTAAAGACTAGAGTTTAATAAAATGGCAATAGAACTCACTAGTAAAATCAGCCTAGTCAAATCACTGTTTGGGTGGGACCCATTAGTCTGCTCTGCCAAAGATTATGAGACATCCTCATTAAATCTAACATCATGCATTATAAAGAGAGAGAAAGATCACTAAGACATACTGAAAATATCAAAAGAAACTATAGTGCTTTCCCATTGGTAAGCATGTGATAGGAATGAAATGAAGATTCTGCAGATCCTCATGTAGATTAGAGTCAGACCAGGATCACACCCATAATACAATTAGATCCAAACAAATGAAACCACACACCAGCTGGTGCACCTACTGCCATTTTACACTTCCCTTGGTGCTGAGGGATTTGTATCCAGATGGACGGTTTGCCCATGAACTTTGCCTGGGATACACTGTACCTCTCCTGTCTCCCCTTTCATGCTTTCCTCTTATCAAGCTTCTTGCACTCTCCATACCAGAGGTGGGGTTCACCATGCAAAATCAGATGAGGTTCAACGAGGACAAGTGCAGAGTCCTGCACTTAGGATGGAAGAATCCTATGCACAGCTACAGACTGGGGACCGACGGGCTAGGCAGCAGTTCTGCAGAAAAGAAACGGGGGGTCACAGTGGATAAGAAGCTGGATATGAGTCCGCAGTGTGCCCTGTTGCCAAGAAGGCTAATAGCATATTGGGCTTAAGGAATCCATTTTAAGGCACTTGGAGGAGAGGAAGGTGATCAGGAACAGTCAACACGGATTCACTAAGGGAAAGTCATGCCTGACCAACCTGATTGCTTTCTATGATGAGGTGACTGGCTCTGTGGATGTAGGAAGGCGGTGGATGTGATATACCTTGACTTTAGCTTTTGATTCAGCTATAAAATGGATAGAGGCCATAGGGCTCAACGAGTAGTGATCAATGGCTCCATGTTGGAGTATTGTGATCTGGAGGATGGGGTAGATTGCACCCTCAGCAAGTTTCTATGATTCTATGATTAGTAGGAGCATTGCCAGCACGCGGGAAGTGATTATTCCCCTCTATTCAAAGGCCGCATTTGGATGTCCAGTTTGGCGACTACAAAAAGGATGTGGAGAGAGAGAGTCCAGCAGAGGGCAACAAAAATGATTAGGGGGCTGGAGCACAAGACTTATGAGGAGAGGCTAAGGAAACAGGGCTTGTTTAGTCTGCAGAAGAGAAGAATGAGGGGGGATTTGATAGCAGCCTTTAACTACCTGAAAGGGGGTTCCAGGGAGGATGGAGCTAGGCTGTTCTCAGTGGTGGCAGACAACAGAACAAGGAGCAACGGTCTCAAGTTGCAGGGGGAGGAGGTCTAGGTTGGACATTAGGAAAAAGTTTTTCACTAGGAGGGTGGTGAAGCACTGGAATGGGTTACCTAGGGAGGTGGTGGAATCTCCATCTTAAGAGGTTTTTAAGCAGCGGCTTGACAAAACCCTCACTGGGATTATTAAACTGAGGTTAGTCCTGCTCTGAGCAGGGGGTTGGACTAGATGACCTCCTGAGGTCCCTTCCAACTCTATGATTCTATGGATCAGTAACTGGTTAAAAGGACAGGAAAGAAAGGGTAGGACTAAATGGTCAGTTTTTAGAATGGAGAGAGGTAAATAGTGATGTCCCCCAGGGGTCTGTACTGGGACCAATACTGTTCAACATATTCATAAATGATCTGGAAAAAGGGGTAAATAGTGAGGTGGCAAAATTTGCAGATGATACAAAACTACTCAAGATAGCTAAGTCCAAAGCAGACTGCTAAGAGTTACAAAAGGATCTCACAAAATTGGGTAACAAAATGGCAGATGAAATTCAATGTTGATAAATCCAACTATACGTATAAAATGATGGGATCTAAATTAGCTGTTAATAAAACAGAAAATATATTGCCGCTTTATAAATCCATGGTACACCCATATCTTGAATACTACATGCAGATCTACATCAGCTACATCAGATCTCTTCTCAATGAGAATACACAAATCCTCTCACTTGCTACACAATCTCCTAGCACTGGTATATAAGCAACTCTGTCACATTGGTTCAATTTGTTTGTAATATACAGAGTTTGAGTTAGTATCACATTTGCCTCCTCCCTACCTGTCCCAGTCATACAACTCCCTCCCCCACTGGTCTGTGGCCCCATGTTCCACAAAACCAAAACCTTCAGCTTCAGTCCAAGTCAAGATTTCACATCCAATATTTTCTGCCTTCCCTCACTTGTGGAATAAGAAGATTTCTGAGAAGATCATTTGAACTTTCCTCAGATCCCTTAAGTTTTCTAAAATCTAACAGTTTTAAAAAGACAGTTTTAGCTTTTCCATGTGTACGACATAGTCCAAGTGTAAAGCAAAGAATCCTCTCAGGTCCACTCCTTTTTGAGCTGCTCAGATGGGGGGAATCTCTTCAAATTCATTAGAGTAGGCTCATCTGATCAGTCTCCTGTTTCCTATAAAATCTGCTGGACCTCAGCAGAACACACTCTAACAAATGTCTTAGTTATCCAAGAGCTAATTTGGTGATTTGAGAAACTTTGGATTGGGTGGGGAAGCATCTTTGCAAACCCGAGACCACAGAGCCAGGAGTTCAGAAAGAAAGACTTTGGTATCATCATCAGCAAACCAGGATGTCAAACAACAAAACTGCCAAGACTCAGTCTGGGCTACTGATTGCAGTTCTCAGACACTTACAGGGCCAACATAATCATGGCATTTGAGTGCCTCACAGTCACTAATGGCTCAACACCAGCAGGAAACAGGGAAGTACCATTTCCACTTTACAGATGGTGACCAAGGCAGGAGCACCTCTAGCCATTTTCCTGGGCTGGGTGAAAAACATTTTCAGGCCACATTCTCCTAGCCTCAGTGGCCAAGCAAAAAAAATCCTGGCCAATCAACAGAGCAAAAATTGAGTAGCACAGAGCCCCCTGGAATTTGGCACCCAAGCCAGTCACTCTGCTTGCTCACCTCTAGAAGTGGGCCTACAAGACCAGGGAGAGGAGGTTGGCTGGGGGGGCACTCTGCGACTGTGGGGCCTGCTTCCATTCCTCTGTCCGTTCACGCATCCGGGCAGAGTTCCTCTGGGCAGTGTCCGCTGGCTCCCTTGACACCTTCCGGAAGCAGTGGGCGCTGTCCGAGGTTCTCTGCTCGATGCCCCCTTCTGGTTCCCTTCATTTAAACCTGTGACCCCCACGCCCGCTCCCTTTTTCATTAGTTGTCCCACGCACTTAGTTGTGTCCTGGGTCCAGTGACTCCTCCCCTTCAAGGGGAGGGGCCTTTAGCAGTGGGTGGCTCGCGCCCGCCCACTTCCCAGGTTACAAATAGTACATGGTGTCTTTCAAGACTGTCCTGTCAAGTGTTCTGCTTTGATAGCAGCATAATCTAGCAAAAAATGCAGAACAAGATACAATGGCCAGAAGCTGAAGATATGCACACGTTTTAAAAGTGAGGGGGATTAATCATTGGACCATTACCAAGGAATGCAGTGTATTCTCCATCTCTTGAAATTAAGGATGATGTTTTTCTAAAAAAGACATAACTAACTCAAACAGAAATTATTGGTCTTAATGCCACATTTCTTAGGTGCGTTTATTTGGCCTGGATTATGCAGGAGATCAGATTATGATCAGATTGGTCCCCTTTCTGGCCTTAAAAATCAGTTAATATCTGAGAAAGGTTTGGGACTGGATAAGATACTGTGGTATTGCTGAAGAACTCCTCAAGGCAGGAATATGGAAGCTGGATGATGTATTCATATTTTACACAGATAATGAAATACTTCCTATTCTCACAGTAAACTCAGATTTTAAGGCCAGAAGGGACCATCATGATCATCTAGTCTGACTTCCTGCACAATGCAGGCACAGAACCTCACCCACCAAATCCTACAATAGACCCAAAACCTCTATGCTTCCTATTCTAACAGTAATCAGACAGGATGTTATGCTGCAAGTACTGGAGCTAAAAATATTTAGGTCTGCAGGCCCAAATAACCCGCACCCTGCAGTATTAAAATAATTGGCAGAGGAGTTCTCTGAAGCATTAGACATTTATTTTTAACAATCCTTGAAACACAGGGGAAGTTCCAGATGATAAAAAAGCTAATGTTTTGCCAATACATAAAGGGTAAAAGAGATGACGCAGGTTATGGTAACTGTAGTTGTGGTAGCCTGACGTCAGTCCCAAGTAAAATCATGGAAAGGCTCATGAGACATGCAATCAGTGAAGAATTAAAAGATGGCAGTGGTATTAACACAACTTAGGATGGTTTTAGGGAAAATAGATCTTCTCATAGAATCATAGAAGATTAGGCTTGGAAGGGACCTCAGGAGGTCATCTAGTCCAACCCCCTGCTCAAAGCAGGACCAACCCCAACTAAACCATTCCAGCCAGGGCTTTGTCAAGCATGCCCCTAAAAACCTCCAAAGATGGAGATGCCACCACTTCCCTAGGTAACCCATTCCAGTGCTTCATCACCCTCCTAGTGAAAAACTTTTTCCTAATATCCAACCTAGACCTCCCACACTGCAACTTGAGACCATTGCTCCTAGTTCTGTCATCTGCCACCACTCAGAACAGCCTAGCTCCATCCTTCCTAGAACACCCCTTCAAGGTAGTAGAAGGCTGCTATCAAATCCCCCCTCACTCTTCTCTTCTGCAGACTAAATAAGCCGAGTTCCCTCAGCCTCTCTTCAGCCCCCTAACTGTTTCCATTGCCGTCCACTGGACTCTAATTTGTCCACATCCTTTCTCTAGTGGGGAGCCCAAAACTGAATACAATACTCCAAATGTGGCCTCACCAGTGCCAAATAGAGAGGAATAATCACTTCCCTCAATCTGCTCCTACTAATGATCCTACTAATGCAGTCCAATGAGCCATTACTCTTTTTGGCAACAAGGGTACGCTGTTGACTCATATCCAGCTTCTTGTCCACTGTAACCCCCAGGTCCTTTTCTGCAGAACTACTGCCTAGCCAGTCGGTCCCCAATCTGTAGCTGTGAATGGGATTCTTCTGTCCTAAGTGCAGGACTCTGCACTTATCAGATTTCTTATTGTCGAATCCTCCAATTTGTCTAGGTCATTCTGTATCCTATCCCAGCCCTCCAGCGTATCCAGCCCCCAGCTTAGTGTCAGTTGCAAACTTGCTGAGGGTGCAATCTACCCCATCCTCCAGATCATTAATGAAGATGTTGAACAAAATCAGCCCCAGCACCAATCCCTGGGTCACTCTGCTTGATACTACCTGCCAACTAGACATCGAGCCATTGATCACTACCTGTTGAGCGCCAAAAGATCTAGTTAGCTTTTTATCCACCTTATAGTCCATTCATTCAACCCACACTTCTGTAACTTGCTGATAAGAATACTGTGCAAGACCTTATCAAATGCTTTGCTACAGTCAAGGTATATCACGTCCACCACTTTCCCCACATCCATAGAGCCAGTCATCTCATCATAGAAGGCAATCAGGTTGGTCAGGTATGACTTGCCCTTGGTGAATCCATGCTGAATGTTCCTGATCACCTTCCTCTCCTCCAATGGCTTCAAAATGGATTCCATGAGGACCTGCTCCATGATTTTTCCAGGGACTGAGGTGAGGCTGACTGGTCTGTAGTTCCCTGGATCTTCCTTCTTCCCTTTTTTGAAGATAGGGTCCCAGAGGGATATATTCTTGGCCAAGGTTTTTCAAGATCTATCAATTGCCTGGAAGAATAAAATGAAATCCTTTCTGGTAAAATTTGCAGATGACAAAAAACTGAAGGAGTGGTAAATGGTGACGGGTAATTTCTGAAGGGTGATCTAGATCACACAGTAACCTGGAGTAATTCAAATGCATGTTAATACAGCCAAATGTAAGATCATACATCTATATACAAAGAGCATAGGTTACTCTTCTAGAGTGGGCATTACATCCTGGACAGCAACAGCTGCGTAAAGAACTTGGTGATCATGGTGGAAGCCAAGCAAAGATGAACTTTCTGTGCAGTCCTGTGATTCAGATGACTAATGTGATTCTTGCTTGTAAAATGGAAATATCAAGTAGAAGAACAGGGATGTGGAATTACCATTGCATTCAGCATTCGAGAGACCATTCCTGGACACTGCATCCACTTCTTGTATCCTCATATCAAAGAAGATGTGGACAAATTGAAAAGGGATCATCAGAAAAGAACTAGGAGACTGATTGGAGGTCTGGAAAACTTGCCTTACAGCAAGAGACTGAAGAACCTCAATCTTTAAAGCTCAATTAGTTTAAAGAGAAGGCTAAGAGGCGGGTTGCTCACTGTCTGTGAGCACCTACACAGGGAGATGATTCGATTGTATGCTGCTCTTTTGTCTTGCAGACAAAGGGAGAACAAGATCCAATGGCTGAAAGCTGAAGAAAGATAAATTCATAGAATCATAGAGTTGGAAGGGACCTCAGGAGGTCATCTAGTCCAACCCCCTGCTCAAAGCAGGACCAACCTCAACTAAATAATCCCAGCGAGGGTTTTGTCAAGCCACAGTTTAAAAACCTCTAAAGATGGAGATTCCACCATTTCAGACTAGATTAAAGATGCTATTTTTGAACAGTCAATGTCATAAATCATTGGAACAACTTACCTACAGACATGGTGCATTCTCCATCATTTGAAGTCTTTACATTAGAATTGTGTGTCTTTTTGGAAGATATGCATTAGCTCAAGAATGCAGACTCATTCAGACTCAGCTGAATGCAGGAGTCACTGAGTGGCATTCAGTGACTTGTGTTACATACCAAGTCAGACGAGATGATCATAATGGTCCTTTCTGGCCTTCAATTCTATTAATCAAAGAGGGCAGTTAAGACTGCACGGTTTGTGTGCGGGGAGCAGCACTTTCACAGGTCACCATGCTTTATGGTGGCCAGTGACCAGTGATGCCACATGAGAGAAAGGCTGCAACAACTAGGGATGTTTCATCAATTATCAGTGAAATGGCTTTTAGGCTGTGGCAGAATTTCTTCCTGGCCATAGGATTAGTGAAGTCCAGACCAGCAGAAGGGCTCTAGGTTGCACGCTAGCCCATTAACTTGACATCCATGATGAGTGTGGCATGTATGGTGTCAGGAGCTATCTGATTATTTTGCAGAGTTATTGAGCTATAGGTCAGGGAGCATAAGGCACCTTCTACTCATCGGCTTTTCCACCAGTTTCTCTGACCAGCTAATCTCCTGCAAGAGGAGCCCAGTCCATGGCTGGTAGTTGCCAGCCAGACTCCAGGCCCAGCACTGGTGAGGCTTGTTAATGCCCCATAGGGAAGGCAAGCGGTCACCGCCAATCTTTGCTCAAGAAGCCACATCAGCACATTAACTTCCTCCTAAAGAAGAACATTTGAGACAGGCCGGTGAGTGGACAGGGCAAGTACATGGCTGTGATGGGGCCACTCCTGCTACCCCTGGATTGCAGACTTGCTATTCCTAGCAGGATAGTTTCAGACCTGGCTCTGGGATGGAGACAATGGATTTTAATGGCTGATCTTCCTAGAAAGGACAAGGGAAAGGCATGCACACTGGTTAGCTCCATCAGCAGCCTTTGATCCCACTGATTACAAGGAAGGATTGACTTGCCTGGACAGATGAAACAGCACTTCATTGGGAGTGTTCACAGAGTAGGGGGTGCTATCATGCCATCACCCTCCACTTAATCTGTATCTAAAACCCCTGGGAGTGACCAACGCAGAGCTGAGTATCACGGGCACATCCCCGACACTCCAGACTGAGCACAGTTCTTTAGTCTCCTTTCTCAGCCCTTCAAACAGACACCCACTGCCCCAAGGCCTGAACCAACATGCAGGAAGCAGGCACTCACACCTTCCCACACCAGACACGCTATCCGAGGAGACACCATGGGTAAGTGCCAGAGACACCAGAACAAGGTGCATTTGGAGCAGCTGATTTCAGAGTCTTTGGGGACTCCCCGTACTTTGATTTCTCTCCTCTCTCTCCATTCCTGCACTTAGGTCACCAGCCTCTCTGCTCACAGGGTCCTTTCTGACTACAGGATAGAGCGCTCCCCTCTTCCTCAGGGCCGAGAACAAGCTAAGTGCCCTGCTCAAAGGCACAAGCAGCTTTTTAGGCTGTTCCTGTAATTGTTTTTAAAGGCCCAGACGTACAAAGGTTGGGTTGCACTAGCCTACCCTGTCTTCACAAAGAGCCCTTGTTGTGGCCTCCTCCAGGCAATATCATGCCTGATCCCCCTCTGCCTGCCCAGTTTGCCTTGGGAACACACTGCAGCCTTTGTCCTGGCTGAAAAGGAATGAGGAGCCCTAGTTCATGGCAAAGTTCACAAGTTAGAAACATTCAAGGAATGGCTGCAGCAGCACTGGGCTCCAGGGCCAGGCTCCCTGAAGTTCAGAGGAAGGGGGAGGACTGCAAGTGAAGCATTTAGGGCCCTATGGACTGGCAGATGGACCAGCTAGAAGGCTTCATGTGGCAGAAGAAAGGCATGGACAGTTTGCTAGCCATGACATGTAGAATGTCCACAGAAGTCAGGGGCCATGAGCCCCAAATGCCAGCTCTGCCTCAACACGCTGAGACGTGAGGGCATCAGGTATCTCTGCTGGAAGCAGCCTCTTCTGTCCCACCACTCCAAGCACAAGAGCCAGCTCTTCAGCTTCCATCTCCACCAATCACCATGTGCCTCAGTTAGGGCTCTCCATCTCACATCCAAACCCACTTCTGGAAACAGCTCCCTACTTCGCATTTCTCCAACTCCACTGCTTAAACCACTTGAAGCAATTTAGATGCAGCCTGTATGAAACCGCATTGGGAGAGTGAGTCTACAAAACGGTAACACATGAATATTTGTGTTACAGTAGCACATTCAAGTGTTCCCAAGTTTTAGAGATACTGACTTTTCAGAACACTTTAATAAAGTCAGAACATAAGAGAAACTTGCAAGTTTAAAATCAGTTTCCCGTCCACAACAAAATGCATTCTCAACAGCCCACAGCTTAGTGAATCGGTCAAGATCATGCATCAGTTTAAAATATCTGAATTCCTGTTAAAGTCACAAAACCACTAAAGAACGGAAAAAAACAGTAACCTTCTCACTCCCCCACTCAACAATCCCGCTGACCAGATCGACTAAACCACATGGCATATCCTCCTAGACACATCTAACAACAGACTCGGCTCACTTTTAAGATGAGACATCTGTGCACTGCGGGTGAACGCCTTGCTACTTTTGATAATAATGTCTCAAATTCAAAGGCAGGGCAAGTGCCAGTATGTGTGAGAACTTCCTTACTGAGGTGTTGGAGACTCAGACCCTAAGGTCAAAAGGGACCATCGTAATCATCTAGTCGGACCTCCTGCATAACGCAGGCCACAGAATCTTACCCACCCACTCCTGTAACAGACCCCTAACTTCTGGCTGAGTTACTGAAGCCATCAAATCATGATTTAAAGACTTTAAGTTACAAAGAATCCACCACTGACTCCAGTCTAAACCAACAAATGACCCATGCTCCATAGGAAGGCGAAGAAACCGCAGGGTCTCTGCCAATCTGACCTGGGGGAAAATTCCTTCCCAACCCCAAATGTGGCCATCAGCTAAACCCTGAGCATCGGGTCACCTCTCAACATTTTCTTGGCTAAGGTAAGTAGGCTGAGCTACTTTCGTCTGTGCTGTACAGCAGGTTTCCCAGACCTTGTATCATTCTTGTAGCTCTTCTGAGCCTTTTCTAATTTTTCAGCATCTTTTTGGATGTGCTGACACCAGAACTGGACACTGCATCCAGGAATGGTCACTCCTATGCTGTATACAGGGATAACTCCTCCCTCCTCCTAGTCAGTATTCCTCTGCTCATACATCCATCACCACTTTTAACCACTGCATCACCCTGGGAGATCATGTGCATCTGCTTCCACTGTGACTCTTGAATCCCTTGTCAAGTCACTGCTTTCCAGGATATAGCATCCTACCCTGTAACGTGACCCACATTCTTTGTTCCCACAGGTATAACCTTGCCTTTGGCTTTATTAAAATTTGCTTCATTTTGTCATGCCTCATTACAGAACAATGAGGATCACCTTGCGTCAACTGTCCTTATTTACCACCATACCAATCCTTGTCATCTGCAAGTTGCACCTGCAAGGGTGTCAATTTATTGCCTTCCAGTTCAGCCCCAGTTCAGCGGAGCTGCACTGATGCTAGTGGAATGCTGGGAAGTGAAAGCCCTGTATGGACACTGTCACAAGCAAGCTAGTCCCACCCACATCAACAGTACCAAGATGGTGTACAACCCCCAGGCACAGCATGGCAGAAACAGCCGTTTCAGACAGACAGCCAAGATAGGGGTGGATGGACAGCAGGGAAAGGAAGTGGAGGGTTTGAGCTAGGGGAATGAAGTTTAGGTTCACTGCATGAGAAGCAATAGAGGGAGGCCTGCTCAGAGCAGCATTCTGAGTAAGCAGACACTCAGCCAACACACAAGACAATCATGGCAATAATCAGTGCTCATTAAATCAGCTGACCAAGTGCCCTGCCTTCCAGATCACCATGCAGCTGTCTGACTGTTTAACTCTTTCCTGGGTATCACACGTATGTACCGTGCAGGAGGGGAAGGTTTTGTAAATAATTCACAGCCATTTGGTCCCCAGTCGCCAGGGAAGAAGTGTAACAGTAATCTCTCGGTGAGCTGCTGACAGCCCCTCCCCTGTCCCTTGCAGCCAGCCAAGGGGGTCACTGAAGAAGGACCATCTCCTTGTTCTGTGTTTGTACAGCCCCGAGCACAATGGGATTGTGGTCTATGACTGGAGCTCCAAGGTGCTATGGTAACTCAAATTAAATAACGCCGCCACACTAAAACGAACCCTCATGCTCTCAGAGCTGCTGCAAGGGAGCCCATGGCCCGGCCCAGCCCAGCACATTTGTGCTGGCAGGGTCAGACACTGCAGGGCAGAAAGCTCTCAGAGAGACCGCAGAGGGTCAGAGAGAGACCTGAGGCAGGAGGGGGTTCAGGAAGAAGAGCCCCACAAACACTATCAATGCAGAACTGGGCCAGCCTGGCCTGTAACATCTCAGCTGTTTGCAGAGCCTTCAGCCAGTTGCTGCTGACACTAACTGGCCACTGCAGGGACGAAATTCAAGCACAGCCACCACGCACATTCAGAGAAAAGGTCCTCCGGGATCAGACTCATTTGTGCAGTCAGTCAGCCCCCACACCGCAGTGCGAGTGGAGATGAGCAATATCTTACAGACAGGGAGGCGACCTAGTGACGGAGGATGTGGAGAAGGCTGAGGTACTCAATGCCTTTTTTGCCTCTGTCTTCACAGACAAGATCAGCTCCCAGACTGCTGTACTGGGTGGCACAGAATGGGAAGGAGGCAAACATCCCGCAGTGCTGAAGGAACAGGTTCAAGGCTATTTAGAAGGATTGGACATTCACAAGTCCATGGGGCCGGATGCAATGCACCCGAGGGTGCTGAGGGAGTTGGCTGAGGTGATTTCAGAGCCATTGGCTATTATCTTTGAAAGCTCGTGGCAACAGGGGGAGGTCCCTGAGGACTGGAAAAAGCAAATATAGTGCCCATCTTCAAAAAAGGGAGGAAAGAGGATCCGGGGAACTACAGACCGGTCAGCCTCACCTCAATCCCTGGAAAGATCATGGAGCAGGTCCTTAAGGAATCCATTTTAAGGCACTTGGAAGAGAGGAAGGTGATCAGGAACAGTCAACACGGATTCACCAAGGGAAAGTCATGCCTGACCAACCTGATTGCTTTCTATGATGAGGTGACTGGCTCTGTGGATGTGGGGAAGGCGGTGGATGTGATATACCTTGACTTTAGCAAAGCTTTTGATACGGTTTCTCACAGTATTCTTATCAGCAAGTTAAAGAAGTATGGGTTGGATGAATGGACTATAAAATGGATAGTGAACTGGCTAGAGCATAGGGCTCAACGAGTAGTGATCAATGGCTCCATGTCTAGCTGGCAGCCGGTCACAAGCGGAGTTCCCCAGGGGTCGGTCCTGGGGCCGGTTTTGTTCAACATCTTTATTAATGATCTGGAGGATGGGGTAGATTGCACCCTCAGCAAGTTTGCGGACGACACTAAGCTGGGGGGAGTGGTAGATACCCTGCAAGGTAGGGATAGGATACAGAGTGACCTAAACAAACTGGAGGATTGGGCCAAAAGAAATCTAATGAGGTTCAACAAAGAAAAGTGCAGAGTCCTCCACTTAGGAAGAAAGAATCCCATGCACAGCTATAGACTGGGGACCGACGAGCTGGGCAGCAGCTCTGCAGAAAAGGACCTGGGGGTAACGGTGGATAAAAAGCTGGATATGAGTCAGCAGTGTGCCCTGGTTGTCAAGAAGGCCAATGGCATATTGGGCTGCATTAGGAGGGGCATTGCTAGCAGGTCACGGGAAGTGATTATTCCCCTCTATTCGGCATTGGTGAGGCCGCATTTAGAATATTGTGTCCAGTTTTGGGCCCCCCAATACAAAAAGGATGTGGACAAGTTGGAGAGAGTCCAGCGGAGGGCAACAAAAATGATTAGGGGGCTGGAGCACAGGACTTATGAGGAGAGGCTGAGGGAACTGGGCTTGTTTAGTCTGCAAAAGAGAAGAGTGAGGGGGGATTTGATAGCGGCCTTTAACTACCTGAAAGGGGGTTCTAGGGAGGATGGGGCTAGGCTGTTCTCGGTGGTGGCAGATGACAGAACAAGGAGCAACGGTCTCAAGTTGCAGGGAGGGAGGTCTAGGTTGGACATTAGGAAAAAGTTTTTTACTAGGAGGGTGGTGAAGCACTGGAATGGGTTACCTAGGGAGGTTGTGGAATCTCCATCCTTAGAGGTTTTTAAGCTGCGGCTTGACAAAGCCCTGGTTGGGATGATATAGCAGAGGTTAGTCCTGCTTTGAGCAGGGGGTTGGACTAGATGACCTCCTGAGGTCCCTTCCAACTCTAATATTCTATGATTCTATGATTCTATGATTCTAAGACCTGTTAATAAGTATAGGCTATGCAATGGTTCTCTCAACATCTTTTTGGTGGCCTGAGAGTGCAGCCACTAACTCCTCTGGTGGTCTCGCTGACACACTAGTCTCTCTGCCCTGCCTCCCGCAGTCCAAGAGCCTGCTATGGGGAGATGGGTTGGGAACTCACCAGCAACCTGCAAAGTCCCAGTCTCCCAGTGCTGCAGCCAGGCGGAGGTGGGGAGCTGCCCAGGTGAATGTTCCGGTGACAGAATGCCACAGCCGCCTCCACTGACAACAGCCACTTCCAACACCACACACACCAGCCCCATGTTTCCAGAGGCGCTGCCCACAACCAATCTCAGCTGAGGGCAGCAGCCCTTGGTAACAGCTATTCAGGAGCAACAGCTGGGCACTGTGGAGAGGGGCAGCTGCTTTACCCCTCCCCTGCCCCAATCTCTGCCCATGCTTTGGAGGCTGTCATGGATACCAAAAATCTGCTGGTGGATGCATGTGGCCACATCTGAGAAATGCTGAGATTGTGTTTGATGTTTTCCTTTTGTCACCTTATATTTTCTTATGTTATACTTGCCTTTATCAGAATCTCAAGCTCTGTGAAACAAGTTTGGTTTTACACATCTAAGTGTACCTTGCGATAAGAACAGTGGTGCACTGCTTCCACGGAGACAGCAGATCGGTGTACACTGCAGATGTCTAGAAGACAAGGGACTGGGCACTCGTGTGTAACAAAGTGAGGTGTGTAAATTGTTAGCCTGCACTGGGAAAAAGCAGAAGTGGGGAGCAAGGAGCACAGCAGCAGCTGGTAGCTGAGGGGGGTTCCATTGGTGGGCACAAACAAGGCGCTTTCATACTGTAACAGGGGGTACTGACTCACTCAGGATACCTCGGGTAACCCCAAAAAGTGTCCCAGACACCCTCCCCATTGCAGCTTGCCCCTGCCAGAGCCTCAGCCCAGCTCACTATGTGCTGAAGAGCTGCCCCAGAACAAGTGGCCTCACGCTGCTAATTGGCCTTTCCCCATTCACAATGGTCCCTCTTCTCTTGGTCCCCCTCTTCACATGCCTCCAGGGGGCTAGCACATAATTTTCAGTCAGTTTGGGGCACCAGCTGGCAACTTGGACCTGGCAGCATCCAACAGGGAAGACAGTTCTGTGCTGACAGCAAAGCTGGTGCTCAGAAAAGTCAGATCTGCCTCTTTTTACCCCAGCTTTCTTTTGCTCTGAGGCAGCACTGCCCGCTCCAGGTTTACTGGTCAGCAACCCCACCCCACATGCTCAGGTTGGAAGATGTTCTCCTGACTGATGTCCTGGAATCTCGGATTCATGCTAGTCTGTACTTGAGAAGGGGGAGATGCCCCAGAAACACTAACCCAGATGAGATGCACAGTGGGCATAAACCCTCCTTGGCATCCATAGCACACCTCAGCTGGGTCCAGGTTACCAGGGATGGTGCATGTGACACTGGCAACCAGGTGCCAGCTCATGCCAAAGTCCCCCCGTCTCACTGGAACACTGACAGATACGTGGCTGGAATCAGCCTGGCTCACCCATGTGTTAGTATTGTTAAAATAGGTGTTAGATTTATAGAGATGTGTTTAGACTTCATTGAATGCTGGTGAGTTGCTGCCTGCATTAATCTCACTCATAACATCTGTATCACATAGTGTAAGGTAATAGCTGAGCGGATGTACTCTGAGCCTCTGTGACTGCGTAAGTCACCAGACAGGAGAGAGCCACCAATTAGGGTGAAGAGCTGATCTCCAACAGAAGGTGTGTCCTGCCAACAGAGAAGGTTCGTTGACACCAGACAGACTGTTGTGAGATGTCAAAGAGGACAAGAGACGTTTGTTACTTTCCTCTCCCGCCTTGAAGAGGGGTCAGACGCTGCCCCACTCTACCCTTTGTTTAGCCAAAGTCTTTTAATCTTTCCTGTGAATTGATCCCTCCAGCCCCCTGGTCATTTCTTTAGCTCTTCTTCGAACTCCCTCCAGTCTGAGGAGCCCAAAGCAGAGCGTAGGACACAAGGACTCTCCAGTGTAGACGCTCTAAGCCGACGGGAGAGAGCTCTCCCACCGCTCATTGGGGTGGATTAATTATGTCAGGGGGGAGAAGCTCTGCCACTGACCTCGCACTGCCCACTGGCCCTTGTGTCACTCAGGGGATGGTTTATTCACTCCCCTGAGCAACAAAAGTGGTAGTGTAGACAGAGACGAAATGAACACTTCTCACAAAACAATCACTCTATAGCTTACCTCTCAGCCCTCATCCTCAAAGGAGACCTGCAACACCACTTTCAAAAGATGAGCCTGAGAGCTTAAATTCATAACTTTGCTAGATACTAAAATTCAAGGACGGAACAGAGACAGTGGATTTATTGCTTATTACAACTATCTATAACCCACTAACAACTCCTCCAGCTGCTTCCCCCGCCTTCCTTTCTTCCCTATGACTGAAGGGGTGTTAACAGGCCATCACACCTGACTGGTCCCTTGAAATGTGCTAACTTCTTATGCTAAACAATCTGTTCCATCTTCTATTTAACTGACACTCAGACCTGAAGAAGAGCTCTGTGAGGCTCAAAAGCTTCTCTCTCGCTCTCTCTCACCAACAGAGGTCAGTCCGATAAAAGGTATTACCCCACCCACCTTGTCTCTAAGGTCTTGTCTACATGGGCACTTATGCTTGCAAAACTTATTGCACTCAGGGGGTGTTCTTTTCACACCCTGAGTAACAGAACTTTTCCTGGCATAAGTGCTCGTGTAGACAAGGCTTAACGTTAACTGCTCTCATTCTTGCAAGCAAAAGGTTTACCTGCAAGAAGAACAAGTGCCAAAGGGAGAGGGAACAGAATGAATATGCTTCCTTTCTTAGCAGGTTTACTGGCCAGCCCTAGGAACCACAGTAAAGTGGGCCCATCTCACACAGGGCCAGACACAGAGCAAAACCTTCAGGGCAGGCCACAAAGCACGGCATGTCAGTGGATTTGTTCTTCTGGCACACTGACCCCTGCAGTAGCTGAGCTAAGCTGCAAGAGTACAGCTGATGGCTTGGCTTGCACAATGCCCTGAGGTCCCCAGATGTGTCAGTGAGGCAGAGGTTACCATGCCGCTGGGCAAAGCATGGCTGCTTCCTATAAGCCAGGGGTCCAAGGGAGAACATAGGTGGCAGTACTCTTCCAAGCTCCACCCCTGTCCAGAATGAGATATCATTCACACTAGATCACACAGATGTTCAAAATAGGATAGCACTGCCCAGCCAGGCCCAGCTCCCCCTCAGCAGGGCAAGAAGCAGTGGTACCTACCCAATGCCACCAACCTGTACCACCAAATGAGATACCGTCTTAGGGGGCTGTGCAGATCTATAACCCTCCTGATCCTCTCCTATGAAGGATGAAATAGTTAATGCCAAGGTTTAAAGTCACCCTCCCTGGACATCTGCATTACTGCTCCAGAGATGGCTGCCACAGGACACTTCCAGAACCAGCACATCACTGCTCCTTGCAGACTCACGTTTGTGCCCAGGACATTCACTTACCAAAGCTAGAGCCTTTGGGGCAGAGGGAACTCTACACAGCTTCTGTACTGCTACAACTAGAGCGATGTAGAAACAGACAGATGGCTGTGCAGCCCCTAGACTGGACACAGTTGTGTGTTTAAAGATGCTTACACCAGTAGAGCCTATTCTCATACGCGTTCCACCAGCATAACTGTATTCACACCAGGCTGCTCCGTGCAGTTGCTGGGAGGAAATCCGCACTAGTGAAAGCAGTACCGATACTGTGTGTAGACCAACACTTCCACATTTTAAAACATGAAAGCTGAGGTTCCAGAGAACACGCCAGCACAGTCAGAGCTGTGCCAGTGCGTCATATTTTAGCCCAACCCGAGGCCTGCCCCCAGCAGGCTTTTACTTTCCTCTGAACGTCTCTCTGTGGGGACACAATCAGCCCTAAATCTCAGACCTCAGTGCGCAGAGCTGCTCTCCAGAACTGCTGTAGTTTGGCCCGTCACAAGAGAAGACCACTTCCACTGCTCCACTTCTCATTTAACAGAGGTGTTCCTGAGCCTGGCAGCAGGCTCTCTGGGGAGTCCCAGCCACTCAGTGGAGGGCAGATCAGAAGGATTTATTTTCAGACACAGTCAACTCTTTCCAAAAACCATGCACCACAATAGCCCAGGTCCCTGCTCAGCAGGCAGGAGCTGGGCTGACTGCACACCACAGGCACCGCAGAGATGAGACATGGGCTGTGCGGCAGGGATCAGCAATTATCAGCCGTTGCTCCAGCTGTTTCACCAGCTCCAAGTCACCCAAGCATAAAACCCTGGAGACCTAATCCAGACACAGTCAGTGATCCAGATGGTAGCAGAGCGCCAGGTTAGTCCTGTATGCAGCTCTAAAAGGGACACTCCAGGGACCAGACACATGGGATGAATCCCTTCACTCAAGCCTAAAGCACAGCAGTAGCAGCCTCTCTCCCCTGGCTACACAGCCTCAGCCCCCATCAGGTTCCCACAGTTCATATTTACAGGATAACCCACCCTGCTTTGCAATTTCTAAAATTTCAAAATGACTAAAAGTGCATTTAGGTCAGTGACTCTCAGATGGAAGAAGCCGGCTAATGCCATTGCACTGTGTGAGCTGCAGACTCCAGGTACAGAATGCAAGCTCAGGCTGGAAGGATTACGTTTCTAACTCTTCCAAGTGGTGAAGAAAAGACACAAAAATAAATCCAGAGTGTAACCAATGCAGCCACACCCGCCTGAGTGTGCAACCAATGTGGGATAACAGCTTAGAAGAATGGGCTGCCCCAGGCACAAGCTAACTCTGAAACAGACACTGCATCTACACTCAGCAATTTAGGAAGCTCTTCCAGAGGTAGCACTAGCTCACAACTGCCACGGTCACCTAAGTCTGCAGGTCTAGATGATCTGATGATAGACACACCAGCCAATCTACACTAGTGATCCATCCCAGTGTTGCTAAAGTACTGCTGGCACTAGCGCTACAGGGAGAGAATTCCCTACAATCCCCAGTGCAGACAAGGCCCTAAAGAGGTTGATTGCCGCTAAAAACTGCTGAGGTGGAGATTTAGGAGTTCAACTCCCACTCAATCTCCACCCCCATCCACAAAGGGAAAGGAAAGAGGAGATATCCCCACTCCCTTCTATCAGAAGGATCAGCTGCCTTCTATGTGCCCAACTAAGTGGGCTCCCACATGCCCATCTTCCACCAACATCTACCACGCAGAGCGCATGTCAAGAGCCCATTCTCCCATAGCACTCAGCCCTTTAATCTAACATGAAAAAGGCAGAAATAAAATCCAATGGCTGAAAGCTGAAGATGGACAAATTCAGACTAGAAATAAGACCTTTTAATAGTGAGGATAATTACCATTTGAACAAGTTACTTAGAGTTGTGATGGATTCTCGGTCATGTAAGGTCTTTAAAATCAAGATTAGCGGTCTCTTTCTAAGAGAGACTATAGCTCAACCAGAAGCCATGGGCTAGATGCAAGAATCGCAGGGTGGCCTATGTTATACATGACTGTAATGGTCCCTTCTGGCTTTAAAAGCTATTAACCTAGCAAAGGAAGGGCAAAGAAGGGAGCTGTGCAGAGCCCCATCTGAACACCAGCACCCATTCTCTCCACTGAAAGTTTGAACTAGGAGGAAAAGTCAAACTCAAATGACAAACATGGCTTTGGCTAGGCAATCAAAGCATACGCACTGCTGGAAAGATAGTCTGCTTGCATGCCAGACACCTCTCCTTGGCAGGGTGTGCAAGCAAGTACAATATCTCTGGGCAAGACAGACAACAGGAGATAAGAGAAGGGAACACAATGAAGTGACTGGGCAAGCAGATCAGAATCTGCATACTATTTCCACCCCCGCCATCCCTTTCTCACACCCTTTCATTCTGCAGGTAAGGTGTGGTTAGCTAGACTCAGCCAGGTAACAGTCACTACCTCCAGCCTGCGAATGGGTCCTGCTCTCCTCAGCTTGACTTTGCAGGGCAAGGTCCTTCCTTTGCTACAATCTGTGCAGGTTTGAGAACAGGATTCTGGGAGGCAAGACCTGCACACGCCCTTTACCAGAGGGCTGGTTCTCAAACCAACCATGGACTCTCAGCTGGGTTCTGATGAAGGAGATGGGACAGAGGTGGTAAGTTGATGATACCTGGGTTCTGCCAAGCAGCCTAGACTCTTCAAAGCAGGGCATGGTGGTAGCCAGCTCCTCAGCCAGCATTGCCAGCCCCAGAAGACAGAGCCAAGCATGCCCAGGAGATTGTTCAATACAGTAAGTCACGCTGGCTTTAATGCGTCTCCCAACTAACTTGGAGGGGAGCCCCCTCAAACAAGGAGAGGCTGAGTCAGTTTGAGGTTAGCCCGGAATGCAGACAGATATGCAGCCCCCCAGCCAGCAGCTCAGAGCAGAACTCCTCCTACCCTGGAGTAGGGTGACCGGACGTCCCAATATTAGGGGCTTTGTCTTATATGGGACCCTATTACCCGCCCTACTCCCCATCCCAATTTTTCTCACTGGCTATCTGGTCACCCTACCCTTGAGTGGAGGAGCTGCCATTCTTTTTCCTTTCCCTTCCCTATCCTCCCAGCCACTTCCCTCAGTCTTGAGCCCATATCTCCCCCTGCCATCACACAGCTCAGCCCCAGGGACACTCCAGGCAGTGAACATTACAGATTTTGTTTAGAATGTCATTCATTGATATTGACTCGACAGAAAAAGAGACAAGGGTCAGACCCTGATCAAGTTATTCATTATCAAGTCAAAACAACGAGAGTTCTGTGGCACTTTAAAGACTAACAAATTTAATATTTGCAGGCATAAGCTTTCGAGAGACTTCAGCTCTCTTCTTCAGATGCAGTAATCAAACTAACACGGCTACCCCTCTGGAATTATCAAGTCAGCCCAAGAAAGCCAGTTCGACTTCGCTTCCAGTGGAGATACATCATTTGAGGTACCATAGCACCTAGGAGCTGTCGTTCTGGACCAAGGCCCCACTGTACAAACACAGAACAAAGAGAGACAATACCTGCCCCCAAAGAGCTAACGATGTAAGACAAGAGCCAAAAGATGGATACAGACAGATGGAGCACAAGAGAACAGTGAGACAAAAGAGGAGAGCCTGGACCAGAGTTTTAGCTAAGTGAATGGAGAGGAAAGGCCGTATGTTAAGAAATGTGATGCAGAGAGAACCTGTAAGATATAAACAGTGTGGATGTGAGGAACTAGAGAGAGGTTTGAGCCAAAGATGACACCCAAGTCATGGGCCTGAGTAACAGGCAGGATGGGCATCTTGTCCACAGTGATTAAAAAAGGAGGTAGTGGGAGGGTGGAGAGCACACTCTGTTAGCTGCACCTGGCCTCTGGAGTGTCCTCTAGTTTCAGAAGAGTACAAAGGATAGCATGGAGGGGGCCCCCTGACAAACTTGTCCTGTGACAAACAGATGAGGAGGAACTGTGAACTTCCCGTGCTTTGCACTTACCCACCTCCCAGCAGGATTTCTGCAATTTCCTTTCTAGATGCGCCAGAACATCCTGTAGGCGCCAGAGAGAGACTCAGAGAGAGGTTATCCATTTGGAACACATTCTAATCACACAAATGTACAGAACTGTTTTGCTTTTCTAGGTAAAGGTTGTTACTGAGATACATTGAAGGGGAAGCAAGGATGCCACATGTACTGGGTCCTATTCAGATTGCTTTCCATGCCATTGATTCGCTGCTTACAGCATAATATTGGCCTGAGACTTTGGTCCTGCTGGAGACAGAGGCAATACGTTTTGCTGGTGTGCCCATATCTGCTCCTCCCCATAAAAGACAAAATGCCATTGTGTGTGTGTTTATTCTTGCTCACCTCCTTGCAGAAGCAGCATTTGGGAGGGAAAGGGGGGTTTAAAAGTGGAATTCCAACTTCCTTAGCTCAGTGCCTTCAGACACTGAGTAAACCTTCCACTGTATCCATATCTTCTTACTTAAAATATTTACAAAATAAGCTATGCCTACAATGAAGAAATTTCAGACAGTTTATTCACCACTGAATCTAATAATTCACAATCAGGAAATATTTGACATAACTGGATTTGTATCCTTGTGTGGAGTTCTCTACTTTTATATATCTAAACTCATCTGTAATCCCAATAAAAGTCATAGCCTCTACCACCTTTTCCATGTCACAGGATATCACTCAGCTACACACTTTCTCCTTCAGCTGTCTAATGCTTTTACAACCCTCCCTCTAGAAACATAAGTCACTCTACACAGATATTCATCAGAAAGAATGGGGCCAATCAAACAATGGGCTTTGCAAAAAAAATCAATATTCTAAAACCAGCAGTAGGCAAGTGAGGCAGCAGCTTATGTAGGATACTGGTCCCTGAGTCTTACTGCACAGCTGGTATTTCTACAATAATTATATAACCTGATACTAAACATGCAATCAATTAATCCATTTAAGCCATATACAGAGAAGTGCTATAGAAGGGCTGCAGTATCTCATCACTGCTACACATGTGAAATGGACTGGCTCAGAAATCATTTCCACACATCTTTAGTAAAATGGGTATGGCTGAAGCACACACAGCCCCAGCCCTACTGGGCTAGGCCCTATACAAACAAACCCTGAAGAGATTACAAGCGAAGCAGCACACCCTTCAGCAAAGCAGAGTTAATGTAGATCACACTGATGGAAAAGAATTAAGATATAATGAAAGCTACAGGAAATGACGGTAATAAGAAGCCATTACTTGCATTAAGGCAATGCATTTATACTGACAAACAGAAGTCTCCCAATAAATTGCATCCCCAATTACACCTTCACTAGGAAAAAGTGTGTTTTTGTTTGTGTTAGTTAAATGTAATATCCAAGGGAAGCCAAGGCAGATTGTAGTTAGAAGGTTGAGGTAAAGACTATGGGGAAGTTTAGATCTGCTAATTCACATAAGCTACAAGTGCCTTGTCTCACAGAATGATAGATTAGGAATGATAGGGACCTCAGGAGGTCATCGAGTCCAACTCCCTCCCCTGCTCAAAGCAGGACAAACCCCAACTCAATCATCCCAGCCAGAGCTTTGTCAAGCCACTCCTTAAAAACCTCTATAGATGGAGATTCCACCACCTCCCTAGGTAACCCATTCCAGTGCTTCACCACCCTCCTAGTGAAAAACTTTTTCCTAATATCCAATCTAGACCTCCCCATCTGCAACTTGAGACCATTGCTCCTTGTTCTGTCATTCGCCAGCACCGAGAACAGCCTAGCTCCATCCTCCCTGGAACCCCCTTTCAGACAGTTAAAGGCTGCTATCAAATCCCCCCTCACTCTTCTCTTCTGCAGGCTAAACAAGCCCAGTTCCCTCAGCCTCTCCTCATAAGTCTTGTGCCCCAGCCCTCTAAGGGCACACTGTTGACTGATATCCAGCTTCCTGTCCACTGTAACCCCCAAGTTCTTTTCTGCAGAACTGCTGCTTAGCCAGTCGGTCCCCAGTCTGTAGCAGTGCATGGGATTCTTCAGTCCTAAGTGCAGGACTCTCCATTAGCATTTTACCCCTTGTTAGTTACCACATTAACAAACAATGTAAGAACACACCCTTTTTTCTAGTGAAGACCAGGGCTAAGAGACTAGCAGCAAGAGATGTGCAATAACCTCTGAGGAACTCAAACATGATACAAGGCTACTCCTCCCAGGTATAGGTGGCTAATCCACCCAAACAAAGAAAGAAAAAAAGACTGCTAAACACAAGTGGAGCAGGAAACACAAACCATGAGTATTTTACATAATAGAAAATGTAGCCACACCTTTAACAAGACCAGAACTGAATAAATTCAAAAGGACGAAGACAAGTTGGAGAGGGGTCAGGGTGCATCTTCCCTCAGAAGCTGGAACAGAAGCCAGGATTCAGAATCCCAACGTTCTTCTGCTATTGCCAAACAGGTGTGAAACGCTCAGCCAAAAATGTGGGCCCCATCTCCCTCTAGTACCTGGCCCACACAGAGGATGACAACCTACTACTGCTTCCAGTTACTCCATTAGCTCAAGTGACAGAACAGTGCTGTGGATCTAATGGTTCTAACACTGCTGATTAGCCACATAGTGGAATTTGGTTTTTTACAATGCCTTAAAAAACCTAGGAAGTTATCTATTTAAAACAACATTACAACAAGCTTTAAGGTTCCAAAGTCAAGCACTGGAAAGTCAGACATGCCAGATTTGTTTACCTGCCCCCCTGATGCTCCCTCACTGAATGAGTCAGGGATTCTGTTAAAAAATAATGTGTGATCATTTAAAGACAGTATCAAACTGCATAGGCACATAGGGGCCAAATTACTTGTGAGTGCTTAACTGTCCACCTAAATCATTCTCTTAGCATCATGGTAACACGTCGTTTCCTTTTTCAAAAGGAAAAGGTAAGACTCAATCCTTGTCAGCGGTCCACAGGCTACATTCCGATCAGCCACGGGCCGGACTCGGACTCGGACCCAGCCCCTCTGTCTAGGGGCACAGCATACCAGGCAGTGCCGGGCTCAAAGGGCGGAGCAGCCCTGCCTGGCCGAGCACAGCCCGCCTGGCTGCCCACTGCTGAGACAGACAGCAGACACCGTCCGCTCTAACAATGCGGAGCAACCAGCCGGTCCCCTGCGACTCGGAGCCCGCCCCCGGCGTGTCCAGGCGGCATTTTACCCGGCCGCGGGGGGGGGGGGGGGCGCTCTGCATTGCTGTGACGTCACCGCTCGAGGACCAGAGGCTGGCGAGGGGGCCGGCTGGGTGGGGTCCGGGGAGTCTCTGCGGCCAGGGCCGGTCCTGCTCTCCGACCGCTACACGCGCCCTGCCCGCAGGTGAGCCCGCGGCCGCCCGGCCCGGCCCAGCCCCTCGCAGCGTGCCGCCGCCGCCGCAGGCACCCCGCCCGCCGGCTACTCGGGGTCAGGCAGCGGCACCCGCGCCCCCAGGGACCGCACGAGCTGCGCCCCCGCAGCAGCCCCCGCACCGCCCGGCCCGGCCCGGCCCTTACCCGCGAAGGGTCTTGCTATCCGGGGCACGGCGGAATGCGCGGCAGCGCCCAGACACGCGGGCACCAGCAGCAGAAGGAGCCGCAGCCCGAGCCCCATCCTCGGCCGCTCGCTCCCGGCAGCCCCCGCAGCCAGCACTGACCAGCCGAGCCGCGCCGCTCCGCTCCGCTCCGCTCCCGCCGCTCCCCGCAGCAGCTCGGCTGCACCGATTCCCCGCCCGCCCAACCAGGTGGCAGCGTGACGTCCCCACACGCCCCAGGTAACTCCCTCCCACGGCGTCCCGGGCGGGGCTCAGCGCGGGGGCGGGGCACCACCTAGTCCCTCCCCCCATAAACACTTGGGCGGGGCACCAGCCAGGCCATGTCAAGGGGAGCCCAACCCTCCTGCTACCCTCACCTCAAGTGCTCCACCCCCACACATCGCTTCTCCCCCGTGCACCTGCTACCCCCCTTCTCTATGGCTCTTCTAGTCAGTAGCCATGAGCTTTTCAGTCCCCCACAGCAATAGCTCTTTTTCTGCCTCCCCCTTTCCTGCTGAGAGGAAAGATGATCCAGCAGTTTGCACACAGACTAGGACCTGAGACATCTGAGCTGAATTCCCTGCTCCACCAAGGAGACGTCTAGGGGACCTGGGGCCATGTTGTTTTAGCCACATCAGGCACAGGATAGTTGTGAGATAAGGTGGGTGGGTTAATATAGTCTATTGAAACAACGTCTGTTGGTCAGAGAGACAAGCTTTTAAGCCACACTGAGCCCTTCTCAGGTCTGGAAAATGCTCAGGGCAGCACAGCTCAGTCTAAGGTAGAACAGATTGTTTAGCACAAATAGCTAACACCATTCCTCTCTGTGATTGGAGGGGTGTCCTGAAAAGGGCTGCTCAGTCATGGATGCAGCTGCCGGAGGACACCCCATCCGAACACAGGTGACCAGCAACCATCATGCATCCGCCACCTTTGTGCAGATTCTTGGCTGGGGGCCTCCAGGTATCACAGCCCTGTCCACGTTGTCAATCCTCCATCACCCCAGGACTTTTGGGCCTGGCGGAAGCCTGTGCATGGCATGTTTAGCATGGGGACTCCGGTGTACGGTCGGGTCCATACGATCTTGGTGGTTGGTGGATGGGTTCAGTGGCATGGTGGACCACAATGACTGGGGCCACTTCCCCATTGCAGACTTTTTCCACTTTCATGACCATTGGGGTCACAGCCTTGCTCCGCCATTGAGGACTTCTTGGATGGTTCTCTGTCTGGAACCGCTCCCTTGACCTTACCTGCCATGGGTGACCCTACCAGAAGCATGAGCTCCAGACTGCATCGCTCTCAGTGGCATTGGAACACGCAAGCCATGACAAGGTGATGGTTCTCCAGAGAAGTACTTTCATAGATAGATGAAATAAGGAGCAGGTAGCCATTGGTTCAAAGGGCAGACTCATCATGTCCCTCTTCTCTCTCCTTTTCTCAAGACTAAATATGCCCAGTTTTGTTTTGTTTTGTTTTTTTTAAACTTTTCCTTATAGGTCAGGTTTTCTAAACCATTTATCACTTTTGTTGCTCTCCTCTGGCCTCTCTCCAAATTTGTCCATGTCTTTCCTAAAATGTGGCACCCAGAATTGGACACAGTATTCACGAGCACCAAGTAAACTGGGACAGTTACCTCCCGTGTCTTATATTCATCACTCCTACTAATACACCCTAAAATGATACTAGCGAGATTATATGATACAATTGCAAAAAAAAAGCCTGTGGAGTGATGTACAAGACACCATGTGTCCCAGCAAGCTGAGGCAGACTCTTAAAGTCGT
Organism: Emydura macquarii macquarii; assembly: GCF_026122565.2. NCBI lineage: Eukaryota > Metazoa > Chordata > Testudines > Chelidae > Emydura > Emydura macquarii. The sequence goes on along the minus strand of NW_027132330.1, from coordinate 244,906 downwards.
TGGCTGAGAATAAAGGTCTGATGCTGCATTGATCAAAGCCTTTCTTGTGGAAGATACAATCTTTGCAATATGGAGTCTGTAGCACGGGGTCCTGTCTGGCCCCGTCATTGTGGCCCTTCCTCGGGCCCAGGCTCGGAGGAAGGCTACTGCACCTTCCTACAGAGTCCAACATTGTCCTTAGAAACTCTTCATTGAGGTTAGAAGATAGAGGTGAGAGCAGAGTTGTGGGGGGGGGGGTTGTTTTTTTTTTGCTTGATACTCAGGTCTAGCTGGGAGAATAGATGGAGAACTGCTTGAACATCCTTTGTGATCTGTGATGGTGAGTGGCCCCAAATCAACTAGTCTTTAGAATAGGGATATATGTGAATGCCTTATCTCCTCAGGTGAGTTGCTACCACTGAAAGATGTTTGGTAAAAACCCTTGGAGCAGTTGACAGGCCACATGGTAGAAGTCTGAAGTGGTAAATGTAAACCATTGACCACAGATACATCCTTCAAGCTGGGTAGAACAACACATAGAAGTAAACTTCAACAAGTCCAGAGTTATGAACCATTCATGGAATCTGGAGAAGGCATTATGGAAGAAAGGGTGGCCACCTGAATCTGAAGCAATGAATTAAGTTGTTGAGATATCCAAGAGCTAGCTTTGGACACCATCCTTCTTTGAAATGAGGAAATAGTAGGATAGGATCCCTTGCTACAGATTTCTGGAGGCACTTTCTCCATTGCACCCAGCTGAAGGAGAGTCTCTCTCTCTCTCTCTCTCACTCTAAACATAGACTCATGAGAGGGATCTCTGAAGAGGGACAGGAAAAAGGGGTGTGGATATGGCAGAGATACGTTGAATTGTGTATCCTTTCTCAATAATGTCTAGGACTCACTGGTTGGTAGTAACTGCAGCCCATGCTTCCACAAAATAGGAAAGACAGTTGCCAAAAGGAGGAGAGAAAGGAAATGGCCAATGGAACAAAGTAATCCTCCTAATCCTTGCTGCTCTCTATGAGAACCCTGGTTTATTTCCTGAAGAGCACCATGTTGTGGTGGCTCAGCTGCCTTACATGGCTCTGTAGAAGCAGGCGACTTATTTGTAGACCTGGGCTTTGAGGATTAAAGAATGGAGAGAGAAAGCTAAGGATTCCATGCAGGCCAGTATGGCCAGGATTGCATTCCATAGAGAAAAGGCATATGAGGCCAAGGAGTTATGATCTTTCAGAAGTATGTCTTCTGAGATGAGAACGTTCCCCGATATCCCACTCAGAACATAGCTAGGAGAACAATAACATCCTAGGGGAAGAGCTTTTCTTGTCACCAGAAGATGCTGATGAATAGAACTCCTCAAAAGGAGGTGCAAGCTTGAAACAGTCAGAGGAGATCCAGACAACTCTTTGTGAGATGGAAATCAAAGTGCAGTCCAATATGGGTGCAGCAATATTTCATTATCCATATCCTGGGTTCCAGTACTAGAAGACAGTTGGACACCGCAGACCATGGGGAAACATCTACGAACCCAAATGCTGGTTCTGGAGTGGCCATTAAATCTGTGGATGTTAAATGCAGCCAGAGTTTAGGCACTCAAAGAAGGCAATAACAAAGAGGGAGCCATGCACAATTTAACTGAAGTAGATACATCAGCAGATGGAAGTTTTCTATCATGACACAGTACTGAAGATTCCAGAAGACTGTATGGATGTTATCAGTACTGAAGTAGAAACTTAGACCCTGTCTACACTTACCTCCGGGATTCAGCGGCAGTCGATGGGAGTTACGCAAGCTACACAAAAAACTTGCGTAACTCCCATCAACTTCTGGGCTCCTCTTCTGCACGCCATCTTCACTGCACTGCGCCGAAGGGAACCGCATTCCTGTTGATGTAGCGCTATGCCACTTGCGAAGGTGGTCTTAGTAAGTCGATTTCTGGATCGACTGAGTGGGTCTTCACTGACCACTCAGCCAATCCAGAGAAATTGATCTGATGGTGGCGACTTTGCTGCCATCAGTGTAGCCATAGCCATTGGTTGTCAAGGACTGATAGTGCAGTAGTGGAGCCAAGGAACTTTGTCAGCAGACGCTAAAGACTCATGGTGCTAGTCAGGCTTAACAGGAGCAGGCTTAGACAAATCAGAGGAGTAGCTCTTACACCCCATCTTACCTAGTACAAAGCATGGTGTTCAGTGCCAAGCACCCTCCCAAGATCTCTGCTCCTTCCTACCTCAGGCAGCAGCATAAAAGAAGGGAAAAGGGCACACATTGTTCATTATGGAAAAGATACTCCGCCAGCGGGAGTGTCTCATGGAAAGTGGATTGCAGCTCTCTGGACTGGACAAGAACTTTCTAGACTGATCACTGGGTGAGAAATAACTTAGGAAAATAACTTGTTAAAAAGTATAGGCTATAGATTACCTGCTATATTATTCTTTTACCTGTAACCTTATGTTTCCAAATACTTTTTCTTTTATTTGCTGATTTGAGCTTTGTTAAATAAATTTCAATTTGGTTTTACTGTAGACGTGTCTAAGTGCACTGTGCTAAAAAGAGTGTTGAACTGAAGTGAAATTAGGGTTGTATAACTTTTCTAGTCTTATCTGATATTCTCCTACTTATACATTCAAGAACTGCAATAGCCCTTTGCCCACAGTGTCACACTGGAAGTTCATGTTGAGCTGATCATCCACCATAACCCTCCTCCCCACTGCCCCTTAAATCTTTTTCAGAGTCACCGCTTCTCCATTCTGTAAGTATTGCCTACATTCTGTGCTCCTTACATTTGGCCATATTAAAACACACATTGTTTGCTTCCACCCATCTTACCAAGCAATCCAGATCACTCTGTAGCTGTGGCCTGTCCTCTCTATTATCTACCATTCCCCCAATTTTTGGGTCATCTCCAAACTTTATCAGTAATTATTGTATTCTTTATTGATAAAAATATCAAATAATGTAGGGCCAAGAACTGATCATTCTCTGCAGGAACCCAGTAGAAATACACATGCTTGATGATGATTCCCCATTTAACTACATTTTCAAATTAAACACTTAACAAATAGACTAAAAATTGTCTGTTTCATGTTGATTTTGTATTGTTACTAGTTTCTTAATGAAAATGTTATGTGGAACCAAGTAAAATGTCTTACAGAAGAAGTATTATATCAACACTTACCTTTATCAGCTAAACTGGTAATCTTGCCAAAAAAAATAAGTGTGAGAAGATCTGTTTTCAGTAAACCCATGCTGATTAGCAATAATTATATTGGTCTCCTGCCATAGGTCTGGTCAAGTGCCCCCTTTTGGCCACTGACCAGACTTCTTTGAGGGAATCTAATGTCTGTATCCTCAGGTATTTTAAGATCCCAGTTACTGAACCAGTCTTGGGGTCCCTAAGCACACTCAGAGTGCTGATCCTCTGTCTAGCATCCCCTCCTGACAACTGTGATCATGTGGCCCCGCTGCCTAGCTCCTGGAACCAGTGCTGACTCCTCAGACTCTCCCTGTAGCTTGAAACACACCCTCTTCCAGAATCCCACTGAAGGTGTGAACCTTCTGGGTTACAGTTTAACTCTCTCAGGAGGCAGGTATAGCACATAACATACACTGATACTTTGAACAGAGTTCTACAATGCTGTTGCTCTTTACTTAATCACAAGAGAAAGATCAGATGTACACAAAAAACAATAAATTGTACATACATTTCCCTGCTTGGAGCATTCTTTGAGCTGGGGTTAGTGTCTGACCAGCATCCTTTTGTTGCAGTGCATCTCTTGTGTGCTGAAACAGGTAGTCTTCTCCCCTTACTTTGTCTATGCCCTTCCTCCCTTGCTCCCTCCCACCCAAACTTCATGTGTCTCTCTGTGGGTTTTCCCATTTCTATGATCCCTCACAACACCTGGCTCTCTTTGTTCTGTGGTTTGGTAACTTTCCACTTCTCCAAACCTCCCTCCACTTACAAGGAGTTTGGAGAGAGCTGATTTCTCCTTGGCTGCAGTTACTTTTTTACTCTCCCCAGGTAGGACCTATTCAGGTGCTGATCGACTTTAATGATTAGCCATTGTCCCTGGTTTAAGAAAACAAGAATGGCCATACTGGGTCAGACCAATGGTCCACCTACCTAAGTATCCTGTCTTCCAACAGTGGCCAATGCCAGGAGTTTCAGAGGGAACGAACAGAACAAGCAGTCATCAAGTGATCCATCCCTGGTTGCCCACTTCCACCTTCTGGCAAACAGAGGCCAGGGATACCAGAGTATGGTGCTGCATCCCTGACTATCCTGGCTAATAGCCATTGATGGACCTATCCTCTATGAACCTATCCAGTTCTTTTTTGAACTCTGTTATAGCTTTGGCCTTCACAATATCCCCAGGCAATGAGTTCCACAGGTTCTCTGCATGTTGGCAGAGATATGATATGAGTTGTATCAGCTCATGGTGGATACACATCAGAAGCTTTTCATGATGCAGCAATTTCATGGTAATTTCACAATATCAGCCAGCATTTATGAGTTGCACAGACAGATCTCCAAATCACCATATCTCCTTTAATTCTTTATTAATCAAGTCCCATATCAGTCAGGACTCCACTAATAAATGTTTGATTTATTTTAAAAAAAAATCCTTTAAGGATTTCTTCTACCTGAAGTTCCTGATATGTAGTTACAATCTTAACTCCACTTTAACATATCATTTTGGGTGGGAAGCCTTCTATCTGCTATGCCCATCATTATCATGTCAGAATGCATGGATTTCATCAGGTTTTTTTAAGTCACTTTAAGAATTGTTCTGACACACTTTGATGTATGTTACCGATTATAAAGATAGGAATATATTTGTAACTGCATTAGAGAAGCACTTATCTATTTTAGAGGTTTATCCTGCCATGCATCACTGTAGCATATGAGCATCTTCCATAGAAAATCAACAGCACTAAAGAAGACCTTTGTGGACCCCATATGGTGTCTGGCGCTTCTTTTTCAGGGTACAAATTTGCATGGGGTAGGGGTTTCTGGATTTGATTTTTTAGATGTTATTAATGTGCTGTAAGATGTCACAGATGTCCACGGAGGGCGCTGTTAGTTCTGACAGCTGTCAGAGTTAAGAATGTATCAGTAGGATGCATTCACACTTGCAGCTCTACTGAGCTGATTGATGCTTTATCTCTACAAAGCTAGGGGCAGTTAATTTAAATCACTTGTGGACCCCTTCTCAATTAACTAAAGTGTGCGTGTGGACACAGTGCATTTCAGAAGTCATATGTGCATAAGATAGCACAGGGCCCTCTAAGATTATTCAAAAATGGAATGAGTAACTTAAACCTAACCCTGTAACCTTCCCTCAAATTTTGAGAGGCACCAGCCCTCAGTGAGGAGCTCAGAATAAATCTAGGCCAAGTTATTTTTGAGATATGATGTTCTAAACACCAGATTTTTTCATAGATGAAGAACACCTTCCCCAGTTCCTCTTACACTTTCAAATAAGTTATTGCTGGCAGAGGGACATGCATATGAAGTTTCAGATGGATTGGCTCTGATCAAATTAGAGGTGCAAGAGTGAAGCAATAGCTATAGGTTTGAGAGAGAGACAGTTAGTCACAACCTTATTGTTGGAGATACAACCTCCATAAGACTGGACATCAATCCTTGCAGGACCCTCAAACAGCTTCCTTCAATTTGATATATTGCTGTTTATTATTCCCCTTTGAATATAGTCCATCAATCAGTTTTCCCTGTATGCGACAATGTCACATCCAAGCCACTGTGAATTAAATTTTCAAGTAAAATTTTGTGAGATCAAATAGCTTATGAACATCCTAAGAGGAGAAGACTACATCTATGGCACCTTGCACTGCTGCTATCACAGAACTACTATAAAGGCAGAAGAGCTGATGAATACTCCCCTAGTATCCTGTCTTTTAAATCTCTTTATGGGCAGGACTCCCATCCAGAGCTATTCATAAACAGGCTTGCTGCAGCTCTGCACTGTGCTGCTTTGAATCCTGTTGGAAGAGATTTTTTTAAAATTTAGCATAAGGACATAGCAGGACGATGGAGAAGGGATGCAATTAGAAAGAGGGAGAGAGAGTTCTCCCTATGGAGTCCAAAGACAGCCATCAGAAGATGGAGTAATTGAATCGGGGGCCAATCTCTCCCTTCCCCTCTTCAGACTCTTTTGAGAATTGGAGAGAGATGGAGAGATCAGCATTATAGAGAGGATAGTCCCTTCCCTGAGCCTGCAAGGGGCTATATAAGTCTGGAGAGAACTGGAGCAAGAAAAGTGACATGGACAGGGCAGAGTGAGGAGCAGCACCCTTGTTGCCATCATGGTAGCTCTATGCTAGTGGCAATGAGAGCCAGTAGCATGGAATTAAGGTACACGTAATTGCAGCCCTTCAAATACATTACAGCTATATTCCCTTCAGCTACTAATTCTGCAGTTCTGACCAACGGGAGAACATTGCTTGGGTCCAGCAAGCAAATAAATGTTATTTATTGTAATAAAACCCAGTGGAACACATTGTTTGTTGTTCTTTTAATAATATTAAGAGTGTAGATTTCTATCATTATCTTGACAGCACCCACAAGTGTTCAGCCCTTTCCAGAACAAAGACAAGTTCCCTGCCCTTAGGAGTTTACAATCTCAATTTTAGACATAAGTCAGGGAGTGGGGGTAACAATTCTGTACCGGTTTTTATACCCATAGCAGGGATTGGGTGAGGATGGGCAGGTGTGGCAGCAGCACAATCACTAGCACATTTAGTTTATGCATGTACACTACTGGCAGGAGAAATTAATCCTAAGAGTGGATTGAATTAGGAGAAGGCAGGGGCCTGACCCGCTGGCACTGGGGAAGCATTAGGAGCATAAAGGAGCTATGAAAAAAGGTCTAGAGATGCAAGGTGGGGGAGAAGCCTGGCATGTAGCTGTTGATTCTTTTGAGGGTTTAAGGATTTTGAAGGACTTCACAAACATAATTAATTACCCTCCCAACACTCCTGGGAAGAGAGGGGTAAATGTTACTGCCATTTTACAAATAGGGAAATGAAGACACAGGCACATGATGTGAGCTGGCCAAGGCCACAGAGTCAGCACAAGAGGTGGAAACAGGCCCCAAGAGGCCAGTCTGTCAACTTCCTGTCCTCGCTACTGAGCAATCCATATGCTCACAGATTTTTCTATTTTAACAGTAGAATTTCACTGTTTCTCCTGAGCTTACTGGGGACAGACTTAATCAGATGGATCTTTTCCATCTTACCTACCGTGATCATGTATCTCCTGTGCTCCCTGCTTCCCCCATGGCATAGGAATAAGCAAGAGGCCCTATTTTCATTTTGTCCTGGTGCTCAGAGCACATTCCCAAATTCAATCATAATTCAAAATTATTTTGATCTAGGAACTTCTTCTGAGAGAATAAAAGCCCAAAATGCTGAAGAATAAGCACCCCAGAAACTTAGGGTAATTTTTTAAGACAAATTGGAATGGAAGAGATCCTGGGGCATCTGGCTACAGAGTAAGACTGAGGCCAGAACATATGGGTCCAGTGTGGGCCTGAGGTTGTGAGTTTAAAATGGAACTCTAACTTAACTGGAAGTGTGTGCTCTCTGACATTCTCTGAAGTACTGTTGGTCTTCAGTGATGACCCTGGTGTGATGACCGCCCTCATGGTTGACACCATAGAATGGGGGCCTTCAGATCTAAAAGCATGACTCTCCACAGCTTGAGCTAAAGAGACAAGGCTGGTAGCAGGGCTCTGTTACAGACTTGCAAAATTCCTCTCTAGTGTAAATTCTGCTGAAGCTTGGCGCTACACTAGCATGGATTTTGTCCCACTTATGTGGTGCATTAGCAGCAGTGAAGCAGCCAAGAAAATCTGCTCACTTCCAGCACTGAGAGCAATATGGGTGTCCCTCATTTTTGCTAGCCCATTAGATACTGCATCACAGTCAGAGCCTCATTGTTATGCACAAATGTCTATAAATGGGAAACACCGAAGCGAACCATAGCTAAGAGGAGGGGAAGCAGCCTTGCATCTTAAGCAAGTGAATGAAATTTAAACCGCTTGAGTGTTCTCTAGAACGGCAGAATCTAGGTCAAATACTGATAAAAGTGTGGGTGGATTAAAGACAGCAGTAACAGTAACAGACCTTTGCCTTTCTTAGAGAGCCAAAGTGACAGCCAAGATTAGTGACAAATACCAGGGGGACTAGCTAAGCTTCATTTCAAAACCTTATGAGTGTCGGGCAAGCATGCTACATCTTCAAAAGCTTTCTGGAAATGGCTCTTAAGGTGCTTCTTTCTTTTTGTAATAAGAAGGCACACAAGAGGGTGCTGGGGAAGGGTCTTAGAAAAACCTCTACAATGAAGCAGAGGGACAAAGTAGCTCTAGTTATAACTCTGAGTATTTTCTTTATTCTAATAAGAGTTCCTTGTCGAGTGTTGGAAGAATGTAACTTAGTCTTTGACTCTTTCCTATTGTCACACTCAACCAGTACAATTAAGAAAAGGAAGTTCAACCCTGTGAATGAACAGGGTTTTGCAGAGACCTGGAAAAAGCATGGGAGCTTTTATGGAAGCCTTATATGAACAGGCAGAACAATGTGAGTTTGGTATCTATAGGAAGAATATTCAGAAAAGTATCTGGTAGTTGGGAACTGAAACAAGAAACCTTCAGAAAAATTAATGTCTGTCCTAAGTGAGGAAGAGATGATGCAACTGGCATGGCACTCTGCACAAGTGGAAAAATGAGGCAAAGAAAACATTTCCATGGACAAGCATGATTCCTGTCCCTGACGCACTCTTGAGGTGTTGGGAAGGTCTTGGGAAGAGCCTAGGCAGGAAAGCACTTAATAGATTAATAGAGTTTGAGAGCAGAAAGGATCATTACAATAACCTAATCTGAACTCTTGCACAACACGGGCCATAAAATTTCACCCAGTAATTTCTGCATCAACCCCATATTTTGTGGTTGAATTAGACCAGGTTTTGTTTTGTTTTTTAAATAGAAGACATCCAATCTAGATTTGCAGCTAGGTCTACAAAGGAGGCTGAGACTCAGCTTGTCTATACTGCCCTGAAGTTCGGATTATGGGAATGTGAATAGCAGGGTACACCAACGTGCTGTGTTGTAACTCCCCATGTGGACACTGTAGGCACATACTAAAAGGTTCTAACTTTCATTATTGTACTCCTCTTCAAACAGGCCTACATTAATGTAAACTAGGTACCTTTGAGTTTGCGCCCACAGCATCCACGTGGGAGAGCTACATCCCAGCACTCTCATGTGCACGGCCATTCACACTCCTGTAGTCCAAACTGCAGGGCTGTGTGGATATAGCTTCAACGTGGTAGTGCCTAATGTTTAGGCATCTTGCCATCTACTGGGATCCACAGCCCCAAGCTCCTTATACCATGCATGGGGAGAATTAGGCACATAAGACTGGGATTCATAAAAGCCAGAAAGCTGAGCGGAGAGCTGCCTAAACTTATCATTGGAAATACTGAGGAGAGGGGTGTGGCTTAAGTCCTACCTTTCAAAGGGAATTAGATACTTAATTATTGGCTGATGGGAGCTGCCTCCCTTCACTCAGGATAGCTGTGAACCTTCTGCTTGAGTTAGGCACCTAAACCCGATCAGCTCTTTCTCACAACATGATAGTGGTGCCATCACTCCCTTATGCCCAACACAAGGAGTTAATGCACTTCCCTGGGCTCACATTCCCTGCTCTGAATCAGGCAGAGTAGGAGGTTTGAATCAGGGTCTCCTACAGCCTCTGGGTGAGTGCACTAAGCACTAGGTATAAGAGGGGGCACCACCTCCTTTGTGTTTTGTCCCGAGCCCAATCCAGTAGGTGGCCTCTGAGCATGCCTACCCGATTGGGCCTGCAGGTGGATAGCAGAGAACACCTAGCTTGAGGATCTCACTGGGGCTTAGTGACCAAGCTGCTCAGCAGTGTAAGGATTTAGGCAACCACAGGGTTAGGAGGCAGCTAAGTGGAGGTTTTGAGAATCTAAATGTTGGATGTAGGTGCCTAAACTGGCAGTTAGGTACCTAAATCACTTTATGGATCTAGCCCTTAAAGACTCCAAGTGATGGAAAATGGATGGATTCACCAAGGGCAAGTCATGCTTGACCAACCTGATTGCATTCTATGAAGAGGTGACTGGCTCTGTGGATGTGGGGAAAGCGGTGGAGGTAATATACCTTGACTTTAGCAAACCTTTTCATAAAGTCTCCCACAGTATTCAGCAAGTTAAAGAAGTATGGGTTGGATGAATGAACTATAAAATGGATAGAGAGCTGCCTAGATCATCGGGCTTAATGGGTAGCGATCAATGGCTCCATGTCAAGCTGGCAGCCAGTCATAAGCAGAGTGCCCCAGAGGTCAGTCCTAGGACCGGTTTTGTTCAACATCTTCATTAATGATCTGGAGGATGGGGTAGATTGCACCCTCAGCAAGTATGCAGATGACACTAAGCTAGAGAGAATGGTAGATACCCTGAAAGGTAGGGATAGGATACAGTGACCTAGACAAATTGGAGGATTGGGCTAAAAGAAATCTGATGAGGTTCAACAAGGACAAGTGCAGAGTCCTGCACTTAGGACGGAAGAATCCCATGCACAGCTACAGACTGGGGACCGATGAGCTAGACAACAGTTCTGAAGAAAAGGACCTGGGGGTAACAGTGGATAAGAAGCTGGATATGAGTCAGCAGTGTGCCCTGGTTGCCAAGAAGGCTAATAGCATATTGGGCTGCATTAGTAGGAGCATTGCCAGCAGATCATGGGAAGTGATTATTCCCCTCTATTCAGCATTGGCGAGGCCGCATTTGGAGTACTGTGTCCAGTTTTGGGCCCTCCACTACAAAAAGGATGTGGACAAGTTGGAGGGAGTCCAGCGGAGGGCAACAAAAATGATTAGGGGGCTGGAGCACAAGACTTACGAGGAGAGGCTGAGGGAACGAGGCTTGTTTAGTCTGCCAAAGAGAAGAATGAGGGGGATTTGATAGCAGCCTTTAACTACCTGAAAGGGGGTTCCAGGGAGGATGGAGCTAGGCTGTTCTCAATGGTAGTAGATAACAGAACAAGGAGCAATGGTCTCAAGTTGCAATGGGGGAGGTCTAGGCTGGATATTAGAAAAAAGTTTTTCACTAGGAGGGTGGTGAAGCACTGGAATGGGTTACCTAGGGAGGTGGTGGAATCTCCATCCTTATAGGTTTTTAAGGTGCATCTTGACAAAGCCCTGGCTGGGATGATTTAGTTGGGGTTGGTCCTGCTTTGAGCAGGGGGTTGAACTAGATAACCTCCTGTGGTCCCTTCCAACTCTAATGTTCTATGATTCTAAAATCCACCACATCCCTAGGCAAATTGTTCCAATGTTACCTTCACTGTTAACCTCATTTCCAGTTTGAATTTGTTTAGCTGCAGTTTGCAGTCATTGATTCATAGATTCCATTAGATTTTGTTCTTCTTTAGGCTGATAGATTAAAGAGCTGTCTATCAGAAATATTCTCCCCTTATAGGTACATGCAAACCATAATTAAATGACATGTTAACTTTTTCCTGGATAAACTAAATTGATTGAGCTTCTTTAGTCTCTCACTATGAGACATGTTTTCCAGACTTGGAGGCATTCTTGTAGCTCTTTATTGAACTATTTCTAATTTGTCAACATCCTTTTAAGCTTGTCAACACCAGAAATGGACACATTATCCAATAATGATCTCATTAGTATTATCTCTGCCGTTCTCAGACATCCAAAGATCAAGTTAGCTCTCTTAGTCACACCATCCCACTGGGACCTCATCTTCAGTTGATTTCCACTGTGACCTTAAATCCTTTTCTGAGTCACTGCTTTCCAAAATACAGTCCCCCCATCCAGCAACTGTGACCTGCATTCTTTGTGCCTAGATTTATGAAGTTGCATTTGGCAATATTGAACGTGCATTTCAATGAGCCTCATTCACCTAGTGATCCAAATCTCTGTGTATAACTGACCTGTTCCCAGAATAATTTACTAAGCCACCAATTTTTGTAATCTGCAATAGCTTTTACATCTTTTCCTGATCATTGATAATGTTATTGAAAAATATTGCACCAAAAACAGAGCCCTGGAGGACCTCACTAGAAACATGCGACTGAATGATGATTCCCCATTTACAATTACTTTTTGAGATCTATCAGTAGCCAGTTTTTAATCCATTTAAAATGTGAGACTGATTTTGTATAGTGGTAGGTTTTAATCAGAATGTTGGGTGGTATTATGGCCAGGTCTACACTACAGACCTATATCAGTATAAGTACATCGCAAAAGGTTGTGAAATCCACACCCCTGAGCAACATAGTTATTCCGACCTAGCCCCCCATGTAGACAGTGCTAGGTCAACAGGAGAACTTCTCCAGACGACATAGCTACCGCTTCTCAGGAAGGTGGACTACCTATGACGATGGGAGAAGCTCTCCCTTCGGTGTAGGAGCATCTTCACTAAAGTGCTGCAGCTGCACCAGCGGTGCACATGAAGACAAACCCTAAGTCAAATGCCTTGCAGAAGTCTAAGTGTATTATATCAAACCAGTTATCAATCAAACCTGCAATCTTATCAGAAAGTGATCACAATTTTTTTTGTCAAGAATTTTTTTCCATAAATCCATGTTGGGCATTATTTATGCTGACATTTTTCACTTTCTGCATGCTATATCATTTCCCTGATTTTGCCCAAGATCTATGTCAAGCTAACCAACTTATAGTGACCTGGATCATTCTCTATTTACCTTTTTTAAAATACTGACCAAAATCTTTTTCTAGTCTTCTAGAACTTCCCCAGTATTCCAAGCTTGTTTAAAAAAAAATATCAATGACTCAGACAGCTCCTTGGCCAACACTTTTAATACACTGGGTGCAAATTATTTGGTTCTGCAGATTTAAATTTTAGCAGTGGTTGTTTAACATCCTGCCTAGATGCTGTTAGAATAGAAAGAATATCATTATCACTATAAGATATGAATACATCATCATGTTTCTTTCCAAATACAGGACAGAAATATTTATTGAACACTTCTGCTTTTTCTGCATTATTACTGGCAATTTTTACATCCCTATCTAGTAATAGACCTATACCATTGCTAGGATTTCATGTATTCCTCATACATTTAAAAAAAACCTCATTGTCCTTAGCCCTACTGACTCTACATTTTTCATTGATATATTTAGCTTCCCTTACCAATTGTCCGCATTTCGTAACTGCTAATTTATAGTCATTACTATCAATTTTCCTATTTTTCCCTTTGCAACATAATTTAAAAAAAATATTGATGCTTTTACTTTCCTTTTTAATCAATGATGCCTTCTTTTATAATTGTAGAATTGTGGGGAGGGAAGGCTGGGTCTGCCAGCTAATAAAGTTTTCTTAAACAACTCTCATTTATAATTTACTTTGGGAGGAAAAAATTAAACAAAACAATCAATTTTGCCCCGACTGTTTTCAGGTCTGGGAAAGTGGCCCTTTTAAAGAACAACATATATAATACAGGTTTGGCCTATGTTGTGTTGTATGTAACAAACTTAATTAGGTTGTGGACCTTTGCACCTAGAGAACCACTCATTTTTAGTTCAGTGGTCAATTAATCTTTGTCTGTCAGAATGAAGTCTAATGTAGAATTGCCCCAAGCTAAGTCTAATACTTTGTGTATTAGGATATAATCTATTTTTTTTTAATTTCAAGAACATTAGTGACAGCAATGACACCTCCAGCACATGCCACCAGACTGAAATCCCCCACGATAACACAGTTTTTCTATATATATATTATTGATAGTCGGCAGGAGGGGCAGCTGGCTGGCTTGCAATCCCTATGCAGGGGTATCTGATAGGCCCTTTCCCTCCATTCAAACCCACTTGTTTCTGCTGCTATAGGACAATGACACATTTCCACTGCACTGCAGATTGACTGTACACTGCAGATGCTGATAGAACTGTGTTTAGGGGACATACAAATCTGTTTCCACATTTACCTTCCCTGTCTCAGCAAGTACAAGGTCAAGAGTGAGCGCAGCCCAGTGACGGAGGAGGAGTGTGTGTGTGGGGGGGAGTGTCACAGGTTGCTCTACTCACCGCTGGAGTGCCTCTCCTGGCCACATCCGAGGATTAGCTCTGCCAGTCTGATACCCCTTCCTGTGGTTCCTCACTCTGTCTTTCTCAGTCTCGCTGTCTTGGGACTCGAAAGCCCCCACTTTGTGGTTGGCCCCCTGGCCAGGTCACTGTAGTTGGCCCCTTCCAGGGGGGTTGTGTGTATCAAAGTCTCTTGGGATCCACTGTGCCAGGCAGACTCCCCTTTCGCTGCTCCTTAATGGTGCCTCTGCCCAGGGGCTGGTGGGGCACCCAGGCCTGCCCTTTACACTGGGTACCAGGCCAGGGATCCTACAAGTAGCCAAAGCCTGCATAGTCTGAACCTGACTGCTGTATCCCCAGGCTACTTCCTGCCTTCCCATCTCTCCCCCTGACAGTGACTGCCGCCCCCCTCAGCTCTCAGCACCTGGGCTGTGGACAGGCCCATCCCGCCCCTGTCCAGCTGTGCTGCATTGTTAATTAGTCCTTGCTCTGACCACAGTGCACCTGGGCACCTGAATGGTTTGGGCTGGGCGGTAGCGTTTGGGGGAAGGGCGGAGTGTCTAGGATGGGTACAAACCACCCCCGTGACCCGCTCCAATTCTCCAGCCTGGCCTGCCTGTGGCAGGGCCACCATGGGCCGAGCGCAGCCTGGGTGGGTGGTGGGAGGCTGCTGGAACATTCCATGGGCTCCGCTGGGGGAGGGGGCAGAGGGTTTGTGGCCTGAAGCAGGGATTGTGCCAGTGCCTGTCCCACTGTTCGTGGTCCTGGGAGACGCAGAGGGAGGTGGGCAGCCGGGCCAGACGCCGCCACAGCCTGAGGTAAACACCCTGAGCTGAGCCCTGCAGCAGCGTGGGCTGAATGGTTAAGCCCTGGGCTGAGTCACGCTGCACTGAGGTACCCGCTGGCCCTCTCCTGGTGCCAGAGCACACAGAACCACCAGCCGGGACAGGATCACGCTCGCCGCCAAGGGGCTCAGGTCACACCCGCGGATCCCCGTCAGCCCTGCCACCACAGGGCTCCGGTCACGCCTGCCATGGGGCTCCAGTCACACACCCCTTTGGTCCCCGTCAGCCCTGCCACCACGGGGCTCCAGTCTCACACCCCCACAGTCCCTGTCAGCCCTGCCACCACAGGGCTCCAGTCACACCTGCCATGGGGCTCCAGTCACACACCCCCATGGTCCCCGTCAACCCTGCTGCCACGGGACTCCAGTCACACTCCCCCATGGACCCAGTCAGCCCCACGGGTTCCAGTCACAGCCTCCACAGAGCTCAAATCATACCCACCACAGGCTGGGTCAGCCCCACCAGCTCCAGTCACACTCACCACAGGCTGGGACACCCCACCACAGGCTCCAGTCACACCCACTACAGGCTTGGGGAAGCACTGAGGGCTGGGTTCCCCTGTGGGCTCCAGTCATGGCTGCCACAGACAAGTCTGCCCCACAGGGAACCATTTTGAGGTCAGGTTACCCCACAGGTTCTTGTCACGGCTGCTACAGGCTGGATTAGTCCTGCAGACACAGGGTGCTGCCATGGATTAGGTTACCCTGGGGGCATTCAGGGCACTTCTGCAGGCTGGGTTATCCTGCAGGCTCTTGTCATGGATGCTTTTCTTGCTGCCTCAAGCCCAACCTCTCAATCTCTCCGTCTGGAAAATAAAATTGGAGGGCAACTCCCTTCCACTAGTTCCCACTTTCTTGGATGAAGCGAAACAGACTGTGCGTTAAATATAGGCAAATTTTCCCCAGCTAACTTCACACCAGTTGAGTATTAATGAGAAAACACACCTGGTAGATTTAGTCCATGGAAGGTGCTGTCCCCGGGCACAATCAGGAGAGGGTATTCTACTATCATAGCAATATGGACACTAAAAACGTGTTTAAACTGAATCCAGCACAAATCCTTACTGTGTCACTCCTGTGCTAAGCCTATGTCTTCTGCAGGCTTGCATGTGCTTCAGTGTTCTGCTCTGAGTTTAACACACAGACAGATCCCACTGACTGATAGAGTACTGCTTTCTGGAGCTTTTCTTCTTTTTAAAAAAAGCAGAACAGTAAATATAAACCCATGTATTAATGTGATATTAAGGCTGCAAATTGAAGCACCGGGCAGTCAGACAATCAGGACATTGAGGTTGTCAGGCTATTGCACATACTCGGTACAATGAGGTACATTTATAAGCATTGATGTGCAGTACAGATAAATTAATATTGTAGGGATTAACTTGCTCTGTATATTATAGAAATGGATTGTTCTCTATATTTCCATAAGCAGAGGGGATACAGATCCAGTATATTCTAGTCAATTGAGATTCTTATAAAACTCACAGTACTGCCAAACCAAAAGTTTTAAAAAAGAGTCAAACCCCTAAAAATCATGCCTTTTTTTAAAAAACAAAAATTATTAAAGCATGATTTTTGTCTGCCTTTTAAGTTATGCATTCCTTTGCCTGCTCCCAATGTGGGTGTGACAATTAATATCTTGTCAACATTTGCAAATTTACAATGAATAAATTGATTTTGGCTCCTGCTGCAGGAGGATCCGACAGCCATCAGGTGTCTCTTGTGCAAGGTGCTGTACAAACACATAGTAAAAGTCCCTACCCCAAAGAGCTTCTAATCTAGTGCAACACCTGGTGGCTTGTGCTATGGAAGCTGGACCTGAGACCCACCAAACTCATCTTATATAGGGGACACCAAACATCCATTGGATAGAAACAGCTTTTGATCCCTGCTAGACTGGGCAGGATTCAAACCAGTGCCTTACAAGTAAAAGGGTCTATAACGCATTACTATTGCCCTGATACTACCAGTCCTTATGAGCACTAATGTCACACATTGGAAAATAAGACTGCTTTCTGGAAAAATTCAGTTTATTAAATCAAGTTCTACCTCTGCTGGAGCTCACACAGGCAGGGTCTTCCCCTCTCTCACACACTGCTTTCAGTCTTCCATCTGTCGTTCTTAAAGAGAGAGTTCTCATTAACATTAAAATGCAACAGTAGAAAATGACATTTTCCACATTCACTTCTAAACACAAGACAATTTTAAATTACTCCAGGGTCCTTACACTAATTTTTATAAGTACAATATAATTCCAATTATCCAAATTCCCTTTATCTGAATCCACAGTGTGTCCCTCAAATAGCTCTATGCTCTCAAAAGCAAACTTCCATTTAACCCAGTGTTTCAGGCGTCCCGCAGACCATTCAGATAAATAGAAGCATACTATATAATGTTGGGGTTTTTTTTACCCCCACATTGGTCATCAGCAGGGCTTGAGCCCACAATTGTCAGATCTACAGCATAGCTCTCATCCAATTCTCCTATAGGTGTAAATGATAAGAGCTATAGGAGAACTTTGGGGAACTCATGATGTCTGGGTTTGCAGTTTAGTGCACCCGCCCTTAGGCTACAGGGCATGGGGATAGAGGGAAATCTCCCTGCCTCCCCTAAACTGCATGACAGCCACACCAGGGGGGGAGGGAGGAGTCACTTACCTTACTACTGCAGTCCGGCGCGGAAGGTGCTTCTGGGAGCCAAGGGCCGGGGGTTATTCACCCTGCAGGGACTGCTCCCAACAAGTCCCAGCTTGTGGTCAGGTAAAACCTCGCTGGGCGGGTAGATCCATGCTCCCCCCCTCCCGCTGCTCGTGGCCACACAGAACCCCCCTGGTGGCCGCATTTGAGAACTGTTGCTCTAAGCGTCCATACACTTATCTCCTATCTAAGCCCCAACAGGATCATCAAACTGAGCCAAGTAGACATTCCCCTGCCTGCCCTGCCTGTGAGTCCCAATCTGGTAGACGCGCTCAGAGTATACCTACTATATTGGTGCCCACTCAGTCTTTCCAGAGGAGGTGGTGGTGCCATCCTCTCTTCTAATCTTTAGCCCAGTGGTTAAAGCACTCCTCCAGGATCATAGAATCATAGAATATTAGCTGCCCACTCCTCCCCAGTCTATAGGATGTGAGAGACCTGGCTGGATTAAATTTCCCACTCTGCTTGATGTGGAGAAGAGATACCCAGTTCGAATCCTTTCTCCTCATCAGGCAGAGCAGGCAACTGAACCCAGGTTTCCCACATCCCAGGTGTTCTAACCACTGAGCTAAAAGTTACAAAGGAGGCTTTCTCCTCCTCACAGGTTTATGTGGATTTAGTCAGGAGTGTAACTCCTTCTTGCAAGAAACAGCTTAGTCATCTAAGCCACCTGACTGCAGGAAAGGGATTCCTGGCTGAGGATCACAAGCAGAGATCTGTGCCAAAGGCCTTAAGTGCCAGACTCTGAGCAGGGCAAGGCTTAGGCCTCAGTCTCTCATTGGCATCTCCCATAGGCTATCTTAGGGGATTCCCTTCCTTAGCATGCTGGCTTCTGGGATCCCATTCTTAGGCACCTATCTCTCCTCATTCATTTTACAGGGAACCTAAGCACCTAACTTAGGCCTTGTGGATCCCAGTGATTTTGTAGGTTCCTAAAAGTTGCAACACTTGTAACCCTTTGTGGATGCAGCCTTCCTGACTAGTTTAGGTTCTCCTTCTTCTGAGATGGAGGCCATACAAACCTCCCTCCCCAATGGTTGCTGAAGACCTTGCTGCTCCTTTCTCCAGTAGCCCCACCATGTTATGACATGTGAGAGAGCTCCCTCATGGAAACAGCAGAACTCCCAAAGGTCCTTGAAACCGCATCAGAACATGTCAAATTTTTAAACTCAGTTCAAATGGAGTTCTAACAGCCTCATACGGGTTCATAGGTTAATTGGATATGGCTACATTATATGCATGTTGTTCAAATGAGCCCACTTTGTCAAGAAATCCAGATCAGGCTATATAACTGACTTGTCCCCATCTTTTACCACTTCACCAATTTCTGTCTCATCTGCAAATTTTAGCAGCTATTTCTTCCAGATCATTGATAAAAATATTGAATAGCAGTGGGCAGAAAACAGATTGCTGTGGAACCCCACTGAAGATACCCCATTGTTAACAATTTCCCATTTATAATTACTTTCTGCAATCTCTCAGTTAAGTTTTTAATCCATTTAATGGGGACTACAGGGTATCATATAGTGATTTTTTTGAATCTCAGTGTCATGTGGGGCTGTCAGATGTTTTATAAACAACTAACTCTTACATTGGGGTTACTTTTATCAGCCAAACCTGTAATTTAAAAAAAAAAAAAAAAAATCAAGTTAGTTTGACAAGACCTATTTTCTATAAACTCATGTTGATTGGCATTAAATATTAAATTGAGTCATGTATCTGCCACTATTATTTTGTCCAAGATCAATGTCAGGCTGACAGGCCATAATTATCCAGGTTGTCCTATTTACCCTTTTAAAATATTGGCACAACATTAGCTCTTTTCCAGTCCTCTGGAATTTCCCCAGAGTTCCAAGATATGTTAAAAATTTAATATTAATCATTCAGGAACACCTGAGCCAATGCTTTTAATATGCTTGAGTGCAAGTTATCCAATTCTGCCAATTTAAAACTGTTTAACTTTGATACTTGTTGGCTAACATCCTCCCAACTGATGGAAAAGGAAGTATGTAATTGTCACTGCAAGATATGAACACACCATCCTGCTTCTTTCCAAATATAGACCAGAAACATTTTATTGAATGCCTTTTCTGCATTATAAGCAATTTTGCCATCCTTATCCAATGTCAGACCTATTCCATTTGTCCTCATATATTTAAAGAATTCCTTTTTATTGTCCTTAAACCTAATGCCCATTGATTTTTCATCATTATTTTCTGGTTCCTTAAGCCAATTGTCTGTATTTCCTAAGTGCTGATTTGTAACTCATTGGTGTCCCCATTTTTCCATTTGCTATATGTTGTTTCTATTTGCTGCTTTCACCTCTCTTCTTAACCAGGATTATTTTAACCAAAGAAGCTGTCTTCATGAGTGCTGAATTGTGGGCTTTTAGGGGAGGTGTCTACATTTTTCGGGTTAATTTTTTCCTCCCACTCAGGGAGAGTTAGGATGATGAGAGGCACAAGTTTTACTCATTTACACATTAAATAAAGTAAAGGAAAGTAAAAGGAACTATCCCCAACTGTTCCTCAACCAAGCTGTTGGGTATTCCCAGCCCATTACAGCTTTCAGAGGTACAGAGGCCCAGATCCACAAAGGGACTTATGCATTGCAACACTGAGCGTCAGGGTACCTAGCTTTTAGGCACTGTGATCCACAGAGCCAAAAGTAAGTGCTTAGGTTTCCTATACAATGAATGGGGAGAGATGGGTGCTTTAAAATGTGACCCACAAAAGCCAGCATTCTAGGCAGGGAGCCACTTGAGCAAGCCAATGGGAGATGCCAATGACAGGGGAATGTGCTAAGCCTCCTCCCTTTCTTGGAGATAGGCTGCAGGGCAGTGTCTTTCTCTGCTTAGAGATCCACAAATGGGAACCTGCTGCTTGGAGTCAGGCAGCTTACATGCCTAAGGCATTTCTTGTGGGATGGGTTAGGTGCCTGCCTCACTGTGCGCAGAACAGCTGGAGCCAGAGGAGATAGTGATGACATTAGCCACTTTATAACTCTTAGATTAGAATCATAGAATCATAGAATATTAGAGTTGGAAGGGACCTCAGGAGGTCATCTAGTCCAACCCCCTGCTCAAAGCAGGAATAACTTCAGCTATATCATCCCAACCAGGGCTTTGTCAAGCCTCACCTTAAAAACCTCTAAGGATGGAGATTCCACCACCTCCCTAGGTAACCCATTCCAGTGCTTCACCACCCTCCTAGTAAAAAACTTTTTCCTAATGTCCAACTTAGACCTCCCGCCCTGCAACTTGAGACCGTTGCTCCTTGTTCTGTCATCTGCCACCACCGAGAACAGCCTAGCCCCATCCTCCCTGGAACCCCCTTTCAGGTAGTTAAAGGCCGCTATCAAATCCCCCCTCACTCTTCTCTTTTGCAGACTAAACAAGCCCAGTTCCCTCAGCCTCTCCTCATAAGTCCTGTGCTCCAGCCCCCTAATCATTTTTGTTGCCCTCCGCTGCACTCTCTCCAACTTGTCCACATCCTTTTTGTAGTGGGGGGCCCAAAACTGGACACAATATTCTAAATGCGGCCTCACCAATGCCGAATAGAGGGGAATAATCACTTCCCGTGACCTGCTGGCAATGCCCCTCCTAATGCAGCCCAATATGCCATTAGCCTTCTTGACAACCAGGGCACACTGCTGACTCATATCCAGCTTTTTATCCACCGTTACCCCCAGGTCCTTTTCTGCAGAGCTGCTGCCCAGCTCGTCGGTCCCCAGTCTATAGCTGTGCATGGGATTCTTCCTTCCTAAGTGGAGGACTCTGCACTTGTCTTTGTTGAACCTCATTAGATTTCTTTTGGCCCAATCCTCCAGTTTGTTTAGGTCACTCTGTATCCTATCCCTACCCTCCAGGGTATCTACCACTCCCCCCAGCTTAGTGTCGTCCGCAAACTTGCTGAGGGTGCAATCTACCCCATCCTCCAGATCATTAATAAAGATGTTGAACAAAACCGGCCCCAGGACTGACCCCTTGGGCACTCCGCTTGTGACCGGTTGCCAGCTAGACATGGAGCCATTGATCACTACTCATTGAGCCCTATGCTCTAGCCAGTTCTCTATCCATTTTATAGTCCATTCATCCAACCCATACTTCTTTAACTTGCTGATAAGAATACTGTGTGAGACAGTATCAAAAGCTTTGCTAAAGTCAAGGTATATCACATCCACGGCCTTCCCTACATCCACAGAGCCAGTCACCTCATCATAGAAAGCAATCAGGTTGGTCAGGCATGACTTTCCCTTAGTGAATCCGTGTTGACTGTTCCTGATCACCTTCCTCTCCTCCAAGTGCCTTAAAATGGATTCCTTAAGGACCTGCTCCATGATTTTTCCAGGGATTGAGGTGAGGCTGACCGGTCTGTAGTTCCCTGGATCCTCTTTCCTCCCTTTTTTGAAGATGGGCACTATATTTGCTTTTTTCCAGTCGTCAGGGACCTCCCCCTGTTCCCACGAGCTTTCAAAGATAATAGCCAATGGCTCTGAAATCACCTCAGCCAACTCCCTCAGCACCCTCGGGTGCATTGCATCCGGCCCCATGGACTTGTGAATGTCCAATCCTTCTAAATAGTCTTGGACCCGTTCCTTCAGCACTGTGAGATGTTCGCCTCCTTCCCATTCTGTGCCACCCAGTGCAGCAGTCTGAGAGCTGATCTTGTCTGTGAAGACAGAGGCAAAAAAGACATTGAGTACCTCAGCTTTCTCCACATCCTCCGTCACTAGGTCGCCTCCCTCATTCTCTAAGGGGCCCACACTTTCTCTAATCTTCCTCTTGTTGGCAACATGCCTGTAGAAACCCTTCTTGTTCCCCTTCACGTCCCTTGCTAGCTGCAACTCCAATTGTGCTTTGGCCTTCCTGATTTCATTCCTGCACGTTCGAGCAGTGTTTATATAATCCTCCCTGGTCATCTGACCAAGCTTCCACTTCTTGTAAGCTTCTTTTTTGCGTTTAAGTTCGCCAAGGACATCTTTGTTAAGCCAAGCTGGACGCCTACCATATTTGCTATTCTTTCTGCACATCGGGATGGTTTGCTCTTGTGCCCTCAATAAGGTCTCTTTAAAATACAGCCAGCTCTCTTGGGTTCCTTTCCCCCTCATATTAGCCTCCCAGGGAATCCTGCCCATCAGTTCCCTGAGGGAGTCAAAGTCCGCTTTTCTGAAGTCCATGGTCCGTATCCTGCTGCTCTCCTTTCTTCCTTTTGTCAGGATCCTGAACTCGACCATCTCATGGTCACTGCTGCCTAGGTTGCCACCCACTTGTACTTCCCCTACCAAATCTTCCCTGTTTGTGAGCAGCAGGTCAAGAAAAGCACGGCCCCTAGTTGGTTGCTCCAGCACTTGCACCAGGAAATTGTCTGCAACACTCTCCAAAAACTTCCTGGATTGTTTGTGCTCTGCTGTAATGCTCTTCCAGCAGATGTCAGGGTGATTGAAGTCTCCCATGAGAATCAGGCCCTGTGAACTGGAAACTTTCCCTAGTTGAGTAAAGAAAGCCTCATCCACCTCGTCCTCCTGGTCTGGTGGTCTGTAACAGACACTCACCAGGACATCACTCTTATTGTTCTTGCTTCTAAGCTTAACCCAGAGACACTCAACTGACATCTCCAGCTTCATACTGGCGCTCAGAGCAGTCATAGTGCTCTCTTACATACAGTGCAACTCCTCCCCCCTTTCGCCCCTGCCTGTCCTTCCTGAACAGTTTATACCCATCCATGATCGCGCTCCAATCATGAGAGTTATTCCACCAAGTCTCAGTTATTCCAATCATGTTGTAGTTTCTTAATCCTTAGAGCACTCACCTGGGATATGGGAGACCTAGGTTCAATTCCCTCCTCTGGCAGCTGAGGAGAAGAGAGTTGGGAGACCTTTATATAAAACCTTTCTCCTTGCTCAACTGGCAGAGCGGTGAATTGAATCTAGCACTCTCACATCCCAGGTGAGTGCTATAACCAATGGGCTAAAAGTTAGAAGCAGCAACCAGCTCCTCTTCCAGCATGATTTTAAATGGGACATTATCTGGTATGTAGCCTCTGAACATGCCTATAAGATTGGGCCTGCATGTGATTTAGGTGGCCAAACATCTGTCTTCCTCTGGTTTGTGACTCACGCTGGGGCTTAGACAAGAAATAGGCATCCAAAGGCCTACATGAAGCAGCAGTGCACATGCCCAGAAGCAGAAACTTAGGTGCTGAAGGAACGTTGACCCTGAAAACTTAGGCGCCAAGTGAGTTTAGGCACCTACAGAGTTCAGCAGGAATGTTTTGGATCACAGTGGTGCCAAAACTGGGCTTGGGCATCTAAAACAAGACTTAGCACTAAGTCTGGAGTATAGGTCCTAGGTACCTAGCCAGAGTTTTAAATCTTTTTCTATTATGACCAGGGAATTGGTAATAATTATAAATATGGAGTTGTAGAGAATGTGACCAGAAATCACTGGCCACCTGGTCTGGCAAGTTTTATTTCAGTTTACTTCTATTAAGATGCTGTTATTCCTAGCTCTGACAATATGCTCTGTTGTCATATTACCATTAGCAACTAGGTCTGACCATTAACTGCCCCATTATGTTGAGCAATAAACATACATCATATCAGCTATTAGAACTGAAAGTTGGCTCTCAGAAATATTGAGCTCTATTGTAATCACCTATGTCAGGTTCTAACTGTTCGCCTGCTGCTTAGTTGAGGATCTAATTATACTGTATTATCTAATTAGATGAGTATATAGTATTATCTAATAATGCTAATATTTTTACAGCTAAGATAATTAAGATAAAACATATTAAATATTAATTCCTGCAGTTGACACAAGAGAACACAGCTAGTGAGTGATCTATTTTCCTGAAGCCACTTAAAACAAGCATAATACAGATAAAGCATCAAGACAGCCAGCCTCTTATTCAAATTCATGAATGCTATGTACCTTTCAACATTTCATCCACTTCAGTTTCTCTCTGAAACCAGCGCAAGATGAAATCCCTCTTTGGATTTTTGATTGCATCAACTAGGTTTTGCTTTCCTGTAAAGGGGAAAATTGGATGCCTATCATATTTGCTATTCTTTCTGCACATCGGGATGGTTTGTTCCTGTGCCCTCAATAAGGTTTCTTTAAAATACAGTCAGCTCTCTTGGATTCCTCTTGAATCCTCTTGGAATCTTCTCTTGGACTCCTCTTGGATACACGACTCAGCAGAATTTATCAGACAACCAAGAGCTATGTTGGAATACCAAAGGGACAGATTCTGGCCAACATCACACCTGAGTAAATCCAGTGTAACTTAATTATTTCACTGGAATTAATACAGTTGTGCATTTACACAACTGTAACGGATCAAATCCTGGCTCATAGGGAATAGATATGTACAGTTAAATGGTATTATAATACAAACACTTGTCTGAGCACAAGGACATCTGAATCTTTTCTATTGTTGCTATTAGCAAAATAGCTTAATTTTAAGCAACTTCAATATCCTAAAAGTTGCATTTCTTGGTTTGAGCAAAAACATTTACATTCAGTGAGGTAAAAGGAGATTTTTATACAGCATCTAGATTCCTGCTGAAGGAAGGAGAAGTTTTGTTTTTAACAGAAAGGTGCCTTCCCTTGTGCCTAATGTTTGTGTGTGGAGAGGAAATGGGGACAAGGGAGGAACTGAGCAAGAGTCGTTTAAGAAGTGTGCAAGTTCCTATATGAATTTTCTGCTCTTAAGCTTTTGAGTCACGCTGGAGTATTTACTCTGGGCCTCTAGCTGTGTTAACTTTCCTCTAGCTTGACTGCGGGATGATAGGGCCGGGAGATGACACACATCCTACCCCCCTGCCCACTCCTCCCACTTACTTCACCCACCACTTCCCCGCTCACTGACCCCTAGGTCCTCAGAAAGACCTTTGCAGGGTCCCTGGGAAAAGGGGCACATTGTCACTGAAGTGGATGAGCCTCCCTTTGTAGCCTGGGGAGAGGGAGACCCATGTACACAAAGGTCTCCCCTGTGAGGGTACAAACTGACCTTTACAGAGGCAAAATACCTACTTATGTCATTGGGTGTCTTGTCAAAATGAAGTTTTCAAGATTTGGCCCTTTGAATACAAGACCCATAACAGGGGCATCAGCCACTACAGTTAGGGATGTTAATTTATAACACACAATTTTTGTGAGCAAAACATATTTTAAGTGGGTTTAAATTCCCATTTTTCTCCTTTGTGTCTTTATTCTCAGACGTTATTCAGGTTCTTATGCAAAAAGCCTACTGTGTCTCTAACTTGAAACATCATGCAAGTATTCTGGAAGATACAGATGAAGAACTAGAGTCTAGGAATGTAGGCATCAGAGATGGAAGCCCTTTCAGGTTCATCTATTCTATCTTCCAGGGGTCAGGGCAGGATTGTTTCCTATTATACACTTTTCAGGGCTTTATCCAATTTATTTTTAAATGCTTCATATAATGAGGCCTCAACCCCTTCCTTTGGGAGACAATATCACAAGTTACCAAAGTTGTTCCCCGCCCCCAATATAGAAAAATCGTTATACTGAACCTTAAATGTCCTTTTCTTCATTTCAACCCTTTACTTCTGTCATTCCCTTTTGTATGACTCTAAATGAGTCTCTCCTTGATTATTTTCACTTTTAATTCCTGTACACTGGT
This sequence comes from Emydura macquarii macquarii, assembly GCF_026122565.2. NCBI lineage: Eukaryota > Metazoa > Chordata > Testudines > Chelidae > Emydura > Emydura macquarii. The sequence continues at coordinate 218,630 of NW_027132330.1, read as the reverse complement.
CTCCCCCTCCTTAGTTACCACTTAGCATAGTTACCATTTTCTTAATATCACCTAGCTCTTACATAGTACTTCACATCCATACACCTCAAAGTGCTCTACAAAGGAGGTAAGTAGCATTAGCCTCATTTTACAAATGAGGATACAGGACTAAATGCACTGCTGAGCTGATTCAGTTTGTCAATATCTGGTAATGTGATGCCGAGAACCAAATATGTTATTCCAGTTGAGGTTGCACCAGGCTGTAGAGAGAGTGGCTCAGAGGAAGAAAGGAATTTCCATTCTGGATCCATCTAGTCCTATATCCTGTCTCTGACAGTGACCAAAATCAGATGCTTCAGAGACTGGCCTGAAAACTGCTGATGTGGAATAATCTGACCTTCACAGAGATCAGGATGAGACTAAATAGTTAAGGATTGGCTCAAACCCTAAAGTACAAGGCTCTTTCCTCCCTGTCCACAATGGACGGCTTAGATATATGCAGTCCCAACTTGCAATGTCTTTTTGTTGTTGTTGCCATATCATATTTTAAACTCAGGTCTCACTTGCTGCTACTTCTTACTCCCCAGGCTACTTTTTCCCACTGAGGGGCTGGGGGTCAGGCTGTTGTTCCCCAGATAGATTAGCTGCATTTTTGAGGTTGCATCATTTGACTTTCTTACCTCTCTAGGTGCATTGGTATTACTTCCCTGCTATAACCTCTAGGCTGCCTTCAGATGGGTTCAAGTTGGATTTGGCACTATGTCTCAGGGTAACAATCTCATTCATTCCAGCTTTCTGTTTTTTCCCTTCTCAGAGGCAGATCAGTGATTGGACAGCTGGTGCTTTGTTTCCTGTTTGGATGCAATGAATTCCAGAAAAACACTTTCAGAAACAAGGAGAGGATATACTGCTGGTAAAGGTTATGACACTGCCCACTCATGGCAGCTTCCACAGATTCTCATTGTGGATGTCAAGCCACCCTTTTGGGCCAACACCTGTTCTAAACTTTGTGAAGCCCTGGAAAACTTCTTCAGTCTGGTATGTAGTTTGGCAGGTCCCAGTCGCATGCCACTGCTGAGCCTATATGTGGTGCAGAACCAGCACGAGTGCCTGCTTCCCTTTGTGGTGAGTCTTACAGACTTAAGATTTTAAAAGATGCAATGGATGCGTGCAGTTTAGCATAGACAATTATAATGAATTAGAAGTTATGTGTAAAGAAGTTAATCATCCTCTGAATCGCTTTTTATGGGTTTCATGGAAGAAGTGAACCTTAAAGGAGGAATGTGAAAAGACAGGACATAATGGCCAGATGAAGATGGTCGCAGCAAGGATTAAGTTCAATATCTAGGAGTTCCTCTTAACACTATTACACAGAGCCGGCTCAAACCCCATCCAGTAATCTGGGATAACTTCACAGCACCCCTGGGAACCACTAAGAGGCAATATTTCCCCTCTCGCAAGCACTGAGTCTGTGTATAACAAAAGAGAAGTTTTATTAAAAGGGAAAGGGAACCAAGCATTAGTTTGGGAAAACAGCACAACCACATTCAAACACCCACCACAAAACACGTCAAGCAGTGTCCTTTGCCTCAGTTTCTCACCTTGGAGTGTGAAAATCTGACAAACAAATGTTCCTTTAACACGTCACTCCCTTCTCCCGCCGCTGCACCCCTACTCACAGTTGCTGTCCTTGGTCAGCGAAGACCCAGAGTTCGGAGGTGTGTTCAGGTGAGTTCACCTCCCACTCAGGGAGGATGAAGAGGAAAGCATTGAGCAATGCCTCAGCTGCTGCTGCCGCAATGGCAACTGGCTCACAGTTGCTGCCATTCACTCTGCATCACTGTCTGCTGCCACTGCTGTGCAGTCGTTCACTCCACTGCCATTGGTCACAGCACCGTTGCTTTCTCTGCTGCCACCTGCCTCTCTATTGCCACCTCTGCAATGCCACATGTTGAGGTCACTCCCTTAACCCAGCTCTCAGTGATTTCAGGAGTTACTGAATAGAAGATACAATCATAAAAGATTAGGGTTGGAAGGGGCCTCAGGAGGTCCTGTAGTCCAACCCCTAGCTCAAAGCAGGACCAACCCCAACTAAATCATCCCAACCAGGGCTTTGTCAAGCTGCACCTTAAAAACCTCTAAGGATGGAGATTCCACCACCTCCCTAGGTAACCCATTCCAGTGCTTCACCACCCTCCTAGTGAAAAAGATTTTCCTAATATCCAACCTAGACCTCCCCCACTACAATATGAGACCATTGCTCCTTGTTCTTCCATCTACTACCACTGAAAACAGTCTAGTTCCATCCTCCCTGGAACCTCCTTTCAGGTAGTTAAAGGCTGCTATCAAATCCCCCCATTACCCATTTCTTCTGCAGGCTAAACAAGCCTAGTTCCCTCAGCCTCTTCTCATAAGTCATGTGCTCCAGCCCTTAATCATTTTTGTTGCCATCCGCTGGACTCTCTCCAATTTCTCCACATTCTTTCAGTAGTGGGGGGGCCCAAAACTGGACACAGTTCTTGAAATGAGGCCTCACCTGTGCCGAATAGAGGGGAATAATCACTTCTCTCAATCTGCTGGCAATGCTCCTACTAATGCAGCCCAATATGCCATTAGCCTTCTTGGCAATAAGGGCACACTGTTGACTCATATCCAGCTTCTTGTCCACTGTAATCCCCAAGTCCTTTTTTGCAGAACTGCTGCCTAGCCAGTCAGTCCCCAGTCTGTAGCAGTGCATGGGATTCTTCTGTCTTAAGTGCAGGACTCTGCACTTGTCCTTGTTGAACCTCCTCAGATTTCTTTTGGCACAATCCTCTAATTTGTCTAGGTCACTCTGTATCCTATCCCTGCCCTCCAGCATATCTACCACTCCCCCCACCTTAGTGTCATCTGCAAAGTTGCGGAGGGGGCAATCTACCCTATCCTCCAGATCATTAATAAAAATGTTGAACAAAATTGGCCCCAGCATTGACCCTAGGACAGTCCACTTGTTACCGGTTGCCAACTAGACATCGAGCCATTGATCACTACCCATTGAGCCTGATAATCTAGCCAGTTTTCTGTCAAACTTATAGTCATTCATCCAACCCATATTTCTTTAACTTGCTGATAAGAATGCTGTTGGAGACCATATCAAAAGCTTGACCCATCCATGCCTAGGGTAGCCACCTGTAAATGCCAAGGTCAGGGCAGGCTGTAAAAGGAGAGCAGATTCTCCCAGCACTGGTGGGTGACACTGAAGTCAGACTTCTCAACCAGCCACAAACAGTGTTTCTAATTCCCCACACCGGTTATCAAGAAGCTATAACAAAAGTACACAGCCCCCTTATTGCATTTCAGTCTCAGGGTCCCAATCACCTACTAAGTCCAGTAAAGAGATCAGTTATTTAAAACTCTATGCTCTTTACCAAAAAGGTTTCTCCTGACCCCAAAGGGTCAGGCCCAGTACCAGATCAATATAAGTTTAGATCTTACCCAAAATACCACGCTGCCAGCCAATCCTTTAGTAAATAAAACTAAAGGTTTATTATAAAAAGAAAGAAACAAACTATAAGAGAAATGTTAAAAGATTAAAGCAATCAGGCACATACAATTGATTTGAAAGTCCATATATATCAGGTTTCTAATAGAATTGTGGAGTTTGCAGGCTTATATAGTCCCGCTGGTATACATCCAGTACCTGGATGGGTCTCAGTCCATTGTTTCACAGCTTCAGTTCAGTTGTAGATGAGTTGATCCAGAGGTAGGCTGGAGACTGAAGACGACTGAAGACAAAATGGATGTCGTGCAGCTGCCTTTTATGTCCTTTGGCCTTTGCCATGCTGCTTGTGGAAATTTACAGGAATAAGATGGAGTGGAGGGTCACATGAGTGACTGGTGACTCATCAAGTCTATCCCTGGCTTCTTCCTCTGGCCCATTGTACCTGTGAGTTTCCTTAATGGGCCATTAAGTAGGCACTTGTGCTGCAGCCATCCTGTCTAGGGTGTCACCCAGACACAGCACAATTTGAAATACAGATATATCAACCACATCCATAACTTCCACTACACATATAACACATGAACACAAACATTATCATCTTACTTAGCATATTATAGCCTTTTTAACAGTACCTGACACGGCATATTTCTCATGAATTATTATGATTTTGACATATTGATGTTAAATAATATGCCCTCCCTCCCACCCCCCACCCCAATCCAGCCAGCGTGACAAAAAGCTTTGCTAATGTCAAGGTATATCACGTCCACCACTTTCCCTACATCCATAGAGTCAGTCGTCTCATCATAGAAGGCAATCAGGTTGGTCAGACATGACTTGCCCTTGGTGAATGCATGCTGACTGTTCCTGATTACCTTCCTCTCTCCCAAGTGACTCAAAATGGATTCCTTGAGGACCTGCTCCATGATTTTTCTGGGGACTGAGGTGAGTCTGACCGATCTGTAGTTCCCCAGATCCTCTTTCTTCAAAACAGGCACTATATTAGCCTTTTTCCAATCATCCAGGGCCTCCCTCAATTGCCATGAGTTTTCAAAGATAATGGCTAATGGCTCTGCAATCACATCAGCCAACCCCCTCAGCACCCTCAGATGCATTGCATCCGGCCCCATGGAATTGTGCATGTCCAGCCTTTCTAAATAGTCCTGAACTTGTTCTTTCAGCATTGAGAGCTGCTCACCTCCTCCCCATTCTGTGAAACCTCACTGCAGTCTCTTTCACTGAAACGCTACCCCACAGCAGGCCTAAGGTTTAGCATAGGCTTGGTTATCAGTGATTTCAGCTCTAGCAATCACTTGACAAAACAAATGACTCTCAATTAAATCTAATCAGCTCTGCCTTTGAACAGTGGGGGTGGAAGGGAGTCAAATGGTGTCTAGGACTCTTAGGCAGACAGCACTGTCCCCACCCTCTGTCCTTTTTCACTGGGATTTGGCATCCCTAGATTAGTGAGTGCAATTCAATCAGAGCATGCAAAGCATAGTTTTGCTTCCCTTTACTCATACAATCAGGATAACAACATTTCATTACCCCAGCATTCAAATTTTAAAACTTTTATTAAAGATAATGTTTAAAAAATGATCAGGTACAGAGTTTATACAAAAGAGTTTCTGGACATCCAAGCATAATGTACAGATTATTAGTGGGTACAGAGTTTGGTTAGAAGTTTGAGCGTACAAGGAAAGCATAATCTGCGGTACCCCGAATAGAGGGGAATAGGTTTGACGGTTTAAAAAGACAAGCAGTCGGGTAAGAGGGTACGTTGTTCATACAAAAGTTTACTAAAGTGATTTGTAACCCATCTCCAGCCAAAATTGATCACTTTGGCAATGCAGCTTTGTCTGATGAATACCTAGGTAGAATAGGTTTGTTTGTGCAAATACAGTCTGATCCTGAAGTCTTTTCCTCTCAGTTCATCATTAGATGTCAGAGGGGAGTTCATTCAGACCCTGCTTACAAAGTTATTATATATAAAGAAATTACTCATCCTCTGAATCACTTTCTACGGGTTTCATGAAAGAAGTGAATCTTAAGGAGGGATTTGAAAGGGGAAGGCATAGTGGCTTGAAAAACAGGGTTACTTACCAGTAACTGTTGTTCTTCGAGATGTGTTGCTCATATCCATTCCAATATAGGTGAGTGCTTGCCACTGTGCATGGGTTCCCGGAACTTTTTTCCCCTTAGCAGACCCCATAGGGTTGGTTCCGGCGCCCCCTGGAGTACCATGCGCATGCTGCAGTATATGAGGCACCGCCGACCCTACAGCCCCTTGGATGTGGGGGTGACCGAGGCACGGGTTTGCCACAGGGCCTTAGCCAGCTTCAGGACCCTGTCATGTACAGGTAAGGCCACCCTTGATGGCCCTTCTGCCCCCAACACACCGAAAAGAGGGTCCTCCTCCTCAGAGAGTTCCCTGACCTCCAAATTCAGATTGGAGGCCACTCTTTTGAGCAACTCCTGGTGTGCTTTAAAGTCTCTGAGCAGTGCCCTGTGGTCCCAGGAAGCCGCTTCATCTGGGGAGGAGGAGGAGGATTGTGGGTGCTTGCCCCCTTGTTGGCAGGGCCTCATGGAGAGTCCCTCCTCTGGGTCCGATTCCTCCTCCAAGGAATGGCCCTTGCGCTCTTTGTCTGGCGCGGGGGGCACCGAGTGTGCACCTGAAGATGGGACCGACACTGTACCCTGTCCCATCTGAGTCCCCCATGGGTCCCAATAAGGCAATTGCCAGGGACCCTGAGGCCAACCCGGTGCTGGCATCGGCACTGACTGCTGTGTCTCCTGGTGGCGTCGGGTGTCCTTGCGCTGTATGGGCCGTGGCTGGTGCACCTCCGCACTCGACCCTGCCCGTATCGATGATGCGGGGGAGTGTGTGCGCTCCATGTGCTGCCGCCTCTTCTTCTTCGGCACCGGGGATGGTTCCTTTAGTCTAGTTGACGCCGGTGCCAGTGGTGCGCTCTGCACCAAGGAGACACTTGGTGCTGAGGTGGAGCGAGGCGGCTCAGAGGCCGGGTGGAGCACCACTTCCATAAGGATGGCTTTCAGCCAAATGTCTCTCTCTTTTTGAGTCCTGGGCTTGAAAGCTTTACAAATTCGGCACTTCTCTCTCCTGTGCTGCTCTCCCAGACACTTGAGGCAGCGATCGTGAGGGTCACTGATTGGGAAAGCCTTGCCGCAAGCGGTGCAAGGCTTAAAGCCAGGTGAGCCAGACATGGCCCAGCCATCCTAAGACCCTAAGGGCTCCTATTAAAACTTAACTACTCTACTTAACTACTTAACACTTAACTCTATAAAATACTTAACTAACTATACACAACAAAGCTGTAACAGGGGAAAGTATTTGCAGAAGCAAGAGACGTTCCAGCAACCATCACGGGTGGAAAGAAGGAACTGAGGGGGCCGTAGGGTCAGCGGTGCCTCGTATACCGCGGCATGCACGTGGTACTCCAGGGGGCACTGGAGCCGACACTACGGGGTCTGCTAAGGGAAAAAAAGCTCCGGGAACCCATGCACGGTGGCGTGCACTCACCTATATTGGAATGGATATGAGCAATCACTCGAAGTAGAACCACTGAGTTGTGCATAAGCCATAAGTAAGTCCTCATGTGATTTTACTGCTGTAATCCTTCTCCCCATTTCCTGCTTACTGTTGGATAATCCTACTCTGTGCATCCCACCTGAAGTAGATGCCAAGCCTACTGGGCCAGGGAACTTGCTTTTTCATTTGCTCTGTAAAGGACCAGGTCAACCTCAGTATTGCTCTAAACTATGCCAACTAACAGTGCCCCTACTGCTAATCTGCTAGGGATCACCAGTAGAGCCTTGCAACACAACACAACCCGAACCTGACGGGACCCAACTATAAGTGTCTGGTTCAGGCTGGGTCAGTAAACAACCTGAGTCTCTCAGGCTCAGGTCAGGTAGTCTCTGATTACCTTCTCCTGCCTGTTGGGTCCACACGGCAGCAGCTGTGTGCCTTGCTCCTGGCAGATGCTACCCCCTCACTGCATTGTGTGCACACAGCGGAGCAAGTGTGCCTATACATCACAGCACCTCTCACTCCAGAGTACACACAGTGCAACAAGGTGGCAGCAGCCAGGAGAGGTTATGCAATCATCCCAGCACAGACCTGAGCAAGAGATGTCCAGAGATGGATTACATGGGGCATGGGGAGTGGGAAGCCCCCACCAAGCCAAATCCCAAGGATGAGGTGGCAGCACTGAAACAGGTTCGGGGTAAGGGTCAAGTTTTGGTCTGAAAACTACTCAACCCTGTCGAATTTGGGTATGGTTCAGGTCAGCTTGTGTTCAGGTTAGGCTTTAAAATTAGGCCGGAGCAGATCTCTGACCATCAGAGCAGAGCAGTGCTCTGGACATGCCTCTTTCTTCCAACCAAGCCGCACATCAAATGAATCTTCATCTATGCTAAGATCTTCCTCCAACTGCTCTAACTTTGACTTCATAGTAACTCTTCATCTATGGCCTACACAGACTTTAAGGTGAAATTGGAACATTTGATCATCTTGTTTGACTTCCTGTATATCACAGACCATAACACTTCATCCAGTTTCCTTGTATTGAGACTAATAATTTGTGTTTGACTAAAGCACATCTTCCAGAAATGCATCCAGTCTTGATTCAAAGACTTCAAGAGATAAAGAATCCATACCTTCTCTTGGGAGTTTGTTCCTGAGGTTAATCACCTTCACTGTTAAACATTTGTGACTTATTTCTAATTTGGATTTGTTTGGCTTTAACTGCATAGAATCTTAGAATCTAGACTGAACCTGGACTGTTTTGAATTGGACTGTTTTGATATTGTCTAGTGCTCTGTCCAGGTACATAATACTCAGAACTTCAGCAGGAGGCAGCCAAGTCCACCTAGTTTCTACCTACATCAGTAGATGCCTATACAATATCTCTGTACTTAGATACAGCTCAGTAGTCGCACATGCACTGACTCCTCTGAGTCACTTTCCTATTAAAGCATGTTAGTTCAAGTAAACCCACTGCCTACCCGCAACTCAAGACAAACCTGTTCTAAGACAAACTCTCTACTGACTTCAAATTAATACCCACAAGCCTGTACTCATGGGACTGCACCTCTGGAGTGTGAGATTTTCTCTGTTAATTACACAGTGTATCATTTCTAGATTGCAACAAAGCTGAAGCATGACTTCCATTTCACCTTCCTGTTAAGCCTCACTGGTGTGCTTTGGCTAAGTCATATGCACCCCTACGGCCCACCACCCACAATTTAGGGAATGAGCACCACTGGCTTATGCTGTTCTCCTACATTGCCTGTACCCATCACATACATTTTACAAACCAAAGGTAATTACAGAGATCTAGTGCCTGAAGAAGCTTGTTCTGGCAGCAAGAAATAGGGAATCAAAATAAAGAAAAACTGTAATAGAATAAGCAAACTAGGATCTGGTCCAAGAAGTGAATATAGCTGAACTGCTCAGTAACAGCCACCATACTAAAGTTAAACTTAACATACTTGTAGTGGGGGAAATGCTAAAGAAAAATAAGGTTACTTACTAGTAACTGCTGTTCTTTGAGATGCGTTGCTCATGTCCATTCCACTATAGGTGTGTGCACGGTTACCCAGAACTTTTTTCCCCTTAGCAGATCCCATAGGGCCAGCTCCGGTGCCCCCTGGAGCCCCACACACATGCCACAGTATATGAGGCGCTGCCAGCCCTACGCCCCCTCAGTCCCTTCTTTCTGCCAACTCCGGCAGCAGGGACGGGGGGTGGGTTGTGGAATGGACATGAGCAACACATCTTGAAGAACAGCAGTTAGTGGTAAGTAACCTTGTTTTCTTCTTCGAGTGATTGCTCATGTCCATTCCACTATAGGTGACTAACAAGCAATACCTTGGAGGTGGGCCAGAGTTAGCGGTGAGCTGCCCTCCGCACAGCTCTGCCAAATCCCACGTCCTCTGTCGCCTGCTGGACGATGGCGTAGTGGGACATGAAGGTATGCACTGAAGACCAGGTGGCAGCTTTGCAAATGTCCTGCAGGGCACTCTCTCCAGGAAGGCTGTAGATGAGGTTTGGGCTCTGGTTGAGTGAGCTGTGATGGTTCTCGAATGCAGCACCTTCGCCTGCTCGTAGCAGAACCTGATGCATGATGGAGATGTGCTGGGTGGAGACAGGTGAACCTTTCATCCGGTCGGCCACTGCGACAAAGAGCTACGTCAATTTCTGGAACGGCTTTGTATGCTCGATGTAGAAGGCCATGGCTCGTCTCACGTCCAGCGAATGCCATCTCCTCTCCTCCTCCAAACCGTGAGGTTTGGGAAAAAACACAGAGAGAAAAATATCTTGGTTACAGTGAAATTGGGAAACTACCTTGGGCAGGAAGGCTGGATGCGGCCTCAGCTGGACCTTGTTCTTATAGAATACTGTATAAGGGGGCTCCAAGGTCAAGCCCTAATCTCGGAGACCCTCCTAGCTGAGGTAATGGCCACCAAGAAGGCTACCTTCCATGAAAGCATGAGTAGAGGGCATGAAGCCATGGGTTTGAAGCGGGGCCTGTGAATCTCAAGAGGACCAGCTTGAGATCCCAGGGAGGCACCGGGTCACGGACCTACGGATAAAGCCTCTTCACCCCCTTGAGGAACCTGACCGACATGGGATGGGAGAACAGTGATCTCCCCTCTAGCAGCTGATGGAAGGCCTAAATAGCCACCAGGTGAACCTTCAATGAGGCTAGTGCCAGACCCTGGAGCTTTAGCTGGAGCAGCTATTCCGGGATCGCCTGTATAGGCGAGAGACTGGGAGGAATACCCCGGGACTCCGCCCAACAGGTAAATCGCCTCCGCTTAGCCTGATACATGACCTGTGTGGAAGGTTTCCTGCTGCCAAGTAGGACTTGCTGGACCTGCACAGAGCAGGCTCTCTCTCCCTCCGTCAGCCTCCAGGCCATGAGGTGCAGGGAGTCCAGGTCCTGCCATGAGGTGCAGGCAACTGCGGTCCTGGGATAGAAGGTCGTGCTGCCTCAGGAGCTCCAGGGATGGGGTAATCGACAGGTCCAGCAGGATGCTGAACCAGTGCTGTCTCGGCCAGGCCGGAGCGATGAGTATAACGTTTGCTATGTCCCTCTTTATTTTCAGCAGGACCTTGGGTAGGAGAGGAATGGGTGGGAATGCATACATGAGGGTCCCCGTCCAGTCGATGAGGAACACGTTGGAAATAGACCCAGTCTCACGACCTCGGAGCGAGCAGAACCTCGGACACTTTGTGTTCCAGGCTGATGCGAATAAGTCCAGATGGGGAACGCCCAACTTCTAGAAGATCATAGCCACCACCTCTGGGTGCAACGACCAGTTGTGGCCGGGTAGAAACGACCCGCTGAGGCGATCCACCTCATTGTTCCTCACTCCCGGGAGGTCAGAGGCAGTCAAGTGGAAATCGTGCCTCATAGCAAAGTTCCACAGATGGATAGCTTCCTCGCAGAGGGCCAAGAAGCGTGCTCCCCCCTGCCTGTTTATGTAAAACATGGCTGCTGTGTTGTCCGTCAGCACCTGCACCACTCTGCCTGTCAAGAATAGGAGGAACGCCTTGCATGCTAGGTGAATGGCCCTCAGCTCCTTCACGTTGATGTGCAGGAGTCTCTCCTCCCCCGACCAGAGTCCCTGAGTAGCTAGGTTGGTGCTGATGTGGGCTCTCCATCCTACGTCCGACGCGTTGGAAATTAGGGTGACCAATGGGACCAGTTCCCTGAATGGAACGCCCTTCATCACTGCCCTGGGAGTCCGCCACCAGTTTAGGGAGGCTAAGACGAGCGGGGGAACTGTGACCACCCAGTCCAATGGGTGTCTGCTCAGCACATATATCGAGGCCAACCATGCCTGAAGCAGTCTGAGCCTCAGGCAAGCTAGTCTCACTACATACGTGCAGACCGCCATGTGGCCTAACAGCTTAGGCAGTGCCTGGCTGTTGTCGTGGGGCATCGGTGCAGCTGGGAAATGATAGAGACCATTGCCTCGAAACATAGTTGAGGCAGGAAGGCTCTGGCCTGGAAGCGTCCAAGGTGGCCCCAAGGAATTCTATGCGTTGCACTGGGGTTAGAGTGGACTTCTGCTTGTTTATGAGCAGTCCCAGCCTGCTGCACATGAAGCAAGTGAGGGTCACGCTCTCCTGCACTTGGGACCTGGACCTGCCCCTGATCAGCCAATCGTCCAGGTAAGGAAAAATTTGCACACCTTTTCATCTCAGGCGGACAGCCACTACCGCCATGCACTTGGTGAACACCCTTGGAGCCGAAGATAGGCCAAAGGGTAGGGCTGTAAACTGGTAGTGGGAGCCAGCCACCGTGAAATGAAGAAAACGCCTGTGGCTGGGAAGGATAGACACATGAAAGTATGCATCCTTGAGGTCGAGGGCGGCATACCAGTCTCCTGGATCCAGGGAAGGGATTATGGAGACTAGGGAGACCATGCGAAACCTGAGTTGTTTGACATATTTGTTTAGACGACAGAGGTCTAATATGGGTCACAGACCCCCTTTGCCTTGGGGATGAGGAAGTACCTCAAATAGAACTCCTTCCCCCTTCTGCCTTGAGGGACCATTTGCACTGCTCCTATGTTGAGTAGGGGTCCACCTCCTGTAAGAGGAGTTGCTCATGAGAGGGGTCCCTGAAGAGGGAAGTAGGAGAAGGGTTGTTGGGGGGAGTAGATGTAAACTGTAGGGCATAGGTCCCTGAGACTATCCCAAGGACCCAACGGTCTGAAGTGATCTTTGCCCATTCAGGATAGAAGGACCTTAACTTGTTTAGAAAGGGGTGGGGCAGAACCAAGAGAGCAGTCGGGCGCATCATCAAAATTGTCTCCTCCGGTTGCCCAACCTTCTGTGGGGCCCCTGCTGGGGAGCTGAGGACGAGCTGGGGGTTGATTTGTCCTTGTAAACCCCCTATTCCTATCCCTTTTCCTATAAGGTTGAAAAGGCCTGGACGGAGGCCTGGGCTGCTGCCGTGCCTGGGGTCGTGACTGACGCCTGGAGAACTGGGGCATGTATAGGCCCAGGGAGTGAAGCATGGCCCTGGAGTCCTTCAGACTGTGCAACTTCACATCGGTCTGGTCGGAGAATAGGGCCGACCCATCAAAGGGGAGGTCCTGAATCGATTGCTGCACCTCCTGGGACAGGCCCGAGGATTACAGCCATGAGCACCTTCTCATACAGATGGCGGAGGCTATGGCCCTGCCTGCCAAATCAGCAGCTTAACAGGACGTCTCGAGCGTTGCCCTAGCTACCGTGGTTCCTTCCTCCACGATGGTGCTAAAGTCTGCCGCCTGGTCCTGGGGCAGGGCCTCAGCGAACTGCCTGAGGGAGTCCCACAGGTTGAAATTATATCTATCCAGGAGGGCCTGATGGTTGGCAATCCTGAACTGCAGGCTTGCCATGGAATAAACCTTTCTCCCAAACAAGTCCTACTTCTCATTGTCTTGTTCTTGGGAGTGGACCCTGCCTGACCTTGCCTGTCTCGCTGGTTAGCTGCATCTACCACCAGAATTCCCAGGACAGGGTGAGTGAACAAATATTCAAACCCTTCCGCCTGGACATAATATTTTTTCTTGGCCACCTTTGACGTAGCGGCGACCGAGGAAGGGGTTTGCCATTGGGCCTTTACAATTTTAAGGATCCTTTCGTGGACTGGGAGGGCCAATCTCGCTGGGGCAGCCACCACCAGTACATTAAAGAGGCTATCTTCGGCCTCTTCTAACTCATTCGCCTCCAGCCCAAAGTTGGAGGCCACCCTCTTGAGCAGCTCCTGGTGCACCCTGAAATCCTCCAGTGGTGCCGAGCGGTCCCGGAAGACTGCCTCGTCCAGTGAGGAGGAAGAGGACTGCCAAGGCGCGTCCTGTGGGTGTGCCCCCTCCTGGTGAAGGGTTGCACCCACTGAGGGTCCCTCCATGGGGTCTGATTCCTCATCCCAGGAGTGGTGTCTATGGGCCTTCTCCTGTGCGGACTGCATCCCCGATGATATAATGGATTGGGGCCCCGGCCCCATCTGGATACCCCATGGGGCCCAATAAGGCCATTGTTGCGGCCATTGACCCTGGGGCCAACCCGGGGCTGACTGCGCCACAGGCTGTGAAGCTTTGTGGGGGCGTCGGCTCTCCCGACGACTGTCCCCCCTGGGAGACCCCGAGTCACTGGACTGGCAGTGCCTTGTACGTCCTCAGTCCCGGGCACCCTTCCGTACCGGGGACCGCCCTCTCAATGCCCGGAGGATGACGAGGACTGCCTCCATTGCCACGAGTGGTGCCGACGAAGAGAGGTGCACTCCAAAGAGCTAGAGATACCGGAGCGTCATCTCGGTACTGATGATTTCCACTGCCGCTTGCCTTGCGGCTCTTTAGACACCTTCGATGACCGAGGTCGGCGCCGCTTCGAACTCCTTGGTGCTGAGCTGGACTCCGGCGACCGGTTTCTGCGTCGTGGACTGTGCGGTGCTGGGTCCTCCGACGGCAACCGGGTTCTGCACCACCTCGGTGCGAGCGAACTCCTCGGTGCCAGGTCCTCCGACGGCGACTGGGTTCTGCACCGTCTAGGTACGGGCGAACTCCTTGGTGCCGGGGATCTGGAACGGGAGCTGTCCGAGTGCTGCCTGGCAGACCTCGACTGGTGCCGCCTCCTGGCATGCGCTGCCTCCAGTGCCGGAGATCGACGTTGGCACTGAGAGGGAGACTCCGTGTCCTGCGCCGAAGCAGGTCGGCTTGATGACGCCTACCTGGAGCGACTGCTGGGGGAGCAGCTCTGTTCTACCCTCGGAGACCATCCAGCAGGAGATCTTCCACCCCATACCGGGGATCTCCATCGCCATTCAGGGGACCCAATGTGGGTTTCCCCTGTGACACTGGCCCCTTCTCCCTCGGCACCAGAGAAGACTCTATGGGTTGGATCCGGTGCATCTTCGTACTCGACCCTGCCCGTACTGATGGCTCAGCAAAGTGTCTGCGCTCCGCACGCTGCTTCCTCTTCGGTGCCGGCGATTTTGCGCGGTGCTGTGTTGAGGCCGGTGCTGGCAGTGCGCTCTGCACCGAGGTCATGCTCAGTGCCGAGGTGAAGCGGGCCAGCTCGGACGCCGGGCAGAGCACTGCCTCCATCAACAGGGTTTTCAACTGGATCTCTCGGTCCTTCTGAGTCCTCGGTTTAAAAGCCCTGCAGATCTTACATTTCTCTTTTCTGTGGGCTTCCCCCAAGCACTTAAGACAGCAGTCGTGGGATTGCTGAGCAGGAAGCCCTTCCCGCAGGAGGCACACAACTTGAATCCCGGTGACCAGGGCATGGCCCAGCCGCTCAAAGTCCCCACAGGGACTTGCCTTATCTTTTAACTACACTTAACAACACCTAACAATACTTAACTAACTAAAACTAACTTACGATATCAAACAAGTTCAAACAAGGGGAATAGTACTTGCTGCGAGCAAGGTTAGTTCCAGCAACCATTACAGGCGGAAAGAAGGAACTGAGGGGGTGTAGGGCCGGCAGCGCCTCATATACCGCGGCATGTGTGCGGGGCTCCAGGGGGCACCAGAGCCAGCCCTACAGGATCTGCTAAGGGGAAAAAAGTTCCAGGTAACCATGCATGGAGGTGTGCACACACCTATAATGGAATGGACATGAGCAAGCACTCGAAGAAGAAGAACCCACCACAGTAACATTTCATTTCAAAAGTGGAAATTGTTTTAAATGGAAATTAAAAGGAACAGTCACAAGGGTGAAATGCTCGCAAACAGCATGAAGACTATTTAAAAACACCATAACTGAGGCTCAAATTATCTGTATACCTCTCCCCCTCAACAGAAAAGATAAGAGGACCCAAAAATGCCACCATAGCTAAATAGCAGAATAAAAGAAACAAAGGCAAACAGGCATCCTTTAAAAATTGGAAGTCAAATCCTACTGAGGAAAATAGAAAGGAGCATAAACGCCTGCAACTCAAAAGTATAATTAGGCTGTCCAAGAAAGAATTTGAAGTGCAACTATTTAAAGACACAAAAATTAAACAACAGTTTTTTTGAAGTACGTCAGAAGCAGGAAGCCTGTCAAACAATCAGTGGGGCCACTGTAAAACTGTGGTGCTAATGGAGCACTCAAGGAAAACAAGGCTGTTGCAGAGAAGCTAAATGAATTATTTGCATCAGTCTTCACTGCAGAGAATGTAGGAAAAATCTTTACATCTGAGACATTTTTTAGGTGAGAAATCTACGGAATTGTCCCAGATTGAGGTGTCAATATAGGAGGTTTTGGAACAAATTAATAAATTTAACAAAAAACAAGTCACCAGGACTATATGGTATTAACCCAAGAGTTCTGAAGGAACTAAAATCCAAAATTGCAGAACTACTAACTGTCATATGTAAACTGTCATTTAAATTAGCCTCTGTACCAGATGACTAGAGGATAGCTAATGTAATGCACATTTTTTTAAAAGGCTCCAGAGTCTATCCTGGCAATTACAGGCTGGTAAACCTAACTTCAGTACCAGGGAAATTTGCTGAAACTATAATAAAGAGCAGAATTATCAGACAGATAGATAAAGATGGTATTTTGGGGAAGAGTCATCATGGCTTTTATAAAGGGAAATCATGCCTCACCAATCTATTAGAATTCTTTGAGTGTGTCAACAAGCATGTGGACAAAGGTGATCCAATGGATATAGTACTTGTATTTCCAGAAAGCCTTTGACAAAGTCTCACACCAAAGTCTCTTAAGCAAAGTAAGCAGTCACTGGATAAGAGAGAAGGTCCTCTCATGGATCATTAACTGGTTAAAAGATAGGAAACAAAAGACAGGAATAAATGGTCAGTTTTCAGAATGGAGAGAGGTAAATAGCAGAATCCCCCAAAGATCTGTTTTGGGACCTGTGCTGTTTAACATATTCATAAATGATCTGGAAAAGGGGGAGAACAGTGAGGTGGCACAATTTGCAGATGATACAAAATTACTCAAGATAGTTTTGTCCAAAGCTGACTGCAAGACTTACATAGGGATCTCACTAAACTGGGTGAGTGGGCAACAAAATGGCAGATGAAATTCAGTGTTGATAAGTGCAAAGTAATGCACATTGGAAAACATGATTCCAAATATACGTACAAAATGGTGGTCTAAATTAGCTATTAGCTCTCAAGAAAGATCATGGCGTCATTGCGGATAGTTCTCTGAAAACATCTGTTCAAATACAGCATCAGTCAAAACAAGCTAAAACAGGGTTACTTACCAGTAACTGTTGTTCTTCGAGATGTGTTGCTCATGTCCATTCCAATATAGGTGAGTGCACGCCACTGTGCACGAGTTCCCGGAATTTTTTTCCCCTTAGCAGATCCTGTAGGGTCAGCTTAGGCGCCCCCTGGAGTACCGCGCTCATGCCGCGGTATATGAGGCACTGCCAACCCTACGACCCCTCAGTCCCTTCTTTCTGCCAACTCCGGCAGCAGGGATGGGGGGTGGGTGTGGAATGGATATGAGCAACACATCTCAAAGAACAACAGTTACTGGTAGGTAACCCTGTTTTCTACTTTGAGTGACTGCTCATATCCAGTCCACTATAGGTGATTAAAAAGCCATACCATGGAGGTGGGTAGGAGTTACCGGTGAGTTGTTCTCAGCACGGCTCTGCCGAATCCCACGTCCTCTCTCGCCTGCTGCACAAGGGCATAGTGGGACGTGAAGGTGTGCACCGACGACCAGGTAGTGGCTTTGCAGATATCCTGCAGGGGCACTCATTCCAGGAAGGCCTCAGACGAGGCCTGGGCTCTGGTTGAGTGCGCTGTGATGACACCTGGAAGTGATACCTTTGCCTGCTCGTAGCAGCACTTGATGCAGGCGATGATCTGTGCGGAGATGCGCTGGGTAGAGACAAGTGATCCCCTCATCCGGTCTGCCACTGCGATGAAGAGCTACGTTGTCTTCCAGAACGGCCTTGTCCTATCGATATAGTAGGCCAGGGCTTGTCTCACGTCTAGTGAGTGCCATCTCCGCTCCTCCCCCGACCCGTGCGGTTTGGGAAAAAACACGGGGAGGAAGATGTCTTGGTTATAGTGAAATTGGGAGACCACCTTAGGCAGGAAGGCTGGATGGGGTCTCAACCGCACCTTGTCTTTATAAAACATGGTGTAGAGGGGCTCCGAGATCAAAGCTCTAATCTCGGAAACCCTCCTAGCCGAGGGATTGGCCACCAGGAAGGCTACCTTCCACAACAGGATGAGCAGTGGGCATGTAGCCAGGGGCTCGAAGAGGTGCCCCATTACTCTGGAGAGGACCAGGTTTAGATCCGAGGGAGGCACCGGGTCATGGACCTGTGGGTAAAGCTTCTCCACCCCCTTGAGGAACCTGACTGACACGGGGTAGGAGAACAGGGATCTCCCCTCTAGCGGCTGATGGGAAGCCGAGATAGCCGCCAAGTGGACCTTCAGGGAGGCTAGTGCCAAACCCTGGAGTTTCAGCTGGAGCAGATACTCCAGGATCACCTGGATAGATGAGCAGCTTGGCAGGATGCCCCGGTACTCCACCCAGCAGGTAAACCTTCTCCATTTGGCCCGGTACACGACCTGTGTTGAAGGTTTTCTGCTGCCCAGCAGAATTTGTTGGACCTGCGCCGAGCAGGCTCTCTCCCCCTCCATCAGCCACATAGCCTCCAAGCTGTCAGGTGCAGGGAGTCCAGGTCCGGGTGGAGCAGACGACCCTGGTCCTGGGAGAGCAGGTCGTGTCGACTCAGGAGCTCCACTGGCGGGGCGATGGACAGGTCCAGCAGCATACTGTACCAGTGCTGTTGCGGCCAGGCTGGGGCAATGAGTATTATGTCCACTCTGTCCCTCTTGATTTTCAAGAGGACCCTGGGCAGGAGCGGAATGGGGGGAAACGCATACATGAGGGTCCCCTTCCACTCGATAAGGAACGCGTTGGATATGGAGCCCAGCTTGCGACCCCGGAGCGAGCAAAACCTTGGGCACTTCCTGTTCCAGGACGACACGAACAGGTCCAGTTGGGGAACACCCCACTTGCGGAAAATAAAAGTCACCACCTCCACATGCAGTGACCAGTCGTGGCCGGATAGAAACGACCTGCTGAGGCGGTCCACCTCGTCGTTCCTGACCTCCAGGAGGTGAGAGGCAGATAAGTGAAAGTCGTCGCCTCACTGCGAAGCCCCACAGTCGAATGGCCTCCTGGCAGAGGGCCGAGGAGCGAGCTCCCCCCTGCCTATTGATGTAAAACATGGCTGCGGTATTGTCTGTCAGTACCTGCACCACCCTGCCCCTCAGGAACCTGAGGAACACCTTGAAAGCCAACCAGACTGCCCTGAGCTCTCTTACATTGATATGGAGGTTCTTCTCCACCTTCGACCACAGCCCCTGGGTGCTCAGGTCGGCACTGATGTGCGCTCCCCACCCCATGTCCGAGGTGTCTGAGATCAGGGTGACCGATGGGGCCAGATCCCTGAAGGGAACTCCTTTCAACACCGCCCCGGGAGTCCTCCGCCAGTTCAGTGAGGCCAGTACCCATAGGGGAACTGTGACCATCCTGTTCAAGGGGTGTCTGCTCGGTGCATACGCCGAGGCCAATCATGGAGCGGCCTGAGTTTGAGGCGAGCCAGCCTCACCACATATGTGCAGGCTGCCATGTGCCCTAACAGCTGCAGGCAGTGCTTGGCTGTTGTCGTGGAGCACCTATGTAGCTGGGCGATGATCGTGGCCATAGCCTCAAACTGAGCTGTGGGAGGACAGCTCTGGCCTGGGAAGCGTCCAGGGTGGCCCCAATGAACTCTATGCATTGCACCGGGGTAACAGTTGACTTCTGCTCGTTTATGAGCAGCCCCAGTTTGCTGCATGTGGCACAGGTGAGGGATACGCTGTCCTGAACATGGGACCTGGACCTGCCCCTGGTCAGCCAGTCGTTCAGGTACGGGAAAATTTGCACCCCTCTACACCTCAAGTGAGCCGCCACTACTGCCATACACTTGGTGAATACCCTGGGGGCAGATGAGAGGCCAAAGGGCAGGGCCTTAAATTGGTAGTGGGACCCAGCTACCATGAACCGAAGGAAGCGCCTGTGGCTAGGAAGGATGGAAACATGGAAATACGCATCCTTCAAATCAAGGGCGGCATACCAATCTCCTAGATCCAGAACAGGAATAATGGAGGCTAGGGAGACCATGTGGCACCTGAGACGCTTGATAAATTTGTTTAGTCGGCGTAGATCTAATATGGGCCTCAGGCCCCCTTTTGCCTTGGGGATGAGGAAATATCTGGAGTAAAATCCCCTCCCTATTTCATGCAGGGGAACTGCTTCCACCACCCCCAGATCAAGGAGGGCGTTCACCTCCTGTAGGAGGAGTTGCTCGTGAGAGGGGTCCCTGAAGAGGGACGGGGTGGGGGGTATTTGGGGGGAAGGCTCTAAGTTGGAGGGCGTATCCCCAGAGAACTACTCCAAGGACCCAACGGTCTGAGGTGATGTTCTGCCATTTGGCGTAGAATGGTTTCAGCCTGTTTAGGAATGTGAGGGACAGATCCAGGAGAGAGGTAGTGGTGCCACCCTTGGGCGCACCCTCAAAATTGCTTTTTGTTATTGGGCCCCTTGGGGGGTCCTTGCTGGGAGGTTGTGGATGAGTTGGAATGGTTATGTCGTCCGAACCCCGTTCCTTTCTCTGCCCCTGCTGGGCTGAAAGGGTCTAGGCAATGGCCTACGTTGTTGCTGTGGCTGACGCTGGGGCTGCGGCCAAGACTGACGCCTTGAGGCCTGAGGAATGTAGAGGCCCAAGGAACACAGCATGGCTCACGAATCCTTAAGGGTGTGCAGCTTCTCATCAGTCTTATCCGAGAACAGGCCCGCCCTGTCAATGGGCAGGTCCTGTATGGATTGCTGCATCTCTTGGGACAGCCCCGATGACTGTAGCCATGAACACCATCTCATGGCTATTGCAGAGGCCATGGCTCTGCTTGCGGTGTCCACTGCGTCACTAGCGGTTTGTAGCACCGCCCCTGCCAGAGTGATACCCTCCTCCAGGACCGTGGCAAAGTCTGCCGCCTGGTCCGGGGGCAACCTCTCTGCGAACCTCCGCATGGAGCCCCAGAGATTAAAGTTATATCATCCAAGGAGGGCCTGGTGATTTGCTATACGGAATTGCAGGGCCCCCGTGGAGTACACCTTCCTTCCAAACAAGTCAAGCTTTTTGTTATCTTTGTTTTTGGGAGTGGCCCCCTGGGACTCCTGCCTGTCCCTCTGGTTTGCCACGTCCACCATCAAGGTCCCCGGGGTTGGGTGGGTAAAGAGATACTCAAACCCTTCTGCCGGGACATAATACTTCTTTTCGGCGCCCTTAGATGTGGGGGCAACCGAGGCAGGGGTTTGCCACAGGGCCTTGGCCAGTTTAAGGACCCTGTCGTGTACGGGCAGGGCCACCCTTGATGGTCCCTCTGACCCAACAACACCAAAGAGGAGGTCCTCCTCCTCTAACAACTCCTTAATCTCCAGATTTAGGTTATTGCCATCCTCTTCAGGAGCTCTTGGTGCACCCTGAAGTCCGGTAGAAGCGCCCTGTGGTCTCTGGAGGTTGCCTCATCTGGAGAGGAGGAGGACTGTTGATGGGGCCCCGTAAAGGGTCCTTCCTCTGGGTCCGATTCCTCTTCCGAGGAATGGCCCTTACCCTCCTTGTCAGGTGCAGGGGGCACCGGCTGTGCCACTGAGGATGGGACTGACACGGCCCCTTGCCCCATCTGCACCCCTCATATAGTGCCCATCTTCAAAAAAGGGAGGAAAGAGGATCCAGGGAACTACAGACCGGTCAGCCTCACTTCAATCCCTGGAAAAATCATGGAGCAGGTCCTTAAGAAATCCATTTTAAGGCACTTGGAAGAGAGGAAGGTAATCAGGAACAGTCAACACGGATTCACCAAGGGAAAGTCATGACTGACCAACCTGATTGCTTTCTATGATGAGGTGACTGGCTCTATGGATGTGGGGAAGGCGGTGGATGTGATATACCTTGACTTTAGCAAAGCTTTTGATACTGTCTCTCACAGTATTCTTATCAGCAAGTTAAAGAAGTATGGGTTGGATGAATGGACTATAAAATGGATAGAGAACTGGCTAGAGCATAGGGCTCAACGAGTAGTGATCAATGGCTCCATGTCTAGCTGGCAACCGGTCACAAGCGGAGTTCCCCAGAGGTCGGTCCCGGGGCCAGTTTTGTTCAACATCTTTGATCTGAAGGATGGGGTAGATTGCACCCTCAGCAAGTTTGCAGATGACACTAAGCTGGGGGGAGTGGTAGATACCCTGGAAGGTAGGGATAGGATACAGAGTGACCTAAACAAACTGGAGGATTGGGCCAAAAGAAATCTAATGAGGTTCAACAAAGAAAAGTGCAGAGTCCTGCACCTACGATGGAAGAATCCCATGCACAGCTACAGACTGGGGACTGACGAGCTAGGCAGCAGTTCTGCAGAAAAGGACCTGGGGGTAACAGTGGATAAGAAGCTGGATATGAGTCAGCAGTGTGCCCTGGTTGTCAAGAAGGCTAATAGCATATTGGGCTGCATTAGGAGGGGCATTGCCAGCAGATCATGGGAAGTGATTATTCCCCTCTATTCGGCATTGGTGAGGCCGCATTTAGAGTATTGTGTCCAGTTTTGGGCCCCCCACTACAAAAAGGATGTAGACAAGTTGGAGAGAGTACAGCGGAGGGCGACAAAAATGATTAGGGAGCTGGAGCAGAGGACTTATGAGGAGAGGCTAAGGGAACTGGGCTTGTTTAGTCTGCAAAAGAGAAGAATGAGGGGGGATTTGATAGCAGCCTTTAACTACCTGAAAGGGGGTTCCAGGGAAGATGGGGCTAGGCTGTTCTCGGTGGTGGCAGATGACAGAACAAGGAGCAACGGTCTCAAGTTGCAGTTGGGAAGGTCTAGGTTGGACATTAGGAAAAAGTTTTTCCCTAGGCAGGTGGTGAAGCACTGGAATTGGTTACCTAGGGAGGTGGTGGAATCTCCATCTTTAGAGGTTTTTAAGTTGAGGCTTGACAAAGCCCTGGCTGGGATGATATAGCTGAGGTTATTCCTGCTTTGAGCAGGGATTTGGACTAGATGACCTTCTGAGGTCCCTTCCAACTCTAATATTCTATGATTCTATGGTCCTGAATAAGGCCACTGCCAGGGACCTTGCAGCCAACCCAGTGCCGGTATCGGCACCGACTGCGGAGCGTCTGGGTGGCCTCAGGTGTCTATCCTTTTCCGGGACCCCGAGCCGCTGGACCAGTGCCGACAGTCCTGTCTCTGGCTTTTCTTGCTCCTAGTCGGGGACTGGCTTCTAGACGACCCCGACGAGATGGATAAGCATGGGTGCCGCTGCAAGCAGTGCCGACAGGATGACGCACACCCCAACGAGCTGGACAACGACGCACAATGCCTTGGCACCAATGATTTGGGGACTGGGAGCAGTGCTGTCTGTGGCTTCTCGGTGTCGAGCTCGAGTCCAAAGACCGGGATCTGTGACGCACTGCAGTGGCTGGGTCTTGCGGTGCCGGGCTCCATGCTGGAGAACAGGTCCAGTGCCGTTCTGGCGAAGGGCTCAGTGCCAGGGTGCGGGAGCGGTAGCTCTCTCCGCTATGCGAGGCAGTCCTGATACACCGTCGCCTCGAGCGCGCTGCCTCCGGTGCCGCGGCCCATCCTCAGTGCCGCAGGGAGGATGAGCTCAACGAGTCTGACATGGAGCTGTGAGGGGAGCCTCCGCGCTCTATCCTTGGTGACCATGAGGCGGGAGACTTCTCCCCAGCCAGGGGTCTCGACCAGCCACTGGGGTGACCCAGCGTGGGTTTTCCCCGGGATACCGGCCCTCTCTCCCTTGGCTGGGAGGGGGGGTGGAGGCCATCAGGGCCCGTGCCTCCTGGTAAGCCTCCGGTGTCAACGGCACCTGCAGGGGCGCTCCCTCACCCCCAGGAGTCGGGGGAGGCTCCCTGCACGGAGATGCAGGCTCCGGAGCAGGCTTGACGGGCCGTGGCTGGTGCACCTCTGCATTCAACCCCGCCCTCGCAAGCGGTGCAGGGGAGTGTGAGCGCTCCGCGAGCTGACGCCTCTTCGTCTTCGGCACCGGGGATGGTCTGCGTAGGGTCGACTCCAGTGCTGGCAGAGCGCTCTGCATCAAGGGGACGCTCGGTGCCAAGGTGGAACGCGGCAGTTCGGAAGCTGGTCAGAGCGCCGCCTCCATCAGAATAGCCTTCAGCCTAATGTCCCACTCCTTTTGGGTCCTAGGCTTGAAGGCTTTGCATGTCTTGCATTTCTCCCTCCGATGCTGCTCTCCCAGGCACTTGAGGCAGCGATCATGAGGGTCACTCACTGGAAAGGGCTTTCCGCAAGCAGTGCAAGACTTAAAACCAGGTGAACCGGGCATGGCCCGGCCCTAAGCCCCTAAGGGCTTCTATTCTAATGCTACCTAACTTAACACTCTCTTAACTCTAAACTACTCAAACAGCGATAACAAAGTCAATAAGGGAAATGCTACTTGTGAGAGGCAAGAGGTAAGACGTTCCAGCAACTGTCACGGGTGGAAAGAAGGAACTGAGGGGCCATAGGGTCGGTGATGCCTCATATACCGCGGCATGAGCACGGTACTCCAGGGGGCGCCTAAGCCAACCCTACGGGATCTGCTAAGGGGAAAAAAGTTCCAGAAACCCGTGCACAGTGGCGTGCACTCACCTATAGTGGAATGGATATGAGCAATCACTCGAAGTAGAACAGAAAGTTAGGAATCATTTGGAAACAAACAGAAAATATGCTACTATATAAGTCCGTTGTACCGCCTACACCTTGAATACTGCATGCAGTTCTGGTTGTTCCATCTCAGAAAAGATATTAGAATTGGAAAAGGTGCAGAGAAGGATAACAAAGTAATTAGGGGTATGGAAGAGCTTCTATATAAGCAGAGTTTTAAAAGACTGGGACTGTTCATTTTAGGAAAGAGATAACTAAGGGGGGAATATGATAGAGTTCTAAAAATCATGAATGATATGGAGAAAGTAAGTGTTATTTAACTCTTCACACAACACAGGAACTAGGGATCATCCTATGAAATTAATAGGCAGCAGGTTTAACACAAACAAAAGTACTTCTTCACACAACGCACAATCTGGAATTTGTTGCCATGGAATGTTGTGAAGGCCAAAAGTATAGCTGGGTTCAAAACAGAATTAGATAAATTCATGGAGACTGACCATCTTGGCTAATAGCCATTGATGGGCCTGGGATGCAACCCCATGTTCTGAGTGTCCTTAAACCTCCAACTGCCAGAAGCTGGGACTGATGACAGTGGATGGATCACTTGAAATTGCCCTGTTCTGTTCATTCCCTCTGAAGCATCTGGCTTTGGCCACTGTCAGAGACAAGACACTAGGCTAGATGGACCATTTGTCTGATCCAGATGGTCATTCTTATGTTCTAATTTCCCATCTAACTAGCTAGGATTTTACTTGCAGTCAGTTAGCTTTCAGGTTCTTTTTATTGCCTCTGCCTTATTTAGCTTTCCTTCCATATAGATAGGGGAATACACTATGGCTTTGCATTTGTGCTGCTTCCTTTATTTAAAAAACAAGTACTGTTTGGATAGGATACCCTTTAAACATAGTATTGTGAACCTAAATGTGGAAGTGCGCATACATAAATGTCTTTAATGCATCTAGAAAATGGTTGTGCCAAGCAGGTGAAAGACTGGAGTCTCCCAATAAGAACAGCAGGAGATTGGGGACAAATACAATGGTCTTTTGTTTGATTTGGATCTTTGGGATTAGGAACTAATCCAGTGGTCTTTCTAGATATTCACTAGTCTGGGCCCATTAGCCTAGATCTGCACAACATTAAGGATTAAAGCCACCAGCACATTTGCAGTTTAACATTACTTTACAAGAGAAGGTCTTTGGAATGTGCGCATAAAGCTTTGACCTAGTTTTTAACAAAGCAGAGGTTTAAAAAAATCATTTCTAACAGAGTTTCTCCAATTGAGGCTTGCATATGTTTATCAGGACTCTCAAAATTCCTGCTCTCTCTCTAAAATTTGTGCATTTAATATAAACCCACTTAGTCTGGGCAGAAGGAATTTTTTCCTCCAAAATTTGAACTGTTATTTAGGTCCTGAGTCTGAAACATACTGATACTGAGTTGCATCTTACTCCTCAAGGGACCACTGACATTAGCAGAGACTCCCCAGACTCTGAGTAATGAGTACCCTTATTTGCACTGAGTAGCATCAGAATCTAGCTCTGTATTTAATATTAAAGATCTTTTGCTTCAGAAAGCTGAAGGAGCACTTTATTATTGTCCCTGACTCCACAGTGGCTTCCCTGGGCTCATGGAGACTGAAGGCCTAGTTCAAAAAGGAGTTTAAACTGATGTAATCATATCTTTTGCTGGCCCCTTCATTGTGCATTTAACAGCAATTTAGATATACTATGGGCCAGATCTTACTACAATTCACTCACTATGTAGGTCTGTGGTGGAGATTTTGTTCCTGTTGTAATTTAACTGAAATCTTTGTAAATGCTAATCTAGCCATTCCACAAACTCTAGGACTCCCTATTAGGGTTGACTTCAACCAGCTATATCAAGGTAAAAGTTGTTAACCTGTGTCTACAGTAGGGGAAGGCCATGACTAGGTAACATGTATTAGATAACCTTGACAAATCCTGAATGGATAAACACAATGCATAAGATGCCTCTCATCTTGGTAGCTAGCTAGGCATTGTATCCTTTATATATCACTTGTGCATGAGATAAAACACAAGCAGTTGTAGTGGGATGCATCTGTGCAAGTGATTTGTGCCTATGGAATTATATGGATTGACAAACTGAATTAGAAATTGTCTATCTAGTCCAGGTTACAACAGTTTCCACTACCAGCTACCTCCAAGGGAGGTTCAGGAAACTCCATAGTGATAACCTGTCCACAGTGAAAATCTTCCTCCTAGCCCCACTAGTTGACTCATATCCTGAAGCAGAAGGGTTTATAGCCCTTCCAAAACTCTTGTTTTTAAAAAATCTTTACAATGATGACTTTGGATAGTCTTGTGATCCATATCACTGTGCAATCCTTTTTGAATTCTGTAATCTTGGGGCAATGTGTTCCACAACTAATTGTGCATTGTGTGAAAAATAATGTTTATTGCATTTTTAATTTTCTCTTTAATTGCCACTGAATATTGTTTTGCAGCAAGTAAAAGAGAGCTTTCCTCGACTTCAGACCTGCATTTCTGAACTTCGCTCCTTACCAAGAGAAGGCTCTTTCCAACAGAGGGGGGACAGAGTGATGCAGGCAGTGCAAGATGGGCTCCAGCAATTTAAACAGTACACCAGACATATGCTAGTGGGAGGCTCAGTGAACAGTTCTGTTGAGGTAAGTAGAGCACTGGGGAGATAGTAATAGCCATCAAGTGCAGTCTGTCTGTCCAGCTGTCTATTGCAGATGTCAGTCACTGTGGTATCTAAGCATCATGGGAGGAAGTAAGTAGCATAAAACAATTCCAAAAAGGAGGACAATTCCCTAGCTATGAGAGAGAAGACAACTTGATGACAAGCATTAGTTGATTTTCACTTCCCATTTTCTACTCTATTAATCTCCAACCATCTAAGACCCGGTGTTCTCTAAAGTTGATTTTATTGTTTTCTTATAAGATCATAGTGAAATATACTGTGTGTGTCTGCATACAATATACTTTTTGACTGGACTTCCCTGCCTGCCTACACTTATATTCTAGGGACATGTGTTCCCTATATTCCCTGGATGGAATTTCCACTAACATCAATGAGACGTTTGTGCAAAGATCCTAGTTGTGCTTAAAGTATGTCTACAGTTCATTAAAACATCGATTCAAATGGACAAAGGAAAAGTGTTTTACTGTGGGACTAGTTGGTACAGTTGCAAAGAGCAGGAAAAGCCTACAAAATGGTTATTGTCTTAGCACAATCTTTAAATCAATTTTCAGTGCAAAAAAGCAAATATGATCAGTATTTGGAAAACAGAGAAACTTTATAGTCAGCATTTCATTCTTTCAGTGGCAGCTTGAGATTTCTGTACGACTCCTTGTCCCATGCATCCAAACAGATCCTCTCCCATCATGCCTCTATTGTGTCCTCTCTTATTCATTGCATCTCTAAAGTAAACAGCCCCAGTCTTTTC
Source organism: Emydura macquarii macquarii (assembly GCF_026122565.2). NCBI lineage: Eukaryota > Metazoa > Chordata > Testudines > Chelidae > Emydura > Emydura macquarii. The sequence goes on along the minus strand of NW_027132330.1, from coordinate 190,989 downwards.
ATTTTCTTACTATATGGAAGATTCTGGAAACATCTAAATGTAATCCCCCCAATTCTGAATTCCTTCTATTTCTGTTATATTCTTTTTGAGATGCAGTCACCAAAATTGATCCCAGGAGAGGGTGTCCCATTGATTTACATAATGGCATCATAAATAATTTTTCTCTAATAATTCCATATATTATACATTTTTTCTAGTCTTGGATGCAGATGTTTAGGTTGTTTTTCATTCTTACATAATTTTGTTTTCTTCTCCCTCCCACTTTCCACTCACCAAACATTTGGTGATGAGATGGTAAGGGATTTGGGGCAGAGAAGTAAGTGATGGGTCTTAATTTCTGATCATTTTAATTCTGATTGGGGGTGTTTATTTCAGTATTGGAAGGCAGTGTAGTCTAGGTGTAATTCAGGGGATGACCCACTTACTTTCTCTAACTTAACTGCAAATACGTGCACAGCACAATCTTCCATTGTTGCAGCTGAAGGAATGAGACAGTTAACTACAATATTAAATGATCTACAAAGGTAGGTGGCATATATTCCACTAAATTTTCCCTATTCCTCTGGTTTGTTAAAATTAATCCATAATGTGTTGTGCAAGCACAAATTATTGTGCAATTTTCATAAAGTATTTCTGGCTTCTTTTTTTCTGGTATACACCATAGTTCAAAATGCTATTCACATGTATTATATTGTAAAAGACTGTGGCCTAAGTTTTCAAAAGTGATTACTAACTGTGTCTCAGTTTTTGAATGCCCAACCTGAGACATCCTAAAAAGGCCTAATTTTCAGATGGCAGGGTACTCAGTACTTCTGAAAATCAGGTTCTTTTTCATAAATTCATAGATTATAAAGCCAGAAGGGACCTTTAGTCTGACTTCCTGAATAACACAGACCAAAGGATTTCACTAAGTGATTCCTGCTTCAAACCCACATTTAGAAAGATATCCAGGGGTGGTTTAAGGATCTCAGGTGATGGGGAATCCACCATACTCTTATGTAAATTGTTCTGATGGTTAATTCTCACTGTTAAAATATTGAAATTTATTTCTACTCTGAACTTTCCTAACTTCAGCTTCCAGGGATTTGATCTTGTACTGCCTTTTTCTGCTAGATTAAAGAGCCCTCTACTTTTAGGGAATCTGAAGTTGAACACCCAAAAATATCACTATCACTTGAAATCTACTAGGTTTCAGCTCTGCCTCGGTCTGGTTTTTTTTAATATGAGAGCAAAAACAATTAAGCTGTTTCTGAGAATAAGGCTAGTGAAAAATAGGTAGTTTTGCCAATGGCAACAAAATTTTCTACCATTTACTGGACAGCTCTAGTACTTCCATGGGTTGGCGCATGGATCTGAAATAATGAGATAGGTGTGGGGCCAGAGAGGTATACTTTGCATCCTCATGAAAGTCCATCCAGATATGTCCATAATCCTTTGTGGCCATGGGGTTGTGGTGGAGAGAATCACTATTTGCCCTCACACAGCAAAAGTATTAAAACAGATCCCTCTGCATAGAAGAATACTGGCAGAGTGCTAAAAATGGACCCTGACTATTTCACATTGAACAACTGTGATTTCCAAGCCATTGTAACTCAGGTAAGAAAGTCTACGCTTCCCAGAACACAGACAGGCATTTCTCCTCACAAAAGGCTATTTCCTTGACAAATTGCAACTCTGCTGCAAGTGCTTTGGTGATCAGGCAGTTAGTTTAATTAAAGTTGCAAGAATTTCCTTATACAAAATTTCCTTATATTTTTCCATTCTCTTCTCTCTCAAAAATTCCTCAACTCCTTTTGTTCAGGCTTGCCTCCCTCCACTTCCAGAAACACCACCACACACACAAGCTTCTTGGAGATCAGCCTTTTTAAAATTACGAGTCACTAAAACTAATTGAACCCAAAGTGTGGTAGATATTTAGTCTCCTATGGGAAGTGATAGAAATTCCATTGTCTGGGACATTTAAAGCACTAGACAATGTATTGTGACTGAGGGATGGACTAGATAAGGCTCCATCATCTCCAATTTCTAGGATTCTGTAAGGGTGGAAGCTGTGCATGTTCCACCAACACCATTTTTCCCTGTTGCTAATAGAAGCTGCTATTTCAGGGTTTTAATATCTTAGTCCTTTAAAGTCTCATCACAAATCAGGTGGGTTTCTACTGCCCTTTAGTAGCTGAATGACAGATTCCAGAGACCCCAGCTAAAAACAGCATTTTGTTAAATAAATGAAATAAACATTTGCTAAACACTTTGACAGTCCCTAAGAATACATATTTTTTTAGATTGTTGAGAGAGGTCAGCTTAATACCCCCGAGGACTAGTTCTCTTTCCCCAGAATGTGTTATGTTGTTGGTAATCCCTTGGCGGTCAAGGATGATTTCTTTCACGGGTTTTATTTTATATGGGTCCTTTGGTGACTGAGGAGTCCAATTCTTCAGCCGCAGATTTGTTGGCAGACGTTGCTAGTGGCGTTGGAAGGCAGGATTGGGCCACGATTGCTGCATGACAGTTATCGTCCTTTCTTTTCTGACATTTTTCTGCTACCAGGACAATGCAATTTTCCTCAAAAGTGGTTGTTCCTTCTCTGACAAGTCTTTGCCAGTTAGCCCTATCATGGGCTACTATCTCCCAGTGTGTGATGTTGATGCCACCTCTCTTGATGTTTGTCTTGAGGGTGTCTTTAAAGCTTTTTTTTTTTTTGGCCTCTCCATTTCCTTTCTCCTTTGGTGAATTGGGTGTAAAGGAATTGTTTTGGTAGGCGTGCATCAGGCATGCTCATACAGTGCTCTCTCCAACTCAGATGGTGCTGAATAATCAGGGCCTCAACACTGAGGATGTTGGCCTAAGAGAGGGCACTGATGTTAGTGAAGTGATCCTCCCACTTTATGTTGAAGATCTTCTGGAGAAAGTGCTGGTAGTGGAGTTCCAGGTTTTTCAGGTGTTTTCTGTACATAACCCAAGTCTTGCAGTCATAGAGGAGAGTTGGGATTACCACCGCTTTGTAAACTAAAAGTCTACTGTGTGTTCTGATGTTATGGTTGTTGAACACTTGGTGAGATGGCAAGGCTGGCACAGCAGATTCTGTGCTGAATCTCGACATCTATGTTTGCCCTCTGTGAGAGATGGCTGGCAAGGTAGGCAAAGTGTTCTACATTTTCCAGTTCCTCTCTGTCAAGGTAGATCTTCCTTGCTGGATCTGATGATTGATCAGGAACAGGCTGGTGGAGAACTTTTGTTTTGCCAATGCTCAGGATTAGCCCTAAGATTTTGTAAGCTTCAGAGAAGTAGTTAAAGACTGTTTGTAGATCCTCCTTTGAGTGTGCAACTACAGTACAATCATCTGCATACTGAATATGTATCCCTGAATATGGAAAGCACAGATGGCAGGAGTGCAGGGTTCTGTTGCGATTCCCTTTGAGACCTTTTCCACTTGGTTTATTCAGAACATCTCATCTATTTCTGGGAGAACCCTTTATCCAGTTCTCTGGGAGCCAAAAAGCTTAGTTTGATTCCAGATTTCGTCACTCAGGTAGCTTTATTTGGCACACAACAAAGCTACACTGAGCTTATCAGACTCAAGAGTAGGGAGATGGTATAGGGCATACCACACATCCAAAGTTACACAGAAAACCTCTTCCTTTATATACATTTACACATTACATTGCATTTACTATACATTGCATTACATGCTGAAGTTGGGACTGGTCCTGCTTTGAGCAGGGGACTGGACTAGACCTCCTGAGGTCCCTTCCATCCCTAATCTTCTATGATTCTATGTTCTGGGTTTGGCTTGATTGCTTTGCAGAAATCTATCCCTGTGCAGCATATTCTGTCCATGCATTGTCCACACTCGACCTACTTTTTACCTCCTCTCTACATTCCTAATTTATCTTGTCCATTGTTATCTTGTTTGTAAAAAGTGGTTCCTTGGGTGATCTCCCTTTTGTCTCAGCTGGCTCAGATATGGTGTTTTTAGCCTGCACTGACCTATTTACTTAGCTTATTTAGCACAAACGTTCAGTTTCCAGCCTAATGATTTGTTTACCTCCCTAGTTCTACCCTCCAAGAAATGAGGCATCTCTCCATGTGTTAATGATTCATATCAGGCCAGGCCTCAGCTACAGGTTCACTCTATCTCAACCCTACTCTGGAGTGGCAACTGCAGCGATCAGAGAGGAGTTTAGCCTCTGTGGCCTTATCCATCCTTGCCCTCTCTGCTACCACGAAGAAAGAGAACTAGTACCAGTTTTCTTAGGGAGACACCAGTATAGTTTACCCATGGAAACTCTTAGATTCCACTAAAAATTCCAAGAACTACTGTGTAAAATGGCACTTGACCAAGTAACTGAGAAGAAGAATTAGTGAAGCATTACAATCACTCTGACAATTACTATAGGCATTCTAGCACAGAAGCCCCCCACCACTCAGATAGTTCCTCATGGTTCTCTGATGACCTAGGGAAGAAAGGAAGAAAACTCAAGTAACCTTAGAGAAAAGCATTATCTGACACAGATGTACCCAAATTTGGAGGAATTCTTCCAAATCTGTGCCACTGCTCTCATGGAGATTAAAAGAACCTACCTCTAAACCACCACAGAGGAAGCAAAAAAATCTCACCCCTCAGAATTATTTCATAGAATCATACAATCATAGAATCATAGCATTGGAAGGAACCTCAGGAGGTCATCTAGTCCAATCCCCTGCTCAAAGCAGGACTAACCTCAGCTAAATAATCCCAGCGAGGGTTTTGTCAAGCCGCAGTTTAAAAACCTCTAAAGATGGAGATTCCACCACCTCCCTAGGTAACCCATTCCAGTGCTTCACCACCCTCTAGTGAAAAACTTTTTCCTAATGTCCAACCTAGATCTCCCCCACTGCAATTTGAGACCGTTGCTCCTTGTTCTGTCATCTGCCATCACTGAGAACAGCTTAGCTCCATCCTCCCTGGAACCCCCTTTAATGTAGTTAAGGCTGCTATCAAATTTCCCCTCATTCTTCTCTTCTGCAGACTAAACAAGCCTACTTCCCTCAGCCTCTCCTCATAAGTCATGTGCTCCAGCCCCCTAATCATTTTTGTTGCCCTCCGCTGGACTCTCTCTAACTTCTCCACATCCTTTTTGTAGTGGGGGACCCAAAACTGGACACAATACTCCAAATGTGGCCTCACCAATGCTGAATAGAGGGAAATAATCACTTCCCGCGATCTGCTGGCAATGCTTCTACTAATGCAGCCCAATATGCCATTAGCCTTCTTGGCAACCAGGGCACACTGCTGACTCATATCCAGCTTCTTATCCACTGTTACCCCCAGGTCCTTTTCTGCCTAGCTCATCGGTCCCCAGTCTGTAGCTGTGTATGGGATTCTTCCGTCCAAAGTGCAGGACTCTGCACTTGTCTTTGTTGAACCTCATCAGATTTCTTTTGGCCCAATCCTCCAGTTTGTTTAGGTCTTTCTGTATCCTATCCCTACCTTCCAGGGTATCTACCACTCCCTCTAGCTTAGTGTCATCGGCAAACTTGCTGAGGATGCAATCTACCCCATTCTCTAGATCATTAATGAAGATGTTGAACAAAACCGGCCTCAGCACCGACCCCTGGGGCACTCCGCTTGTGACTGGCTGCCAGGTAGACATGGAGCCATTGATCACTACTCGTTGAGCCCTATGCTCTAGCCAGTTCTCTATCCATTTTGTAGTCCATTCATCCAACCCATACTTCTTTAACTTGCTGATAAGAATACTGTGAGAGACCATATCAAAAGCTTTGCTAAAGTCAAGGTATATCACGTCCACCGCTTTCCCCACATCCACAGAGCCCGTCACCTCTTCATAGAAAGCAGTCAGGTTGGTCAGGCATGACTTTCCCTTGGTGAATCCATGTTGACTGTTCCTGATCACCTTCCTCTCTTCCAAGTGCCTTAAAATGGATTCCTTGAGGACCTGCTCCATGATTTTTCCAGGGATTGGGGTAAGGCTGACCGGTCTGTAGTTCCCTGGATCCTCTTTCCTCCCTTTCTTAAAGATGGGCACTATATTTGCTTTTTTCCAATCATCAGGGACCTCCCCCAATTGCCACAAGCTTTTAAAGATAATAGCCAATGGGTCTGAAATCACATCAGCCAACTCCCTCAGTACCATCAGGTGCATTGCATCTGGCCCCATGGACTTGTGTATGTCCAATATTTCTAAATAGTCTTGTACCTGTTCCTTCAGCACTGTGGGATGTTCACCTCCTTCCCATTCTGTGCCGCCCAGTGCAGTAGTCTGGGAGCTGACCTTGTCTGTGAAGACAAAGGCAAAAAAGGCATTGAGTACCTCAGCTTTCTCCACATCCTCTGTTGCTAGGTTGCCTCCCCCATTCTGTAAGGGGCCCACACTTTCCCTAATTTTCCTCCTGTTGGTAACATACCTGTAGAAACCCTTCTTGTTCCCCTTCACGTCCCTTGCTAGCTGCAACTCCAATTGTGCTCTGGCCTTCCTGATTTCATCCCTGCATGTTCGAGCAGAATTTTTATACTCCTCCATAGTTATCTGACCAAGCTTCCACTTCTTGTAAGCTTCCTTTTTTGTGTTTAAGTTCACCAAATACTTCTTTGTTAAGCCAAGCTGGACACCTACCATATTTGCTATTTTTTCTGCACATCGGGATGGTTTGTTCCTGTGCCCTCAGTAAGGTTTCTTTAAAATACAGCCAGCTCTCTTGGATTCCTTTCCCCCTCATATCAGCCTCCCAGGGATCCTGCCCATCAGCTCCCTGAGGGAGTCAAAGTGTTCTTTTCTGAAGTCCATGGTCCGTATTCTGCTGTTCTCCTTTCTTCCTTTTGTCAGGATCCTGAACTCGACCATCTCATGGTCACTGGGTTAAGTGACCATCTCATGGTCATTTCAGATGGTAAATTGCTTTGTAAAGCCCACTCTTCCCTTTCCTCCACTGACACAGTTGATTTTCTCCATTGTGTACTCTCCAATACCTTTGACTCACTTGCCCTTCCTCTCTCATCACAAGGTCTGCCCTGTCAACTCCCAGCCCTGGGTCAACCCCGTCTATCTGCTCTTGCTCTCATTCAGTCATGCCAATTTCCTCCACTACACATTTGCTCTCTCTCCCCTCAGTTCTGCCATTTTCCTAGCCAGACTACAATTCCATCCTGATTGAATCCCCCGCTCAGAGTCCCAGCCACCTATTAACCACATTCCAGGTAGGCATTTTGAAGAAAGAAAAGGCCACCTGCATTCTCTCCTTAAGAAAAAATGCTATCGCTTTTCCAGGGCAGTAAGCTGCTGCTAAAACACTCGCCACTGCCTCTTGTACCCATCTTCTTCATCCTGTCACCAAAATGACAGTTTACACTAGTACCCCCAGTTGATGCAGGCCATCATTCTGAACAGGATCCATGCCTTTACACTATTTAGGAAGTAGGCCAAGGACAGACATGAGGAGCATGGCTACCTGGAATTAGTCTCATTTTTGGGGTTACTCGGTTTATATCATTTCCTCTCAGTCCCCAGAGGGACAGACAAGTTCTTCCACAATGCCCATAAAAAGAATTCAGTTGTCCACTTTTCTGGGGATACATCACATGTTTCATAAAGCTACAGTAGTTTTTTCATCATGCACAATTGGATACAGTGCCAATGTAACAGTGCCAACATGCAACTTGATTATTATTTTGCAGCGTGGTCATACTCTGTCATGACAGGCTGGCTTGAGGGAAGTAACTCAAGCTTGCATCACTCAAGTGAATTGTCTAGTGTGGAAACACTCTAAGGCTGAATTTCTGCAGAGGTGGTATTAGAAGGGGGATCCAGGTCTCTGAGAGAGCCAGGGATGGAGGGAGCAGGGGATGAATGTGTTGTGGATGTCTGGATGGAGGAGGCATTCTAGAATGAATAGCATGAGGCTAGAAAGGGTGGAATCAGAGAAGCAGAAGTGGTGATAGAGAAGGGTGCAGGAGGTGGAAAGGCTGGAAGGAGAGCCAGGGTTGGGGCAGATCTCGCCAATGGTGATCAGAAAGAGGCAGAAGGTGTTGCGGATGTAGGATCTAGATTTTTGCATATGGAAGGGAGAGAGAGATGGAGATGGAGAAAGGAAAAGGAGTATGTAGGTCTGGTGGGAACTGTAGAGGTTTGAGGGTAATAGGAAAGGGAAATGGAGCCAGAACAGTCAGAATACAAGGCCAGAAGGGACCACCAGATCATCTACTCTGATCTCTTGTCTATCCAGGCCACCAACACCTGCACACTAAACCCAACAACCAAAATTAGACCAAAGTCTCACAGCCCACAGGAGACTAGACTAGTATGTGCCACAGGTAATGAATAGGAAGGATTGAAGTGCACCATGACTGAGGCCTTTGCAGTGGCAGGGAAATGATTAAGTGAGAATATCAAGATAATCCTGACAAGTGACCCATACATACACACTACAGAGGATGACAACCTCCCCCCCAAAACCTGGGGAAAATTCCGTCCTGACCTCACATATGGTGATCAGCTAGACCCTGAGCATGTGAGCAAGAACCAGCCAGCCAAGCACCTGAGAGAGAAAATTCTCTGTGCCACCCCAGAGCCCTTCCCTCCCTCTTCAATGGCTCACCTCCAGCTGTGGTCATCTCTGATGTTTGAGGAAGAAGATTAAAAACAAAAACAAAACCCTTCCAGCATATACGGGGGAGGGGGAATGGGGGCGGGAAATGGGGAGCGTGTATATCCTTTCCTGACCCCCTGCATATGGCTGGCTGAAATCCTGAAGGATGAATTTTTAGGAACAGAAGATATAAACCAGAAGTGAACCTCAGAGCTGCTGAGCTCCATTGCTGCCTTCTACACAAGCAACCCCACTATACAATTATACTCATAAATTTGTCCAGCTCTCTCTCAAAACTAAATCGTTTGCTACCATAACTCCTACAGGGAGTCTGTTCCAGAACCTCACCCTACTGATGGGTAGAAACCTTCTTTCAATTTCCAGCCTGAATTTACTTATGGCCAGTTTATATCCATTTGTTCTTGCCCAGCTATTGTTCTTTAGCTTAAATAGCTTTACACCCTCCCTGGTATTTACACCCCCGAATGTATTTATAGAGAACAATCACATCCCCTCTCAATCTGCTTCTCGCTACACTAAACAAGACAATCTCTTTCTGTCTCCTCTCTGTCATGCTGTTTGGAGTGGCTGACAAAATACGGGTGCCAACCAGTCAGGGCAGCCCATTACAAACCCCAAACTGGTAGTGTGAGCTATAATTAGATTTCACCAACCAAGTAACAAGTGAGAACTCCTCAAGTACTATACCAGCCTTAACATAGAAGTCACAGACAGTCCCCTTGAGCATTCCACTCTATCTTGCCACTCCGGTGAGCCTGCCTTTGTGATAGATTGCCCCTTAATCACACCAGTATTCAGGTACTTCCAGTCCCAAAGGACCAGTCACTTACCCCAGGTCAATTGCACCTTAGATCACACAAAGACATCACTTGTATCCAATCCTGTAATAAACTAACTAAAGATGTATTAAATAAGAAAAGGAAACAAGGGAGTTATTTATAAGGTTAAAGCACACACACGCACAAAGTCTTAGGTTCCAAAAAGAAATAGAAGCTGCTGTAACATGCAAACTCTGTTTGTAGTTTTAGCAGCGTTGGTCCCAGGATATTAGAGAGACAAGGGTCGGTTCTATAGTACAGACTTATAACTACATTGCTCAAGGGTGTGGGTTTTTCACACCCCGGAACGATGTACTTATACTGACCTAACCCACCTCCCCCCCCCATATAGACAGCATTACATCGGTGATGAGAGCTTCTCCTGTCAACACCATCTCTCGCAGAGGTGCATTAACTATGCCGAAGGGAGAAGCTCAGGAGAAGGTAGGAGTGTCCTCACTTAAATGCTACAACTGCATTGGTGTAGCTGAGCTGATGCAGCATTTTATGTGTAGACCTGCCCAAGATGGGTGAGATAATATCTTTTATTGGACCAATTTCTGCACAAAGTTTTCAAAAGATGAGCCTGGATGCTCTGCTAGACACCAAAAATCATGAACTGAACAGAGACACTGGATTTATGGTTTATTACAACAATCTGTAACACGCTAGCCCCCTCTTTTTATCCTGTGACTGTAGAGTCACCTGTTGGTGTCTATAGGCCTTTTTTATTGTGCTGGAGATGGCATTTATTGTGGTAAACTGGTATTTCACATTTGGTCATGCTTCTCTCCTGACTGGGGGGGAAGGTTTCTGGTTGCATAGCAAACATTTTTATTGTTACAGAGCCAACACTTAAATATTAGCTGTATCCCATGTTATAAGGTATTATAAGTGAGATTAATGGAGGCAATGACTCACAAGCATTTCAAAAAGCCCAAACACTATTCTATAAATCTAATACCCTTTTTTAAAAATACTAACACAGGTGAGCCAGGCTGTTTCCAGCTATGCATTTGTCGTGTTCAGAGAGGCCTAGGGGCCTTAGCATGAACTGACACTGGTCTATCAGTATCACACTCTCACAAGATAGGTCCTCCATTCCCCTGATCATCCTAGCAGCTCTTCTCTGCACCCGTTCCAGTTTAAATTCATTTTTCTTGAACATGGGTGACCAGTATTCCAGAAGAGGAATTACCAGTGCCTTTTATAATGGTATTAATATTTCTCTCTCTCTCTCTTTTGAAAATGCCTCACCTAATAAATCCTAGGATTGCATTTGCCTTTTTCACAGCCACATCATATTCGTGGCTCAGTCATACTGTGATTGACTCATACACTCAGATCTCTCTCTTCTTCTGTTGCTCCAGCTGATGAGCCCCTAGCCTGTAGCGGAAATTCATATGATTAGACCTTAAGTGCATGATCTTGCACTTTGTTTGTACTATTGAACTTCATCCCATTTCTGTCTTCAAAGTCATCCAGATGTTCCTGTATACCTTTTTGATCCTCCTCTGCAGTACGTCTCCCAACTTTGTATCATCAGCAAATTTCGTTACACACTCCTAGTTATTGTGCCAAAGTCATGAATAAAAATATTGATTAAACTTTGGTCCCAAGATCCATTCTTGAGGAACTCCATTAGAACCTCCCTCCAATCAGATCATCAATCTACCTTTCAGCACAATTCATTGCCTTCTCCTGTTTAGTTCCTTATCCACCTTACAATACTCCCCATCTTCCCTAATTTAACTACATAATTTCCCATGCGGTATTGTGTCAAATGTTTTAGTGAAGTCCCAGTATGTTATAGAGAAGAAGAGAGCAGATACTGTGATGCAGATGAAGGAGGCGGCGAGAGCCATGGATGAATGAGAGAGAGCTGTGATTAGTAAACAACTGGACAGTGAATCAATACATGGGAACCAATTAAGCTAGAGCATAGGGCTCAACAAATAGTGATCAATGGCTCCATGTCTAGCTGGCAGCTGGTCACAAGTGGACTGCCCCAGGTGTCGGTCCTGGGGCCAGTTTTGTTCAACATCTTCATTAATGATCTGGAAGATGGGGTAGATTGCACCCTCAGCAAGTTTGCAGATGACACTAAACTAGGGGGAGTGGTAGATACCCTGGAAGGTAGGGATAGGATACAGAAGGACCTAAACAAACTGGAGGATTGGGCCAAAAGAAATCTGATGAGGTTCAACAAGGACAAGTGCAGAGTCCTGCACCTACGACGGAAGTATCCCATGCACAGCTACAGACTGGGGACCGACGAGCTAGGCAGCAGTTCTGCAGAAAAGGACCTGGGGGTAACAGTGGATAAGAAGCTGGATATGAGCCAGCAGTGTGCCCTGGTTGCCAAGAAGGCTAATAGCATATTGGGCTGCATTAGTAGGAGCATTGCCAGCAGATCATGGGAAGTGATTATTCCCCTCTATTCGGCATTGGTGAGGCCGCATTTGGAGTACTGTGTCCAGTTTTGGGCCCCCCACTACAAAAAGGATGTGGACAAGTTGGAGGGAGTCCAGCGGAGGGCAACAAAAATGATTAGGGGGCTGGAGCACAAGACGTATGAGGAGAGGCTGAGGGAAGTAGGCTTGTTTAGCCTGCAGAAGAGAAGAATGAGGGGGGATTTGATAGCAGCTTTTAACTACCTGAAAGGGGGTTCCAGGGAGGATGGAGCTAAGCTGTTCTCAGTGATGGCAGATGACAGAACAAGGAGCAACGGTCTCAAATTGCAGTGGGGGAGATCTAGGTTGGACAGTAGGAAAAAGTTTTTCACTAGGAGGGTGGTGAAGCACTGGAATGGGTTACCTAGGGAGGTGGTGGAATCTCCATCTTTAGAGGTTTTTAAGCTGCGGCTTGACAAAACCCTCGCTGGGATTATTTAGCTGAGGTTAGTCCTGCTTGAGCAGGGGGTTGGACTAGATACCTCCTGAGGTCCCTTCCAACTCTATGATTCTGTGATTCTAAGTTAATAGTGAGCCACTAAGCAATCAGATACATTACAAGATGAGTCAGTTACTAGTGAGTTACTGCAGTAAAGTCTGTAGTAGTCCTGGCTGGGATAATTTAGTTGGGGTTAGTCCTGCTTTGAGCAGGGGGTTGGACTAGATGACCTCCTGAGGTCCCTTCCAATCCTAATAATCTATGATTCTCAAGTCATGCAACCTGCAGAGACCCAGGGAGCAGTGAGGCAATTGGAACCACAGGCAGTGAGTGAGGGGGAAGTTAATGTGAGATGCTCACGGCTTGTCCACATGAGGGACTTTACAGTCGTAAATTATATTACCATAGTTATACCAGTATAACTGCCTATGTGGATACACTTATTCCAGAACCAGTGTCCCCACATGGGGAACAAGCCCTCTAGTGGCATCCTTGTAAAAGCAGGAGTTGAATGATAGCAACAGCCAGAAAAACATGTAGGATGGAGCTGGGGAGTGGTCCCGCTCTTGCTCAGTGGCAAAAGGCAGTGGAAAAGGCATGACAGGACTGAGGTCAGCAGCTACACTACGGAGCATTTCAGTATGTCAGACTCTATTGATTAATGTGGGAATTCACATAGTAAGCTTGGCAGTAACAGGGACTCTTAAGGAGACATTGTGGTTGTAATGGAAGTACTGTTTCTTTAAACCAAGACCAACATTTATGGCACAAAATCAGCATTAGCAACTTTCCCAATGCCTGAGGGCGACACTTAATTTGCGTAGACATTTTCATAACACTTTATTTGCAAGAAGGCAAAGTGATCTTGCTCTGTGTAACTCCAGAGGGTTTGCTAGCTCTGGTAGGCAGAATTTACTGTGACCCCTCCAGAGAGATTCCTTTGTTAGGATGTTGAATCAGTATTGTTTCCAGGGCAACCCTGTGAAGTCAGAATGACAGCAGTGGCAAAGAAGATGCACCTTAGCAATAGGCCCAGTACAGTCAATTTGGCCATAGTTAGCAAGTCTGTAATATAGGTGATGAGCTTGTCTCAGGCCCCCGTTCCTTCCCCCAACCCAAAGGAGGGAGGACCGTGCCTGGTTGAATCAAAACATTTAATGGCAAGGAGTTACAGGAGTAAGAGTCATGGGAGTACAGAGGAACTTCAGTTGAGACCAGTTGTCATCTGTGGTGGGATACCGAATCTCTCTTCTCCTATGAGGTTTGTCTGACCACTGGAGATGCTGTTCCCAGAGCTGCTAAGGCTGTTAAGAGGATTGCTGGGATGTAATAGGCCATAGACATCACTTAGCAGGACCATTCAGCAGCAGCTCTAAACTATGCTGCCTTTGTACTGGGCTTGTTTAAATGGTGAACTCTTGGGGAGGGGAGAGGGACTGTCTTTGTTTGCATCCAGCCCTGAGCACAATGTCAGCAAAACAGCCCCTATCAACAACTGTCTATGAGAATAAAACTCAGACTTTCATCACCCAAAGCATAGCCTTTGGGAATAGGAGCTGGTGCAAAATACACCTCCAGTGTTTCATAAATTGCTGCTGACTATAGTCAATTAAATAAAGATTAACCCCTCAAAAGTAATTGCCTAGTTAATATCAGACCCACCTGAGAGGGCAGGTGTCATAGCTACTTCCACACTTCAGAAAGCCCCTCCCCCACCCAGGGGTGCTCTTATCTTTACACTTTCATTTATCCTTAGAGTGGGACTGTCAAAATTAATTGGATTTAAAATGTGACAGAAAAAACAGAAAGCAGGGGGAGAAGGAGCAAGCAGTGGGGCTGCACTTCTGCAGCAGGAGGCTGAGGGACACTGACCTAATGCCTGTGGTGAGGAAGGACTGTCAGTCAGTCAAATTTGGGATGTATCCTAAAGAATCATCTCTTGACCCTCCCCACATCCTTGGGCTGGTGCTAAGCAGAAGGCTGAGGAGGGAAGGGCAGTTATCGTTTCACAGGCCTGCCCCCCTCTCTGAAGCAGGGACTGAGCCAGCTGTTGCCCAGAGCTGCCACCCCTATGCTTAGCAGAGCATAGGGAACACAGCACATGTGCTCTGCCCCTCAGCAGCATATGGGGGGCACAAAGTGCAGCTGTACTGGGTGCAAGTGTTTGTCTCTCCACTAGTACCTGCCTGGAGTTTAAGGAGCTGGTACTGGAAGGCACTTGGAGCCCTACTGCCTTCCCATCACCCTACAACCTACAGCTACTTCACACCAGCCAGGAGAGGCCTGCCCACTTGAGAACCAAAGGGCACCTGTGACAAGGCACACCACTCACTGCTTGGCTGGCACCTCTTCCTGGTCACTCTGGGGATTAGCTGTCAACACCTCTTCCTGTGCTTGCACAACATCATACCATCTCTCTCCTAGGTCTGCAGCTCCTCTCTCATCCCAGGAACTGCAGCATCCTCTTCGTGACTCAGCCCTCCAGCCAGATCACTCAGCATCCCCCCAGAGTATATCAAAGTCTTGCCTTCAGCAGCCCTAGGCTGTCTTCCCATTCACTGCCTCAGATGACACACCTTCAGTGACTGGTAGGGGACAGTGTCCTCTATTCCAGGTTCCAGCCCAGGGACCTTACAACCCACAGCCAAGGTCTGTTCAATCCCCAATCCTGCTACTTACTACCTGGGCTGCTTCCTATCCTAGCACTCCTCCCTCTCTGGGATTTGTCAGCCTCTATACTTCCTCCATCCAGGAGGCAACTATGGGCTACTTGTCTCTATAGCCCCCAAATGCACCTCCCTTCTCCCAGAGACTGACTGCAGCCGCCTTTCCTGCTGTCAAATCCCTGGCTTTATAGAAGCCCTGCCAGTTCCCACACAGTAAGCTTCCCCTGATTAGGGCTTTCATCCCAGCCATCTGGCCTTCATTAATCCCTTCAGGGTGAATGTGACATGGACACTCCATCACAGGACCCAGGACCTACCTGGACATGCCCCACCAGAGGCAAACTGCTCTCTCTCCAGCCCCCTGCCAGAGGGGTAACAGAAAGTATTTGAAAAGCCCTTTGCTCATGTTCTGGCAGCCCAGCACTGGCCTTTGCCCATATGTCTCCTCTGGGCAGCAGCAGCTGAAACAAAGTGCGGGGGGGGGACGGGACTCAGCCCAGCTTTTTCCCCAAGAGCTCCTAGCAATAACTCCTTGCTGCCAGCTGAGCTGCTGCCCCCAAATGCCATAGAATCTCGCTGAATTTCTCCTCCCTTCTAGGAAGCAGCTTCTCTTAAAGGCTGTAAGAGGTTTGTTGGTGGGCTGGACAGCCTAGTGGTTAGCACCCACCCACTAGTAGGGGAGGGGAGCCCAGGCCACCCCCCACTTCATCAAGCTCCAACTCAGCGCCTCGAAGAATCAGCAGCATTTAGCCTCTGTGGGAGGCCCTTTGAGTTATCCTTCCTGGATCACTTCCTACCACTGCTTCCCTCCCTCAACTTCTGGTCCCAGGTAAGATAAAAGAAATCAAACTCTCAGCCTCAACCCATAATCCTTCTCCAGCCACTTTGTCAGAAACTTCAGGATAGGTCTATCCTCTTCCCAGCCTCCTCTTCTGAGCTGGGCTGCTCCCTTTTCAACCCTGTCTCCAGCTGGAGCGGGCTTGGCAGTGTTCCCTGGGTCAGTACTGTCCTTTAACCCTTGTCTGGACCAGTTTAGGGTTTGCATACCCCATCAAAAAGGGACAGTAATGGTGTGTCCATAGGGCTACAGCAATAGAGTTAGACTATTAGGGGATAGCGCAACCAGTCCTGGCCAGTTTTAGTGTTAGTTCAATAAAGATGCTCCCTGTACTACATCTCTCTGTGTTCCTGTGCTGGTTTCTCTCCCTCTCAATACAAGCAATTAAAAAGATTCAACATAACAAGTAACTTAATACAGAAACATTTTAGTATTGACAACTCCAGCCATGCAAAAATCCTGAGTCAGGCACCAAGGAAATTGAGATTGCCTTAAAAATCCTTTTAAAGTAATAAATGATTTCATGCAGCTCTATTTCATTTCATTCATGATTTCTATTTCATGCATCTGATGAAGTGGGTTGAAGCCCACAAAAGCTTATATCTGCAGAAATTTGTAGTCTTTAACGTGCTGCAGGACTCTCATTATTGTTGTCTGGCTTCTGTAGTTTTGAGCCTTTAGGGTATACTCACATAACATTGTCAAGCATTTCTCCACACTCATGAGGGATAGATTTTTTTTTAAGTGAAAGCAGAGATTTTCTTGTAATCACCTGACTTCAGGAGTTGATGTTTTGGAAATACACCAGCTATCTCAAATCACAAGAATTGGCAGAAATGCAAAGTCACTTTGCAAAACCATGTTATATAAGCATTTAATGATAGTGATCCCTGCACCACACCTTGACTGATATCACATGGGCCTCTTTGTGCTCCAGGCACTGCATGGTGGTAATAATAATACAATTACAATTTCTAGTTCAGGGTGGTTTACATTAAACCAAATCTTATACACCACCTCTGAGTCTGCTCTTGCCTAGGGGATGCTCTAGAAGCCCCACAAGAGGGGCACTCCCTAGCTACTTTATTCAGCCAAACAGCAGCTGGGTAGCAACACCTCTGGCAGTCACTGCGGTGGGAGTTACTGTATTAGATTTAGAGGGGTAACCGTGTTAGTCTGTATACAGCAAAAACAAAGAGAGTCCTGTAGCACCTTTGTGCTTCTGTTTCAGATTACAGTTTTGACTAGTCAGCCAGGCAAAGACATGGTGAAACAACTGGAAGCAGGGTTGAGCGAGATAGACCTGGTGAGCCTGCGGAAAGTGCAGATCATAGAGATCTCAAAGGGAGACGTCCTTGAGTCAATGGATGCGGTGTGGCACATACAAGCTGAGGATGAGGATGTGGTCGGCTGCAATGGTGAGTGCAGAGAGGGAGCACAATGTTGTTACGCATTGTCGAGCAATACAACTACTAATTGTCCTTTTAACTTGAGGTTTGTTACATGCTCTTGTCAGTGGCATGTAACAAATCTCAGAGGTGGGATGCTGCTGATCCAACAGAGGCATTCAAGAAAGGGCAGGCAAGTTTTGTACCAGTGCACTCCCCTGGGGGCTCCACAGGGGGTAGGTAGCTTTAATTCATGGCCTGAGTTCTCTTGCAGCCTCATCTTCAAAGCTTGAGCAGAGGATGTGCTGCATCAGTGCATTTCGTGGGTGCCCTCATCGTACTACTGCTTGCTGCCCTCCCATTTTTCTGGGCAACACTAGCTGGCTCCTGGTCTCGTGGCAAAGGGGGTTGAGTGTGACTTGCACTAGTCCCAGATTTTCTGTCAACAGGGGCACAGAACAAGTCTTACCGGGTGGAGTCAAAGGAGTAATTAGAGCCCCATGGGTTGAATGTTATTTTGGCTGGCTGGCAGCACTGCTAAAGCATTTCCTCCTAATCTCTAGGGGCATTCTCAGCAATGGAAATTGAAGCAGTAACAGTAAGAAACCGCAGAACCAGAAATCCCTCTTAATTCCTGTTTGTAGCTTCCTGCTTTCATAATGAATGGGTACAGGCAATTCAGAGCATTATTTAGAAATCCCGCACCAGTGCTCAATTTGATGACAGAAGCTTATGAAACTGAAAGCTGATTTAATTGCAGTTTCTCATTTAGGTATTTGCTCAGACAGACCCCTTCACATCTCCGATTAGGCAAAGCTTCAATTAAAACTGCCTTCCCCAGATATGAGGAAATGAATGTGTTTGTGAGCCGTGTTTGTAAAGAGCAAAGGTTTGTACTCTGCCTGTGCTCACTAACATGAGCTGTAGCACAACACACACTGAAATTTTGCCACAGGCAACAATCTGTGCCCCTGACTGCACTCCGCCAACCC
This sequence comes from Emydura macquarii macquarii, assembly GCF_026122565.2. Classification (NCBI taxonomy): domain Eukaryota; kingdom Metazoa; phylum Chordata; order Testudines; family Chelidae; genus Emydura; species Emydura macquarii. The sequence goes on along the minus strand of NW_027132330.1, from coordinate 172,788 downwards.
CACCTTACTATGACAGTGCTGACCAATCACGTACTGTTCACCCCAGAGCTGCTAAATTATACAACCAAGTACTTAGAAAGCCAAGCTCACAGTTCTACCATCCCCTCTCCTCAGGGTCCTCAAAAGTTGCCTGTCCTAAAGTGATCTTCCCTCTCAATGGGGTAGCTATTCAGATTCTGCACTGTTTGAAAAAGGAGGCCTTTAGGGAGAATGTTCATCTTTATGATGGTACTACATCCTGAGCAGATAAAGGGATCTCCATTGCCTGACTAACCATTACCATTAGAGCTGGGAGTGAAGAATAATGAAAAGGATAAAGGTCCCATAATTCAAGGCAACATTACACTGAAATAGTTAATATGGCCAGGAGTTGGAAAAAACATAAATTGTGTGTTGAAATAAATGAATTTTGCTTGATACATACAGTTCCCAAACTGATGTGTTCCCTAAAAGTGCCTACCAGGTGTGCAGAGGTGAATCTTCTGGGTGGCTGAAAAATACAAGTTCACACAGAGAGAAAGCAATTTTAGTAGGTGACGCTTGACAGGAGAAACTGGTGCTGCTGCACAGAGGGTTGGAGTCAAGCTCTTAATAAGAGTGTATGCCTGAGCCCTGTTGTATTCATTTAGATCAAATAAAGGGCCCAGTGAGTCAAAGGCATTAACATGACCTGTTACTCTTCAACATTAGACAGTTTTAGGCTACGTCTTCACTGACGGCGGCAAATTCGTTGCCGTCAGATTGATTTCTCTGGATTGACTGAGCGGTCAGTGAAGACCCGCTCAGTCGATCCAGAAATCGACGTATTAAGACCACTTTCTCAAGTGGCGTAGCGCTGCGTCGATGGGAACGCGGTTCCCGTCAGCGCAGTGTAGTGAAGACGGCACGCAGAAGAGAAGCAGAGAAGTCGACGGGAGTTATGCAAGTTTTTTGCGTAGCTTGCGTAACTCCGGTCAACTGCCACCGAATCGTGGAGGTAAGTGTAGCCAAGCCCTTAAACATGGTTTGTGGTTTGTTATACAGCAACTTTGATGTGATGTCCCGTCCTTTTAAATGTTTGAGAACTCCCCTCCCCAGTGCAAAGCCTCATTTTCATGTTAATTTGTTTTGCTACAAAAACAATAAAATATGCCCAGCAGACAGTTGTGTTTTTATCAGCTCCCTCTTGTGCCTACCTCCTCCTCTGCTGGGTCCAGAAAGATAGCACTTAGTTTATTAGGAAACACACTAAAACTTATGCCATAGTTTAGAAATCTGTTAAATAAAATACATAAAAGAGGAGTTAAAACAAGTTGTAATACAGTTTAAAATTGAAATGGAATGATTATACAAAATAAACTTAACCAAAACCCATCAAAGACCCATTTTTAAAAGAAGATATTAGTTACTCCCTTATTTAGCTGAACATCCTTCCTGATGGGCAGGAAAGGATTAGTATTATTAGGTTCTGTGATGTGAAGGGTGGTTACTTTTCCAGCTTTTAACAAACAGACACAAAGGGGAAAAGTGACAGGACGTCAGTTGGTTGGTCTGATCCCTCTTCTTTACCAGTCTCTCTCAGACTGGGCATAGCTGGGGCAGCTGCTTTGTCTCATTGTGCTGGTGTCAGTTGGTACAATTGACTTCAGGATTAGATCAGTGCAACAGCTTCAACAGAAGAGATTGAGGGAGTCCCTCCATCATAATATCCTATATCCCAATGGTTTGAGCACACTCCTGCAATGTAATAGATGCCTGTTCAAATCCCTTCTCCACCTCAGGTGGAGGAGGCACTTGAACTGCAGAGCTCCTATATCCCAGGTGAGTATCCTAACCAGTTGCTAAAAGTTATGGGGGAATGGCTGTCTCCTCTGGCCTGCAATGCTTGGTAAAACACCACAGGTGCCTAACTCCAGGAGAGGGCTCACACCTGAGAATTCCTAGCATAGATAGGCACCTAAGTCCAGGCTGCAGGAAGCCACCTATCTTTATGAGACGGGTAAGTCTTAACACCCACCTCTCTGGTTGCCATAACCTACTGGCTAGCTTACTCAGCTCCCTGCCTACCCTACTGGCTTTTGTGAATCGCAGTCTAAGGTGCCTATCTCTCCCAATTTGTTGTATGGGAGCTGAGGCACCTCACTCAGGCTTTGTGAATTGCAGCATTTTTCTAGGAGCCTAAAAATTAAGCATCATGATGGTCAGTGTCAACGCCTCACTCCTTTTGTGCATCCAGGCTGATGTGCTTCATAAATATTGAAGAATTTATCTTAACACCCTGTAAGATTAGGTCATTGTCTTCTTCTCCTCCCCCTTTTCTGGTTGCCATGTCAGTCTTACATGGTATTATTGTTATCCCCATTTTACAGCTGGAGAGCGGAGCCACAGATTTAAGGCCTAAACTGTCAAAGGAGTCCACTAATTCTGAGTGCCAGACTGAGACCCAAGCCCTGATTGTATATTGTATTTTGCATTTTATACCACGACAAATGTTCAAAAAACAGCTCAAATTGAATACAATTGCAGTTGTAAGTGCTCAGCACTTCTGCAAACCTGGCCACTTGTATCTCACATTGAGGAGCCAAAAAATGAGAAAACACAATTAATGGCCATCTCTGAAAGTGCTGGCTTAAGTGACTTGCCCAGCATTACATAGGAACTCTGTGGCAGAGGCAGGGATAGAATCCCGTTTGCCATGATAGCATTCAGTTGCCTTAATCATGAGACTATCCTGTCTCCTACAATACCCTGCCTCATTCTCTAGGCACATTCCAGTTTCTGCAACAAATGAAGCAAGGACAACAGCCTCATTCACTACAAACCCCCTGATTTTTCCATCAGGGCTTCAAAACAAGGTCTCGGCTCATTGAAAGTATCTGTGATCAGGATTCTGGATTACATCCTCCAGCTCAACTTCCCCATTAGCTCTCTCAGGGTCAATTTAGCTGCCATTTCAGTGCGCCATGCTCCTGTTCAAACTCAGTGTTCTCATATTCCATGGTTGCAGAATTTCTAAGGGTATGGCTACACTGCTGTGGGGAGATGTGATTCCCAGCATGGGTAAACAAACTCACACCAGTTTGCTAAAAACAGCAATGTGGACATTGAGGCACAGGCAGCAGCTAGGCTAGCCACACATGGCTGGACCAGAAGGTTGGACAGGTTTTGACTCAGACAGGGAGCTGGAGACTCTGCCTGTGCTGAAATGTCCACGCTGCTATTTTTAGTGTGCAGCGAAAGCATTTTAAAGGTAAAGTATTACATAAGGCATTCATTTTAGCAACATCCCTTTAGCTGTAGAGAGTCTTTACAAGGAAAACTCTTGTCTGACGGTTTCTTGGATATACACAGTGTAGTAGCTCATAGCTGTACTATAGCTATAGTATAGTACTTGTACTACTTTCCGGTCACAGGCTCATAGCAGTGTTGCAAGATAGGCAAGCCTGGCTGGCTAAGCCAGCGACTTATTAGACAGAACAAAAAAGAGAGGTAGGAAAGCGGGAGGGGGGAAGGTGGGGAAGGAAAAGGACAGCAGCAGAAGGAGGAGGAGGGGGACCTACAAAATCTCCCATCCTGAGTTCTGTTCAGAATTTAGCTGGAGGTGGTAATGTCACCTGGCACCCTCGCTCTAGCCCGGTCTGGTCAAAACATCTCAGGATTAGGATGAAGGAGGTCTGGAGTCCCAGGAGACAGTGGGCTTGGTATTGCCCTTCTCTCATCTTTCAGTCAGCCAGCACTGCTGTTGCCTCCTCCTCATTTTCCCCTATAAGTCTTAAGAGGCTCAAAAGGGACTGATGGACAGAATAGCTCATTCCCTTATTATAGTGTTAACCAGTTAGATCTAATTTCCGAAACGCCAATTTTGGTCCATTGTTTTCTGGTCCCACACTTTTCTTGTGTGCCAGGCATAATCTTAACAGTCTGTGTGTTACGTCAGTAGGCCTTTCTGTAAGGACAAATGACGGCTTTTGATCAATGCAAGCTATGTCTGCAGAAAGCCACCAGTTACGCATGTGTATGTGCTTCTTGTGCCAGTGGTGTGCATATTCACCAGCAGTGCTTGTATCAATGCACAGTGTGGTGCACCATGTATCAGTATCCCAGTGTGCAACTTACCACTGTCCAGCACAGTCTTTTGGGAAGGTTTGGCAATGCTTGGTGGTGGCAGTGGGTCAACTTCTTAGTGTGCGACTGATACCATCCCATAACACCATCTAGATCCTATAATTTTTCAAGCCTTTTTTCAAAGTCCCACAAACCCATGCACCCTTCCTCACTGTCCACCATCTCTGACAGAAGCATGGAGCCTTCACAATTCTGCAGTATAGTCATAAGCATTGCAAACACAGGATACACAATCCTCTGGCATTTGCAGAGCTGCAAAAAGAATCAAATCAATGGGGGACATGATGATTTCTTGGAGGACAGATTGCTGTGGGACAGAGAGAACCAAGTCAAGGTTCATCAAAAGCCAGGCACCTACTGGCCTCTGAAGAGACAGAGGGTGTGGTAGGAAATAACCTAGGGAGCTGGCTTAGTGATACCATTGCCCAGGCTGCACACCTGAACTGCCAGTCCCAGGGCCCTGGGTTGGAATCCAGTGGAGCAGGAGGGCCTGGGTTCTCCTACCGCCAACCCACACACTTGAGCCACTAGGTGAGTCTGCTGATTGAGGACTTGAGCCACCAGGTGCTGCTACCAACCCACAGGCTTGAGGTGAGGCACTAGGCACTATCACCAGACTATAGACATGAGCCACTGGGGGCTATAGTGAGCTAGTGCTCCAACCACTGGTGACCCCCATCACAAGTGGTGACAGCTCATTTAGAACCTATCATTTTATACGTATAATTGGGATTGTTTTCCAATGTGCATTACTTCACATTTATCAGCACTGAATTTCATCTGACATTTTGTTGCCCAGTTTAATGAGATGCTTTGTAACTCTATGCAGTCAACACTGGATTTATCTTGAATAATTTTTTATCATCTGCAAATTTTGCCACCTCACTATTCTCCCCCTTTTTCAAATCAGTTATGAATATGTTGAACAGCACAAGTCCCAGTATATATCCTTGGGGGACCCCATAATTTACCTCTTTCCATTGTGAAAACTGACTACTTATTCCCACCCTTTGTTTCCTGGTTTTTTAAACAGTTACTGATCCTTCTCTCTTATCAGTGACTTACCGAGGGGAGGAGTGCAGGCCTGGCCCCAGCCTGTGAGGGGGCGGGGGGGCACCACCGCCAGGCTGGCCTTTCACAACATGCAGGAGGCGGCGGGAGAGGGGGCCACAGGAGGCTCTGAGGGGCACCCCTTAGCGTCTCTCCTCCTCCGGCGTGTTGTGAAGGGCCGGTCTGGCCTCCACCCCAGGCTGGGGGGTGAGGCCGCCCCCGTCCAAGCCAGTGCCGGGCTGCAGCGGAAGACACGGGCACTACGCCGCAGATAAGTGGGGGGTAGGGTAAGGGACAGCAGAGGCAAGCCTATATTTGCACCCCTCCCCCCAAGTTTCACGCCCCTTGCAGGTACAGACTCCCCCTCCCTGGGGCAGCTGGGGGGTGCAGCGCTGGGACCCCTCCTGCCCTGCATGGGGGAGGGGATGAGTGAGGCCTGGGGGGCTGTAAATGTAGGCTTGGCCCCCAGTGCCTCTTATCCAATGACTGCTTAGTCTGCTTAAGAGCCTTTGGTCTCGGACCTTGTCACAGGCTTTCTGAAAGTCCAGGTACTCTATATCCACTGGATTACCCTTGTCGACATGCTTGCAGACACCCTCTAATATAGAAGTCCCCAACCAAACTGGGGTGCACCTCCCAGGGGGGCACAGAGGCACATTCAGAGGGGCGTGGCAGGGTGCAGGTCAGCCTCCATGGGGGGACAGGGAGGGAGTGCCCCCCACTCACACTCTGTCCCAAGCTCTGCTCTGGCGCCCAACAGGCCCGGGGCCCAGCAGCCTAGCAGGCAGAGCCAGTGGCAGTCTTGGCAGTCAGGGCTCAGTGGCCTAGCGGCCAGTGGAGGAGAAAAGGGGGCGGGCTGCCACCGGGTGTGGGGTGGTGGCAGCCAAGGCAGGGAGACCTAGACCTACTCTACCAGGCCTCAGCCAAGGGCCCTATCAGTGACTTGGAGCAGTCACTATGACAGCGGGGATCTGGCCAAAATATGCTGTCTCTTCAAGAGCCACTAAGTAGCCTCTCCCTGGGCCACTTCCTACCCCAATTCCTGAAGCCTCCATCTCAGCATCCCGTAGGTCCCCAACTCCTGCAGCAGGTGTAGTGGCTTTCAAGGTGGTTGCATGGCCTTTTAGCTCCCAGACTGGAGCCTCCACCATGGATCTTCCCTGCTCAGTATCCCACCCCAAATGAGTTGGGCTGCTCCCTCTTTATACTGCTGCAGCAGTTGGAGCATGCCTAGCCAGGGCAGGGGTGCATAGATTCTGCTGCCAGGAGTATTGGCTTAACCCCTTTGTCTCCAGTACGGTACACTCCATCACACGCTGGCTTCTAGGCATTACTAGAATACAAATAATAAAGCAAAGTCAGGCTTGCTCTAGCATCAATTTTCACCAGTCTCTCTGAACACTTAAAACAGCTGAGCATTACCAACGCATTTGCTAATGGCAGTCGAGTAAATATTTATGTCCCAGAAAGGTGCTTCATCCATCTGTGCATTTTTCATAGAAACGCAAATGTAGACGCTAAAGAGCTAATAAATTCTTCATGAGAGTAGCGAGCAATCATCTATCACTCTGTGAACCCAATACCAATTTATGCTTTACAAATAGATGAACAAGAAATGGCTCTGTATAGTTAGTTGCTCTTCAAGAATATAATTAACGGCATTTCACTACAGCTGCCACACCAGGGCATGGCCAGCTGCACCATTTCTTTCTTACAGTTCATAGGCAGCCACATTACTACTAGAGAAGAGAAAGGCAAATGATATTCAGATGCTTATTGAGAGAGGAATTAAAACATTCCCCACTCGCACACACTCAATGTAGCTCCAAGAGGAGTCGGTATCGCTCTGCACTGTGTGTGCATGCCATTTATCAGAGAGGAGCTCCTGCAGTCCCCAATGCTTTGTTTTCTGAAGAGCTAAATATGTCAGGGAAAGAGATATGTTAGCCAATGCTCCAAATATTAATAATTCTTCCAGCATAAGACGGTGCATTCACCAACTTTGAATTATTCAGAGAGGAAAGAATGTGACTGGCAGCACTGTGCGGGGCAAGAAGCTGACTCCCCATCAATCCTGTGCATGCAGGGCATTCTCCAGAGAGGAGCCCAGATCCTTCCCTGGCCCTTTCCTCCTGGGCATGCCTCAGGAAGGAGCTCACACACTTTCTGCACTAATTTCCATCAAGGAGGAGTCCACATGCTGCATTTCTTGGAGAGAAGCTGCAATATTCAACAGTGCCATGCTTCTTGGGGAGGATCTGTCATTCCCACAGCACTGTCTGCAGGGTATTTCTCAGACAGGAACTCACACATCCACCAGCGCTTTACTCCTCCAGGCACACCAGGATTACATGCTCAGCATTCTTCTGAGCAAGATGAAGCTCTCACTGGGGCCAGGAGCTTGGGGAGAGGATGGTGCATTTCCCAGCACCTCAGTGGGTTGTGAGAGGAACTTCATCAGCCCTCTACCCCACCACCGTATATCCAGGATTCCTAAAGGAAGAGCTGGCCTGCTGGGCGTGCTTGTGACACAGCTCACTTAGCCTTCAATTCCACCCCTTAATTGTGAGCTCTTCAGAGCAGAGCCCTGCCCCTATGCAGCACCTGCCGACTTGTGGGCACTATCAAATAATAATGACCAGGAAAGGGATTGCTTTGCTCCTTAGCTGGTAGAAGGGCTGTACTAAACTGTAGTCTCTCAAAATGAAAGTTTGCCAAGAGGCTTTGGTTCCTACGGGGACAGAAACTGGGAACATGCTTCAATGTTTAAGATGGGTTTTCAAAAGAGTCTTAGGGATTTGGGCACCCAAATTCCCATTCTGTGGAAGTTAGGCAGCTAATTCCCATAAACTGCTTTGAAAGCACAATCTTAAATAATTTACGATCAGTGGTTGCGACAGCAATCTATAAGCAGGGAGATATCGAGCAGAAATAGGGACGTGGCATTACCTCTGTATCCAGCATTAGTGAGACCATTACTGGATATGGTGTATAGATCTGATGTCCACACTTCAAAAAGAATGTTTACAAACTACAAAAGGTTCCAAAAGAGAGCTACAAGAATGGTTCCAGTTCTGAAAAACTTGCCTTATAGTAAATGACTAAAGAAGATCAATGTCTTTATCTTAACAAAGAGAAGGTTAAGAGGTTGTTTGTGATTTACAATCACCTACATGGGGCAGAGATTTCTGATAGAAAAGGGCTCTTTAATCTTGCAAAAGCAGAACAAAAGCCAGTGGCTGGAAGTTGAAGTGATAAATTCAGACTAGAAACAAGGCACAATTGTTTTAACAGTGAGGATAATTAACCATTGGAACAACTTACCTAGGGACATGGTAAATTCTCCATCACCTGGAGTCTTTAAATCAAGATGAGTTGCCTTTCTAAAAGAGCTGCTGTATCTGAACCGAGGTTATGAGCTTAATGCAGGAACCACTGGTTGAAGTCTCTGGTCTGTGCTATGCAGGAGGTCAGACTAGATGATTGAATGGTCCTGCCGGCCATAAAAGCTGTTAATCTATGAGTGAAACACAGAACGTAGTAGCTTTGTCTGGTCCTGAGTCAGAGGACAGCCCCATTCTACAGAAAGCATCTCCATTTACTTTAATAGTACAAAACCAGGCTGTCTCAGAGGTGAGAGAAAACTCTCCAGAATTTGTTTGGATTAGTCATTAGATATCTAACATGTCTGCCTGGACTGTTTGTATTGCCACCGCTAGTGAAGGACAGCTTCTGGCATTGGGGCATGTGACAATACTCTAGCTGAAGAAGAAAGCTACACCTGTCTGTCTGAATTTTTACATTGCACACATCACCATGGAATCTGAGCACCTCATGTATTTATTAGAGCAGGGGTGTGCACAAGGGAGGGCAAGCAGGGGCATCCCCCCAATATCCATGTGTTCCTGAAGCCAGGAGAGGGAGGAAGCAGCAGGGCGGCTGGCTGCTGGCTGAGTTCCTCCTCTCCCCACCCCTGTAGCTGCTGCTTCTCCTTCTTTACTGCTGGAATCCCTGACTCACCTCTGCCTCCATTGCCTGACTCACCTCATTGGGCACTCTCTGTGCTGCTGCCAGGGGGAGCAGCTACCTCCTCGTTGCTGGGCATCCTCATAAGAGATGTCCTGAGAAATCTGGGGAGGTGGGTGGGCAGACAAGGTGTCATGTGAACTTTTCATTTGTGTGTGTTTAACGTGCCCCTCTAAAAGTGGTCACATTTAAATTCCTGCGCATACTGCTGAATTAGAGGGAACACAGAGGAACGCTGTACATCTGTCTCCTTCCCCCACTCTACAATGTGCAGAGGGAAAGGTAGGTCAAAATAGCTAATTAAAAATCCTCTTTTGTCTTGTACTTTGTCTTTAAAAGTGAAGTAACTTTGCACAGCAACAGGATACAGAATCCTGCACTTAGGTCAGAAGAATCCCAAGCACTGCTACGGACTGGGGACTGACTGCCTAAGCAGCAATTCTGCAGAAAAGGATCTGGGAGTTACATTGGACAAGAAGCTGGATATGAATCAACAGTGTGCCCTTATTGCCAAGAAGGCTAACGGCATATTGGGCTGCATTAGTAGGAGCATTGCCTGCAGATTGAGGGAAGTGATTATTCCCCTCTATTTGGCACTGATGAGGCCACATCTGGAGTACTGTGTCCAGTTTTGGGGCCCCCCACTACAGGAAAGATGTGGACAAATTGGAGAGATTCCAGAGGAGGGCAAGGAAAATAATTAGGTGGCTGGGCAAATGACTTATGAGAAGAGGTTGAGGGAAAAAGCAGTTACCTACCTGTAACTGGATGAGATTGAACTAGATTGAGATCCCCTGGAGGGACTGGTTGGATGAGTAGGAGGATACAGTCTGTCTAAGTCCTTCAGAAACCAAGACACCCGTGCATTAGTAAAAACCGAGCGACCTCCCTCCCCTGGATGGAAGGCTGAAATCGCTGCCAGGTGTACCTTAATTGATGACTGTGCCAAGCCCTGCTGTTTTAGGTGCAACAAGTAATCAAGGATTGCGGACACGGAAGCCGACTGAGTCTGGATGTTCCATTGCGCGACTCAGGCCGAGAACCTTTTCCACTTAGCCAGATAGGTAGCCCTTGTGGAGGGCTTCCTACTACCTAAGAGCACCTCCCTTAATGGCTCCAAGCATGTGAGCTCCAGGGGATTCAACCATGGAGCTTCCAGGCCGTGAGGTGAAGGGAGTCGAGGTTGGGGGTGGAGAAGAGTCCGTGACCCTGCGTAATGAGATCTGGTAGCAGTGGAAGGATGATGGGAGTGTCTACCAAGAGGTTGAGCAGCATGGTGTACCAGTGCTGCCGCGGCCAGGCTGGGGCTATTAAGATCACTGATGCCCTGTCCTGCTTGATATTTCACAAAACCCTGGGAATGAGCGGGGTAGGTGGAAAAGCGTAAAATAGCTGTCCAGTCCATGGGATGAGAAAAGCATCTGCTATCAATCCAGGACTGTGCTTCTGAAAGGAGCAAAATTGAAGGCACTTACTGTTGGATCTTGTGGCAAACAAATCTACTTGGGGAATTCCCCATCTCTGGAAGATGTTGTTCAACACGTCCGGATGGACGGACCATTCATACATGAGAAAAGACCTGCTGAGGTTGTCTGCCACTGTGTTCTGGGCCCCTTGCAGATATGAAGCCTCCAGGTGTATTGATTGAGCGATGCAGAAGTTCCAAAGTTTGAGGGCTTCTTGACACAGGGGAGAGGAGCAAGTTCCATCCTGTCTGTTTACATAAAACATCACTGTCGTATTGTCTGTAAGGACCGATACCACCTTGCCTTCCAGATGATCTCAGAAGGCTTGACAGGCTAGATGCACTGCCCTCTCTCACGCTGATATGGTGTAGGAGTTTTGACTGGGATCAAAGACTGCATTCTTAACTCCCCCAAGTGGGTCCCCCATCCCATTACTGAGGCATCTGTCACAAGGCATACTGATGGTTGAGGTGCCGAAAAGGGGACCTCCTGTGCATACATTGTTCGGGTCACACCACCAGGTCAGGAATTCCAGCACTGGGGGGGGGGCGAACTATACTGTCTAAGCTGTGACAAGTTCACCAATACATAGTAGCGAACCAACTTTGCGGAGGCCTGAGGTGCAACCTTGCGTGCAGTATCACATATGTGCATGCCACCACGTACCCTAACAACCTCAGGCAGTTTCAAGCTGTTGTGTGCAGATATCGCCTCAGGTTCTCTATGAGGTCCCGCAGTACACTGAAGCAAGACCCTGAGAGGAAGGCTCTGGCTAGATTTGCATCCAGCACTGCCCTGATAAATTCTATCCATCTGGTGTGGATCAAAGTTGACTTTTGGACATTGAGGGTAAGTCCCAACCTGCCGAATGTGGCCCTGATGAACCTTACGTCCGACTCTACTTGAGCTCCGGTTTGTCCCTTGACTAACCAGTCATTGAGGTAGGGAAACACTTGTACTCTCCTCCTCCTCAAGAATACCGCTACCACTGCCATACATTTGGTGAAAACGTGGCGAGCCGCTGAGAGGTCAAAGGGTAGAACCGTGAATTGGTAATGTTTTTGATCGACAATAAAAAGAAGGAATCTCCTGTAGCCCAAAAAGATGGCCACGTGGAAATACACATCCTTCAAGTCAAGGGCTGCATACCAATCACCCGGATCCAGAGATGGGATAATCGAGGCCAGGGTAACCATACGAAATCTCAACTTCTTCATGTACCTGTTGAGGTTTTGGATAGAGCGGAGACCCTCTTGGCTTTCGGGATTAGGAAATACCAGGAGTAAAACCCCTTCCCCTGAGATCCTAAGGGACCTCCTCCACCACTCCGACTTCTAGGGGTGCCTGCACCTCTTTTTTGAAGGAATTGCTCATGAGAGGGGTCCGTGAAGAGGGACAGGGAAGAAGATGGAAGGGAGGGTAGGAGGGCAGGCGTGATGAAAACTGGAGAAAATATCCCAGTTTTACAGTGCGAAGAATCCACTGATCCAAGGTGGCCTAGGACTATCCACTGTGAAAATGGGATAAATAGTGTAAAAACAATAGGGATGGATCCAGGAAACTGAATGTTATGCCAACCTTGGGCACATCCTCAAAAGTTCTGCTTGTCCCCTGAGGACTGCCTCATATGGCCAGAGCTGCTGCCAGAGGAGGGATTTTGGGGCCTCTGTCTGTTATAGTTTCTACCCCTTCGGTGACTGGCGTCTTGCCTGGACGAGCTCTGGTAGAAATGGGGCATGGATTGCTGCGTAAATAGTCTCCTTTGTGGCGCTGGTGTATGGAGCCACAAGGACTTTAGAATGGCTTGGGAATCCTTCAGACTAGTTTTTCATCCGTCTGAGAAGAAAAGAGGGCTGGCCCCTTGAATGGGAGGTCCTGGATAGTGATTTACAATTCATGAGGGAGTCCCGAAGCTTGGAACAAAGAGCTCAGTCTCATTGCCACCCTAGATGACATTGTCCTAGTGGCCACATCAGCGCTGTCCAGCGCTGCCTGCAGTAGGGTCTTTGAAACTGCCTTCCCCTCTTTAACATGTCCAGAAAACTCCGTCTTGGAGTTGGGAGGCAATGAGTCTGTGAACTTCTCCTTAGATACACCTTCAATTCATGGCTATCTACTAAGGATAGTCTGCTGGTTTGCTATCCAAAGCTGGAGCCCTCCAGCAGATAAGAGGTCCAACTTCTTAGCCTCCTTCGCCTTTGGGGTGGGACCCTGCTGCCTCTGTCATTCCCTCTCATTAGCGCCTGCCACTACGAGCAACCCAGGGGGTGGGTGCATATAGAAATGCTCATGCCCTTTTGAGGGAACAAAGTACTTCCGCTCAACCCTTTTGGCCGTTGGGGCCAGAGAAGTGGGTGTGTGCCACAAAGCCACAATATTGTCTTTGATGGTCTTGATTAGAGGGAGTGCTACCCTAGAAGGACCTTCAGCTGTTAATATATCCACCATAGGGTCCTCTCCCTCGGCAATCTCCTCCACCTGCAGGCCCATGTTCTTTGTGACCCTGTGGAGTAGTTCCTGGTGCGCTCTGCTGTCATCCAGAACTGGCGCAGGCAGGAACCACCCCCCACCGCCTCATCTGGTGATGAGGAGGATGACACTCTGACCCCTGGATCCTGTGCTCCCAATGGGGTACCCTGTGTCAATTTCTCATCCTCGGTGCCAGGATTGTATACGATGTCGGCACCGGTGCCGGGGTCTGAGTTTCTTATGGCACTGTATGAAGCACTTGCCGCTGAGTGGGAGGCCAGTCTCTTACCCCCAAAGCAATTGAGTGGTATCTCGCTGAGAGGGATCCTTTGGCCTGGTGGTATGCACAGGATGTCCAAAACGGTCACTGAGAAGGCATCTGCCACTGCGGGACCCACAGTACTGCAAAAGGTTGCGCCTCCCATCCATGCTGTCTGCTGCAGTGCTGGCTTCTCCATGAGACATAGTACTCCGTCTCGGCATCCGATGAAAGCTGTTCACTCCTCGGTGACCACAGAGGTATGGTGCCGGGCAGTGCCAAGGAGCAGTGCTAGGAGGCCCTCGACCTAACCATCATGGGCAGTTTGCCCCTGTACAGCACCATAGGTCTCCTTGGTACCGGATCATGATCCCGAGAGTGGTGACATGGCAATGGAGGAGCAGTCTCTTCAATAAGGTCTCTGGCTGCTTCGAATGTCTCTGGAGTGGAAGGAAGCTGAATGTCCTCCTCCCTCTGCCCGCACGGGGAGTCCACCAGTACCAGACTCAACGAGACTCTTCTCTGACCCAAAGTCAATAGTACCGAGGTTGAGGGCTGGTGGCTCAAGTGGCCCAGAACGGGTCACACCTTGCTAGCCTCTGCCAGCTTAGACTTAGGTGTCAGAGAGCACCCTCTGTCCTTGCGTCTTTTCTGCGGCACTGTGGAATGGGATCGATGCCGTTGCCTTCACTATGTCAGGCCCTTCGATGCTGGGGAAACATGTTGGTGCTAAGGCTCCTTCAATGCCGCTTCTTTTCAAGCTGCCAGTTCCTTCAGACTGGCCGGGGCACTTCGCACCAATGCTGATGAGATGGTCTCTGCTCCGTAGGTCGAAGGGCAGCCTCCATTAAGAGGAACTTCAGCCATTGACAGAGCTCCTTCTGAATCCTAGGCTTGAAGCCTCTGCAGATCTTACACTTCTCTTTTAAATGAGACTCCTTGAGGCACCTCAGACAGGCGAAGTGCGGGTTGTCTCTTGGCATAGGCTTCAAGTAGGACTCACAGGTCTGGAAGCCAGGCAAACCCCATCCCCGGAGGGCAGGGGAGGGTAACGACCCTATAAGCAGGGTACTTAAGCTAACTACACTAACAAATTACAACTATTTACAGGTACTTAAGCAATGAGATAATGAGGGAAGCACTTACTAAGCAAGAGCAGGGAGGCAGAGGATCAGCGGACCCCTATATAGAGAGCCATGGAGGCACAACTCCAGGGGGCACCAGAGCCGACCCTATGGGTACTACTGAGGGAAACTTTCCGGCGAACTGTGCATATGGCGTGCACACACCTACTTGGAATTGATATGAGCAAGCCCCCAAAGAAGAACTGGGCTTATTTAGTCTGCAGAAGAAAAGAGTGAGGAGGGCTTTGATAGCAGCCTTAAACTATCTGAAGGGGGGTTCCAAAGAGGATGGAGGTAGTCTGTTCTCGGTGGTGGCAGATGACAGAACTAGGAGCAATGGTCTCAAGTTGCAGTGGGGGAGGTCTAGGTTAGATATTAGGAAAAACTTTTTCCCTAGGAGGGTGGTGAAGCACTGGAATTGGTTACTTAGGGAGGTGGCGGAATCTCCATCCTTAGAGGTTTTTAAGGGCCAGCTTGACAAAGCCCTGGCTGGGATGATACAGTTGTGGTTGGTCCTGCTTTGAGCAGAGGGTTGGACTAAATGACCTTCTGAGGTCCCTTCCAACACAATGATTCTATGATTTGTCACCTGTTTGGCCACAGACTGACAGTGGGCCATGGCAGTGAGAGCTGCCTTGTGGTGTGTCACCAGAAAATCCTTGATGTATGACTTTGCTGAAGTTTAGTCAAGCAGCTCGCTGGAGAGTGCTGCCTGCTGAGAGCAAGTATATCTCAGGTTGTGCCATACATGCTGCTGCAGCTCTTGTAGAGTTTCCCCGTAGGTGAGTGGATTGTGTACAGTGTTTAGTCTGGCCATTTAGTTTGAGGCACAGTTGAAGAACTGTCTCTTAGCGTTCAGGATTCTGTGCATTTCTCTATTGAAGCCAAGTACCTGATTATCCCATTTTATAGAATGGGCAGGATTTAGATTGCAAGCTAATTGGCTAACTGTGGCTTTACACAAGCAGTTATAGGACTACTATTGCCTGGCTTGAAACGACCATTGATGGACAGTATAGTCTGAGGACTGTGCACAGCATTAGTGAGGAAGACCTGAGTTCTAATCTCAGCTTCAGTCACTGACTGTCTATAAGACTCGTTGCAACTTTCTGCCTCAGTCTTCCCATCTGTAAAACGGGGCAATGATACCTACTCTCGTTAGAAGGAGTTGTGCAGCTGAGTCAGGTTGTTGACCATGTTAAGTACTACTTCTGTTTCACCTACATTTTCTTTAAAGGGATACAGTCTACTTTAAAAACTCCCATCTCTATCCCATCAACTGACCACCTGCATGTGTTTTCACCTTTGCTCTGAACACTGTTTTCTTGCCATGTGAAATATCCCAGGCTGGTGTGGTGAAGGCCCTTGTAACCAGGAGTGTGGAGGCATGCATGTGCATACGCAGCATGGCCCAGGGAGCACTCCTTGTGTTCAGGCATGGACTGCTGTTTCTGTAGCTGTTGGGCTTCCCTGGAAGAGAGAGAAGCTGGTACTGAAGCCACTGTGGCAAGCAAAGAGGAGAGGGTTGGGTGCAGGAAGAAGTGCTGGGCAGAGTAACTCTTCTGAGCAGGAGCCACTGCTTGTGAGTGGGGGAAAAGAGGAGTGAGCAGAGCCCTGCTCTGGGAGTGCAAGGCTGCTGTCTCCTGAAGCTCCTTGGTAGGGCGGCTAAGATGTGCTAAGATATTGTGGCTTAAAGCTGATGGTGAGCTGCATCACTTGGTGTACAGAAAAACAGTAAATTAAATAAGTGGGCCACATTCACTTCTCAGTTATACCCTGTGTCCCCTGTTCCTCAGCAAGGCCCTCTGTCAAATGGGGAGAATGTCTCCTCCTCAGGAGACCGGGAGGCTAAATTAATGGATAGCTGGATGCTATATAAGTATAAACAAACAGAGTGAGGAAAGTACATAAGCCATTGAGACACCATCTGTGCTGCTCACAGTGGCCACAGCACAGATGGTTCATATGGTTCTGGATTCTGAGGCCTCTTCCCAATTGAGAGAGTCTTGGGGACTGGCTTCGTATAATTTCGAGACTCATCTGCCAGGCAAGGTGTAGGGATACTTGGTCCTGCCTCCATGCACAGTGATGGTCCCTTTCACCCCTAAATTTCTATGATTCTCTCCTTCTGCAGACAGTGCAATCCTGGGAATGGAGATTGACCTTCAGACCATAGAGAATGATGTTGTCAGCTTGGAGACTTTCTTTAAAACCTGGCTTCATGATCATGGCACAGACAGAGAGCAGCTTCATCTCCTCCTTCCCACAGAAGGCTTCAGTCACTTCACTGCCCCCAGGACAAGTCTAAGTATTTCATCTTTTCTTCCTCTAAGCTGTGGCCCACTAACTCTCACTGGCCCACAGATCTGTGCTGTAGAACTGCCCTGCTGTACATTCACCAACCAGGAAAGTGATAGAGTCTGGCATTCTATTGTTCTAGAGTCTGGCTGCAACTAATACCATAACTGAGGCTGAAAAAGGAAATTGGTTTAGAATGCTCCATTTTCAGGGCTTATGAGACGTCTCCATTGGATAGAAGTGTCTCAGGTCTGATTTACAGTTACACTAGACTCCTTTACATTCCAGCAGCATAGAGGCAACTTGACATGAACGTGCATTTACACCACCTTGGCAGACCAAAATGTGCCTTATAGCAGTGTCAAGGAGCCTGAGTGTAGCTGAGAATCAGACACCCTCATGAAGAAATATTTTAGGGTATGTCTTCACTGATGGTGGCAAATTTGCCACCATCAGATTGATTCTTTGGGATTGATTGAGCAGAAGCAGAGAGCCACTCAATCGATCCGGAAGTAGATTTAATAAAATCCACCCCCGGAAAAAGAGTAATGCTGCATTGACTGGAGCACCTTTCCCATTGGTGCAGTAAAGTGAAGACGCTGCGGTAAGTAGAAGTTAGGAAGTCAATGGGAGATACTCAAGCTACTCTATGTAGCTCGTGTATCTCCCACCAACTGCCACCGAATTTCCCGGTCAGTGCAGACGAGGCCTTAGAAAATGTGACCCAAGTTGGTTCAGCTGGTTTTTAAGAACTGGGTCAAACTAATGGTCTGTCTTGCCCATTACCCTGTCTTCCAACAAGTGGGCAGTCTCAGAGCTTCATGGAGAGTGTACAGAACAGGGCAGAGTGATCCAACCCTGCTTCCAGCAGTCAGAGATTTAGAGTCACCCTGAGCCTGGCACCACATCCCTGCCTATTCTTGCTAACAGTCATTGATGGACCTAGCCTCTAGGAACTTATCTAGTGCTATTTTGAACCCAGTTATACTTTGGTCTTCACAACATCCTCTGGGAACAAGCTCCACAGGTTGACCTTGCATTGCTAAAGAAGTACTTCCTTTTGTTTGTGTTAAACCTGCTGCCTATTCATTTTATCAGCTGACCACTGGGTCTTTTATTGTGGGAAAGGGTAATAAATAATCCTTCATTATTCAGTATTTCCACACCTTTCATGATTTTATAGATTTAAATTTGGCAGGCATAGAAATGACACTTCCTGAGCTCAGATACTATGCTTAATAGTGGCCAGAGCAGCACCTAGATAGGTGTCCTCTTACAGAATTGTTCAATCTGTTCCTGTAGTACTGGCATAACTGACAGATGGTTGAAATTTGGAGCTACCATTTCCTTACTGGCTTCACTTCAGTGTCACAGTGCCCTCCATCCCACCATGGGCAGCCCTCCCCTTAATATCTGCCACCCATCTTCAAGAGGTTTTTTTGAGAGTGTGATAATTAGAAGATTGGAAATCTGAATTCTTCCTAAATGCAGCAGGTGTAAGTGCTTCCCCTCGGGTAGTTATTAGCCATGGAGTCACACCTGTATTGCCATTGGGATCTCTGAGTGCATGGCCCTACCCTTCCTCCCTTCAGTGCCTATGTGATACAGTGCTGTTTTTAAATTCACAGCTTCCTATTGCCATAGCAGCAGGAGCACACTTCTACTCTCCACAGGTATTGCACAGACAGTTCTTATTTGACTGGGTCCAGAGACAAAGCAGATGCCCTGCTCTCTTGCACATTTCCTTTAGAACGTATGTGTCAGAAGTTTTGCCCTTTCACGAGGGCATTGTCCTCAGAAGCTGTATTTACAGGCAAGGCTGGCACTTATTCTGGTTGTTTGTGAAAATGGATTTTACTCCTTTGCTCATTTTGAATCTCACACTTACACACTGCTGTGTTGGAGCAAAGGCCTGGTATACAATAGAAAATTAGGTCATCTTAACTACATCACTCAAGGCTGTGAAACATCCACACCACTGAGCAGCATAGTTAAGCCAAGCTAATCCCCAGTGTAGACAGCACTAGGCTGACAGAAGAATTCTAGCTACCGCCTCTTGGCAGCACAGCTGTGCCACTGTAGCTTTTTAAGTGTCAGCAAGCCCTAAGAAGGGAACCAAAGCAAAGAGTTTCCTCACCTCTACATAGCATGAGATTAGCTGCATCCCCTAGAAGCGGAAAGCAACTACCTGCAGCCATTAGATAAGCAAGCTGTCTTTGGACATAGAGCAGCTGTCACCCTAGTGATGGGATTTCACAGAGTTTAAGTAGATATCACTCTTCAGAGGCAAAGGGGGGGGGGGAACAAACACTAAGGGAATGGGCTGAGACCCCATTATGGAGCTAGTACACTGCCTCAGCTCCACCTTCCTACAACTATTCAGAGGATGTCCTTTCTTTTTAGCTGGAGTTTCCACTGTCCTGTCACCAAACAACCATTTCATTAATGTCCCAAACAGGACAAGGTCTCACTCGTCGTTTCCGCCTTCCATGTGGATGATTTACAGAGAAAGAGACTGACTCTGGATAGGCAACATTGCTTAGTGGTTCCTGGGACAAGGAGCCAGGTGCTCCTGAGTTCCAGTCTGAGCTCTGCAGCTGGCACACACTGCGCCGTTATTGAGCTGACGCAGTTGTCCATACATTTTCAAGAAGTCATTTCAGCACATGCCTAAAAATTAAGCATGTACTATTTCTCCTCTGTTTAAAATAGGGGTAATGATTTTTACCTACCTTTTGAGGGGGCTGGGAACGTTCATTAGCTAGACAGTATCCCATACTTTGGTTTGATTGTTCCCTGTATAGTTGCCTGTCAGGAAACAATATTAATCTATTAAGTGTTCAGGATGTAAAGTACAAAATGTCACTAGTTGTTATAGTTTGTCATCTCTGCCAAATCTTTCTTTGTAGCATGCGTGAAATGTGATATTCAGGAGAGACTGCTTAGCCCAGCTCTGCTTCCTGGAGCAGCCCATGTCACAGTGAGAACAGATGATGTAAACACACCATTCGAGATGGCAGCCTGTCCAGCTACAACACTGTGTAAACTCAGAGTCATAAAGTAGGTAATGCACAAATACTTTGCTAGAGATACAGAGAGTTTGTTTCGTTTCTCACCTTTATGCACCTACAGTACGTCAATGAGGCAATGACAATGTCATAACATCCTTGCAAGGAGTTGGGGAATTAATGTTATACTGAAACCTCATTAGTGTGTCACTCAGCAGGGATATGAAGAGTAGAGTTCTAAAGTTACCAGACTGTATCTCTGCGTATCTGCCTGGGAACACCATCCTACTAGCTGCCTTATGCTGACTATCACATCACACAAATGCTCAGAGCTGAAGTGGGCTCAGAGAGCAGTAACGGTGCGTCCTTCAGCAGCATTGCTGACAGGGACTGTTAGTGAGAAAACCCACAGATTAAGCGAATGGAACAATCATCTCCTGGGGATCTGAGACAACTAACTGCACGGCAGAACACCATCTACAGCAGTATCAGAATGCTTCTGCACTGTCAGTGGGTAGTGGGGTAAAAACTGAAGGGTTCATTGCACCTCAAGAGGTAGCACACAGCCCAGCTTCCAGAGCAATGTAAATCTCAAGCACAGCCACAGTCCCACGGTTGTTAAAGTCCAAAGAGAGGAGGCGCTCCAAGCCTTCCTGAACTCCAGACAGATCCTGCCTCCCAGTGCCACATGTGGGCATGCCCCAGCAGCTCCTTCTCAGCACTGTCTTCACTACCATTGCCAGAATGAGGGGGACAGGGGTTGTATTTTAAAGTCACCAGACTCCTCCCCTTTCCTAGCAGGCTTTGCCAGGAAGGGAGACACTCAGCCAGGCCCTCCCTTCCCACACTCACACCAGACTCAAGAGGCTCATGCCTTTCTTTCCTGTAGAAGCAGCCTACTGTATACCATGCCCTGAATCCAGCCATCAGGTAAAGTGTAATACTTCCCTCTCCCTGAAATCTGGTTTTCTGGTACTGACAAAAGGGGAGCGCTGAGCCCCAGTCCTGAGGTTCTACATCATAAGTAGGGAGTACGAGTCTAGATTATTATTGAGCACTGATTTGTTCTTCTGAAGCTTTTTCCTCACTCCCCAGCAAGAGCTTGTCCAGGCTCTCGCACATGGGAAAACTGAATCCCAGGAGAAAAAGGGTGAGACAAAAACCTACAGAAGGGAAGAGAAGAGAGAAACAACAGGAAGATGGGTTATTTGTATGAAGCAGTGACTCCTCATTGATGTCCTACCTCCAGCTTCTCCCTCCCCCTCTTCCCAGAGTTCAAGTCATGCTGTTCACCTGCCTGCACTAAAAGGATGGAGTCACCTTATGAGCAATTTCACCACCCACTAAAGCCAAATGCTTACTGAGGGCCAGAGCTCCCCCTAGTGACTAAAACTTAGCAAATGATGCTGCGGCTACATTGTTCTGCAAAGAAAAAATAAGCAATTAGTAAGTAGGACTAACAGACCTGCAGATACTTGAGGCAGTTATTCCACTACCAGGTAGAATGGCAAGGAAAGCTGCCAGCTAGAGATGCAGTATAGGCACTCCGTCAGGCTTGCCAGGTAGGAATCAGGGCCCCCAGCTCCTGTTGTGAATGAGTTAGTAGCTAGTCCCACGTACAGTTTGGTCCTGCACAGGCCAGCACCTACATGACATGGTGACTGGCACACTAGACTATCTGGAAGAGGCACTACTATTTTTCTCACACCTCCAAGTAAAACTTATGGGTCTCCTTCCTGTTAGGTAGTTGTTCCAGTAATAATAATTGATCACGATAGAAACAGGCTCGCTAGGTTTTTTTCTGTGGTTTGTGCATAGAAGGGATTTTATTTAATGAATGAACAACTTTGTATGCAATGATTTTACAGTCCCTCCCAGCCACCTTTCATAGATTTGTGATTAGACCAAAGATTAATTAAAAAAATACTTAGCACTTGTATAAGGCTGTACATGTTCAAAGCGCTTGCAGGTATTGACTAAACGACCCTGTCAAGCCCCCAGTGAGGCTAGAGGGAACACTTCAGACACCACTAAAGAGCAGCAACCTGTGGGTGGGATACAGCAGCTGTTTACCAGCACACAATACAACATCAGCGTTTAGGATGGGACGTGAAGGAGAATCATGATCCAAGTGAAATAAGTTAGGAAAGAAGGTCATTGCCTAAGCTGGTATGTGGCTGGGACACAGGAGTGGTTAGTATTTACAGCTCACAAAAAGCGGGCACCATCAGCCACACAGTGGGGGGTGCGCAATTCAGTGCTGACCAGACAGAAGAGCAAACCCCACCTTCATGCAGCAGCTTGGCTTTACGCTGTGCTTGCTCAGAAAATCAATGATCAGGCCCAGCAATACTGCAGGTTTGAGCCATGGCAGGGTCATAGCAGATGGTGGTATAGTTGCTGGTATCTCCCACCCACCTCCAATGGTGAGTGTTT
Organism: Emydura macquarii macquarii; assembly: GCF_026122565.2. Classification (NCBI taxonomy): domain Eukaryota; kingdom Metazoa; phylum Chordata; order Testudines; family Chelidae; genus Emydura; species Emydura macquarii. The sequence continues at coordinate 150,548 of NW_027132330.1, read as the reverse complement.
AGGGCACCGGATGTGGGTTGGAGCCCTCCCTTGCCCCGCACCCCGAGCGAGTGTTTAGGACACTGGCACTAGCCCTGGGTTGGATCTCTGGATCATCAGCAAGGCCTGGGTGTAAGTGTTTAACAGTCAGTTTCTTTTGCTAGGGGTTGAGCACAGACTATCATCGGCAGCTTTCCCTTTGTTTTCGCAGGGCCCTGAAGGCTGAAGGGGTTTGTGAGTCAGTGCTGTTTGGGCTTCCCTTCATCATTAAACCTACGAGTTGTTGGCAGCTGGACTGGGATGAGCTGGAGATGAACCGGCATAACTTCCATGCCCTGTGTCACAGCCTGCTGGTGAGTGGGTGCAAGCTGTGCGCTGGATGGGATCTGTGAGGGGCAAAGGCAGGCATGAGTCTGGGGCAAAAGAGTTCAGCCTGCTACAGAAAAGCTGTCCCAAGGATCTGCAGCTGCTGTGTTTAATCCACAGTTGTGCCTGTGAGTTCTTCCAGCAGGTGCACTGGAGCTATTCTACAGCAGATGGCCAGTGATAGAGGGCTCTTCAGGCTAGCAGACAGAGTACCAGTAGCTAGAAACTGAAGCTGACAAATTCAGACTGAAAATAAGACACCAATTTTTAACCATTGAGGTAGAAAGAAAGGGAAAAAAAGTGATCCAGGCACCTACAGCCCTGTTATTGTGACCTCAATAATATGCAAGATTTTAGAACAAATTTTGAAGGAAAGAATATTTAAGGACATGGAGGTAAATGGAAACTAGGATAAAATGCAACACAAGTTTACCAAAGATAGGTCATGCCAGAGTAACCTGATATCTCTCTTTGATAAGGTAACTGATTTCTTAGGCCAGGGAAATGCAGTAGATCTAATCAGAACTTCAGAAAACCATTTGATACAGTGCCACATGAGAAATGATTAGTTAAGGTAGAGAAGACAGTAATGAGTACAGAAATTGTAAGATGGGCAAGGAGCTGGCTAAAAGGGAAAGGACTACAGGTAGGAGGGACATTATTACTGGAGTTCCTCAAGGACTGGCCTTGGGACCAAGCTTTTGTAATATTTTCATTAGCAAGTTTGACACAAAAAGCAGGTGTGTGCTAATGAACCATAAATGTGGGCCCAGAAGGGAAGTTATCAAGTCCAGACCTCTGTGCTGAGCCTGGACGAAGTAAACCTAGACTGTCCCTGACAGGTGCTTGTCCAGCCTGGTCTTAAAAACCTTCAGTTATGGGGAGTCCACAACCTCCCTTGGTAACTTAGTCCAATGCTTAACTACCCGTAGATAATTAGAAAGATTTTCTTAATATCTAATGTAAATGTCCATTGCTGCAGATTTAGCCCATCACTTCTTGTCCTACCTTCTGTGGACATGGAGAACAATTGATCATAGTCCTCTTTGTAACGGCCCTTCATGTATTTGAGGATGGTTATGTCCCCCCTCAGTCCAGTTTTCTCAAGACTAAACATGCCCAGTTTTTTCCCTCATAGGTCAAGTTTTCTAAACCTTTCATCATTTTTGTTGGTCTCCTCTGGACTCTCTCCAAGTTTTCCACATCTTACTTAAAGTTTGGCACCCAGAATTGAACACAGTACTCCAGCTGTCTTACATACAACACTCCTTCACAACTGCATCACATTGTGAGTCACATTCAATTTGTGATCCACTATAGTCAGCAGATCCTTCTCAGCAGTACTATCACCTAACCAGTTATTCCCCATTTTGTAGTTGTGCATTTGTTTTTTCCTTTCTAAGTGAAGTAAACTGCATTTATCTTTATTGAATTTCATCTTGCTGAATTCAGACCAGGTCTTCAATTTGTCAAGGTCATTTTTAATTCTAACCCTGTCCTCCAAAGTACTTGCAATCTCTCCCATCTTGGTGTCATGAGCAATTTTATAAGCAGACACTCCATACAATTATCCAATTCATTAATGAAAATATTGATTCTAAGGCCAGAAGGGACCATTGTGACCATCTGGTCTGACCTCCTGTATAGCACAGATTTTCCCAAATAGCATAGCATAGACCTTCCCCAAAATAATTCCTAGAGTAGATCTTTTAGAAAAACATCCAATCTTGATGTACAAATTGTCAGTGATGGAGAATCCACCACAATCATTGGTAAATTGTTCCAATAGTTAATTACTCTCACCATTAAAAATTTATTCATTATTTCCCTTCTGAATTTGTCTAGCTTCAACTTTCAGCCATTGGCTTGTGTTATGCCTTTCTCTGCTAGATTAAAGAGCCCATTATTAAATATTTGTTCCCCATGTAGCTACTTGTAGACTGTAATCAAGTCACCCCTTAACCTTCTCTTCGTTAAACTACATGGAATAAGCTCCTTGAGTCTATCATTACAAGGCACGTTTTCTAATCCTTTAATCATTCTTGTGGCTCTTCTCTGAACCCCCTCCAATTTATCAACCTTCTTCAATTGTGGGTACCAGAACTGGAAATAATATTCCAGCAGTGGTCACACCAGTGCCAAATCCTAGGCAAGATTCCCGTTTATGCATCCCATATTGAATAGTACTGGACCCAGGACTGACTCCTGTGGTACTCTACTAGATAAGCCTTCCTGTTTGACAGCAATCTCTGTGGGTCTGGTCTTTCAACCAGTTATACACCTATCTTATAGTTATTCATCTAGATCACATTTCCCTAGTTTGCTTATGAGACTGTCACGTGGAACTGTGTGAGTGAAGTCATGATGCACTTAGGGACCAATAGAAATTTTTGCTATAAAACGGGGACTGATCAGTTGGAAACAACAGAGGAGGAGTGAATCATAAGAAGACTCTGAGCCACCATTGTGATGCAGCCATGAAAAAAGGCAAAGGCACTCCTAGGATGTATCAGGTGAGGTATTTCTGGTAGAGATAGTGAAGCATGGAGGGCCGTTTTTGTGAGAGGAGACTAAAAGAGCTTGGCTTGTTTAGTCTAGCAAAATGAAGGCTGAGAAGGGATATGATTGCTCTCTATAAATTCATCAGGAGGATTAACTCCAGGGAGGGAGAAGAGCTATTTAAACTAAAGGATAGTGTTAGCACAAGAACAATCATAGAATCATAGAATATTAGAGTTGTGAGTAAATTTAAGATGGAAATTAGAAGGTTTCTAACCATCAGAGGAGGAAGATTGTGGAATGGTCTCCCAGTGGGAGTAGTGGAGGCAAGAAACCTACCTAGTTTTAAGATGGATTTTGATAAATGTATAAAACAGATTGTATGATGTGGGTTCAATGACCCTCCTTGCACTACTATGTTCTTAATTAACCAATGGCATAACTTACCAATGGCTGCAGTGGATTCTCCATCACTGGAAATTTTCAAATCCAGATTGGATGTTTTTCTGAAAGATCTGCCTAGCTCACACAGGAATTAATTCAGGGAAGTCCTTTGGTCTGTACTATGCAGGAGGTCAGACTAGAAGATCACCCCCCTACAAAAAGGATTTGGACAAGTTGGAGAGCAGTCCAGGGGAGGACAACAAAAATGATTAGGGGGCTGCAGCACAAGACTTATGAGGAGAGGCTGAGGGAATTCGGCTTGTTTAGTCTGCAAAAGAGAAGAATGAGGGGGGATTTGATAGCAGCCTTTAACTACCTGAAAGCAGGTTACAGGGAGGATGGAGCTAGGCTGTTCTCAATGGTAGTAGATGCCAGAACAAGGAGCAATGGTCTCAAGTTGCAGTGGGGGAGGTCTAGGTTGGATATTAGGAAAAAGTTTTTCACTAGGAGGGTGGTGAAGCATTGGAATGGGTTATCTAGGGAGGTAGTGGAATCTCCATCTTTAGAGGTTTTTAAGGCCCAGCTTGACAAAGCCCTCGCTGGGATGATTTAGTTGGGTTTGGTCCTGCTTTGAGCAGGGGGTTGAACTAGATACCTCCTGAGGTCCCTTCCAACTCTAATCTTCTATGATTCTATCACAGTGGCTCTTCTAGCCTTAGAATCTATGAATGAAGAAGTCAAAAGCAGAGTTCTGGATCGCAGCCTGGGGAGCAGGGGCTCATTGATCCAGTCGCTGGATAGTTCAACAGTCTGTCTGGGAGGTGGAGCATGTTACAATCTGGCCCGGTACTACTCTGCACAGTCACCAGATTGTGGGTGGATGCAATCACTTGATCCCACATGCTTCTAAGCCAGCTAGGTCAGGGCAGAGGCTAACCTCCATTTCTAATGCTGGGACTGCAGGGCACACTTTTGGGCTCAGACCTCGTGTCCAAGCCCCTCCTTTGGAACATGGGGCAACACTGCCCACTCATCCTAGACCAGGGGTGGGGAACGTCCGGCCCGCGGGCCGTATAAGGCCCGCAAAATCATTTAGTCCGGCCCGCGGGACCATTTGGTCAGGCCCTGGCAGCGGCGGGGAATTCGGCGGCCGGGGGGGAATTCGGCGGGAATTCGGCGGCGGGGGGGGGGGGGGGGGGAATTTGGCGGCAGCACGGTTTCACAGCGGCGGGGTTCCGTGGGGGGGGGGGGGGGGGGGGGGGGGGGCAGTGCCCGCCGCCGAAACCCTGCTGCCGTTTGCCCCTTTTCGGCGGCGGACACTCAGCCGTCTTCCGCGTACCACCATCAGGCCCTTTGCAGAAAAAAGGTTTCCCCACCCCTGTCCTAGACCATGATACCAATGTCTGAAACCAACCAAGCCCTCCCGCTTGCTTACACACAGCTTCACTCAGCCTGTGGTGACGCTGGACTTCTATTTTTAACCCCAGCAGGAACAATGTGGCAGGAAAGCAAGGAACAAGGGCTTAGCAAAGGGATTTCTTGACCACAGAAACTTTACTTTGAAAGTCCTCAAGAGTTACAGACCTTTGAAAACAAAACAAAAGTCCTGAGACAGCCCTGTGAATCTGAGGTTCATCAGCGTGTAACGCTGGGCAGAGTCCCTTCTGCCCTCACACTCTCCTTCCAGTCCTTCTTACCCATGGTGATGGTCAGCCCTCTGCCCAGAGCAGAACTCCCTCTTACATAGCTTGTCCCTTTGCCATGTGCGCCACAGGGATGCTCCAACCCCTCCTCCAGTCGTACTCACTGTGGGTCCCGGTGTAGAAACCCATTGGTTCTTAGCTGCGCGCCAATCAAATTTGTCAGTGGCGCCAGATTGCAACCGTGTTGGCTTCCCTGTGACAGTCCTTCAAGGCAATGGCATGCCCCTTTCCAGGGAGGGTGCTGTCTGGAAAGCAATGCAATAAGGTGCATGCAGGCAAATTTAGACTTGTGTTCAGCCCCTAAGACAAAACAGACTTCATAATCTGCTCCAGAGCCCCTCAGCCCCCCAACAATGAGCTGTAGCTGATGGAAGCTGCCAACCCTGCCCTGGTTTCACTGATAGCATTGCTTCTGGCTTTTGATTTTAGAAAAGGGGCTGGATGCTATTGGCCAAACGTGAGCCACAGAGCATGAGTCCAAGCTGGAGCATCACAGTGAATTCCTACTACATCATCATCCCCTCTGACACCTCCACGCTGCTCATCAAAGCCATTGCAGTCAGAGAACTCCTGCTGCCATGCAATGTCCCAGCCCTCCCTGCTGACACTCCAGAGACAGCACTCAGCACTATAGAGGCAAGTGAGGCATGGCTGCACACAAGTTTAGATAGCACGAGGCAGATCAGCTTCTGCACATACAGGATACCAACTCACTAGCAGGGAATGGGCAGTGCAGACCCAGACATGTCCCCTATGTGCAAGGTGGTGGTGGGGGGCCCCTATCCCTCCATTGGCTTGGAGTGAAACCTCTCACTGGGATTGCAGGGGTAGGCCTACTGACCTGAATAGGATTAACACAAATATCTCATTCCCCCCCCCCCCCCCCCATGTGTTCATGTCCCTGCATTTCCCCAGCACATGACCAGAAGCAGAGGGTTGGTTGTATTCCTGCTCTGCTTCAGATGCATGGAATAATCTCGGGGCCTGGCAGCTGAACAGAGGAAATGCCTGGCCTGCATTTTGGTTAGTTACAGCTAGGAGCATCCAGGGCCCTCAGCAGCATTTCCACAGGCAGCCGGCCTAAGCCACCGCACTTTCCCTGACCAAGGGAGAATGCCTGCATGTGAGGGGTTATAGAGGCCTGCTCCGGGACAGCAGGCATGGTTACCAGGCCCAAACCCAGAGAGAGACACACACGGGGGAAGGACTAGCCGGTTCATGCGAAGTACGAGCTCCTAGCTGTGTATTGGGGGGGGGGGGGGGGGGGGGGGGCCAGATAAGGACCAGGCTCTGCACAATTTCCATCAGCCCCTGTGATGGACCCATTGGCTCCTCCCTGCCCTGAATGACTGGAAGGTGTGCACGTCATTTAAGCAGGGAAAGGAGCTACAAATCCTCTCACCCCATTCTCTGCCATCTGAAGGCAGGCAGCTTGGATGCTTGGCACTTACCTGGGACATGTCTGTCACTTCTCTCTGAACAGAGTGCCTTGAACAGCCTGGAAGTGGAACCTAGCTACAACCCCCTCCATGTGAAAAGCAATCTCTACAAATACCTGGTGAGCAGGTTATCCAGACCCCAGTACAGGCAGCAGGTCCAGCCCAAAGATCAGCGCCCAGGAGAGCGACATCACTCCAGACAGGTACAGGTCTTGCCTGCTGGCTGGCTTGGGGAACTCCCACTCTGAATGCGAACCCTGTGCACTCAGCTAACACCTGCGGTGCTCAAGGCACTGAGCAGGCATGATGCTGGGCGGGGAGGGGGGAGGGGAGGAGGAGGGTCAGGCTTCTCCTGTTCCTTACATAGTGGGAAACAGGCAGAGGGTGTCTCCTTCTGTCCTCCTGCTGCTGTGGGGGGATAGCCGACTGCAGGCCCTGAATCTCAATAGCTTGTGACTAAGGGGCATGGCAGTTCCTCCTCTGCAGCCAGTACTCACCCTGTGTTCCTGCGTTCCAGCACCAGAGCAAAGCCAAGGCCATGGTCGCCCCCCTTCCACTGGCTCCCCCACCAGCCAAAGCATTCAGATCATCTGCTGCGAGGAAGGACACCCGAGAGCTCTCTCTCTTCTATGATGAAGACAATGAGTTCCTGGGGGGCATATAATGACAAGGGCCTTTCTCCACTACAGGTCCTGGTGTTGTGAGACCCTCCCTCACCCAACTACACATGCACAGCAGGCCCCACTCACACATCCATACCACTATGCACTCACAATTCAGCCTGTTGCTGGGCCAAGCGCCACATGTGCCAGCACAGGACAAGTTCAGGAAAGTGCTGGTCCTCCCTCTGTTCATTCGTTTGTTCTACGGTTTTGTTAGTTGCTGAGCCAGTCTCCAGGGAGCCAGCTCTCCAGAGTCCCTCTCTGGCTATGAGCCCCCCATTCATATCAGTGCAGCAGCCCGCGTGGCCTCGTAGAACATGCAGGCATAACTGACTCAAAGACCAGGAATTGCATTCAGAAGAGGGGAAGCGAGTCCAGGGAGAGCAGTGACCACAGGGCGCCGTGCAAGGGCCTGTGAGCATGCAGCACAGATAGCCAGAGGCAATGTCTGGTCTGCTCCCTGTGCAGGCCTGCAATGCTGACCCGCCTTAGCTCTGCCCAAGCAGGCTTCTTGAGCTGCCAGTGACCAGGGGTAAATGGGTGACATGGTTAATCAGAGGCCCTCACCACTTGCAGTCCCAGGGCAGCACCACACCTCCTCCCCAATGCTGCCACGACACGCTGCCAATGCCAGGCCACCCAATGCAACACCATGATCAGAGGCACTCATGAGGCAGCAGCAGAGACTGGGTGGTGGCCTAGCACCCCTGGAACTATCACCCTTGCTCCCAGGCCATTCAAGCTAGGAATGGCCCTTTCCTCTGTGCCCCTGTGACGCTGCTGGGGCTGGTCTGCAAACCGACAGTGACGGAACAGCCCGTAGTCACCTCACTGCACAGAAATGTGGCTCTGAGGCCAAAGGGATGGCATGGGATTTCCCTGAGACCTTCCGCCCAATACACAGCGAGGGGCTAGGCCCATCAGAAGTTCAATTCAGGCACAGGTTAGCAGTCCCTGCCAACTCAGGCCCTGGGGAGAGAGAGAACACAACTCCCTGGCCGAGCAGTGAGTTTCTTGGACTTCATGGTGGTTTCCAGTTAGGGCATTACTGAGTGTCCCTTGCATGGCCTTCCGAGCATCCAGGAGCTGTAACAGCACAGTGCACATTTGAGTGAGTCTGAGCCTCCAAGCTTTTATGGTTCATCAATAAAATTGTTTAGCACAATGACACTTGCAGTGCCTGTCATTGCTAATTCGCATCTTGTAGCGCTTTCCCACCACTTGTCCTTGCTCCTCCATCAGCTGGCCTGATGCACTGTGAGGCACAATACGCCTCAGGCAGCAGGAACAGCTGAGAACGCTGTGGGGCACTGTGGAGCCTTTATAGTTCTGCAGCCAGGTGCCAGCACAAGAGTGACTCTTGCTGGACACCTTTCTCCCTACTGGCACCCAGAGGGCTGGGGAAGAGCAAGTGCTGCAAAGCCCAGGATGTGCCTCTGGCACACGTAGACTCCGTTGGAATTCATGGAAGATTAGGGTTGGAAAAGACCCCAGGAGGTCATCTAGTCCAAGCTCCTGCAGGATCAATCCCAACTAAATCATCCCAGCCAGGTCTTCGTCAAGCTGGGCCTTAAAAACCTCTAAGGCTGGAGATTCCATCACCTCCTTAGGTAACCCATTCCAGTGCCTCACCACCCTCCTAGGGAAAAAGGTTTTCCTAATATCCAACCTAGACCTCCCCCGCGGCAACTTGAGACCATTGCTCCTTGTTCTGGCATCTGCCACCGAGAACAGCCTAGCTCCATCCTCCCTAGAACCCCCTTTCAGGTAGTTAAAGGCTGCCATCAAATCCCCCCCCACCCGCATTCTTCTCTTCTGCAGACTAAACAAGCCTACTTCCCTCAGCCTCTCCTCATAAGTCTTGAGCTCTAGCCCCCTCATCATTTTTGTTGCCCTCCGCTGGACTCTCTCCAACTTCTCCACATCCTTTCTGTAGTGGGGGGGCCAAAACTGGACTCGATACTCCAAATGAGGCCTTTCCAGTGCTGAATAGAGGGGAATAATCAGTTCCCTCGATCTGCTGACAATGCTCCTACTAATGCAGCCCAATATGTCGTTAGCCTTCTTGGCAATAAGGACACACTGCTGACTCATATCCAGCTTCTTGTCCACTGTAACCCCCCAGGTCCTTTAATGCAAAATGCTGCCTAGCCCGTCGGTCCCCAGTCTGTAACAGGATGGAAGAATCCCATGCACTAAGTGCAGGACTTTGCACTTGTCCTTGTTGAACCTCATCAGATTTCTTTTGGCCCAACCCTCCAGTTTGTCTAGGTCACTCTGTGTGTGATCCCCACCCTTCAGTGTATCTACCACTCCTCCCCCCATCTGCAAACTTGCTGAATTGCCTCAGCTGGGCCATTGGCCTGCGCTGCCTCATCACAGGAACAGCCGGCCAGTCCCACTGCAAAGCACTGACAAGGAAGTGCGAGTGTTTCTGGTGTGAAGGTTTGACATTTTAACAGCCGACAGATAAAACCCACAAAAGTGAGGCCTGGCCCCCCTGCTGTTGCTGAGGTTAGTCCTGCTTTGAGCAGGGGGTTGGACTAGATGACCTCCTGAGGTCCCTTCCAACTCTAATATTCTATGATTCTAGGCTGAGCCCCCCATGGCGTCGCTCCCTTCTGAATGTGAGGTAGGGCCTCACGTGGTCCCCTACAGCTGCCTCCCCCATTCAAAACCTATGTTGCTGTGACCCTCCCCCTTCAGCTCACTGAGCTGCAGCACGTTGTGGCAGGGGCCAGCTCCTCTCTGGGTCTCTGCTGCGCTCAGCACTCTGCAATGCCATGCAGCTGCAGCCCAGGCCCCTGCTTCTATGCGGACTGCCTGCTTAGGGCTACCCCATGGGCAGCCCTGCGGCAAGGGAAAGGGATGGGGTGTGAACAAGCCAGCTCCTCGGGCTAGAACAGGAAAATCCTGAAGCAGGAGCTCAGGAAAGATACTCATGGGGGGAGGAGGGATGACATGCAAGCAGCTGTCCAATGGTCGCCTCAGGTCAGGTCTGCTGCCAAGCCCCAGAAAAGGCATGCGGGGCGAAAGCAGCTCCTCCCTGCAGAAGGGTTGGTAAGCACAGGCATCACCAAAGACAGGGGCCAATTGCACAGAAGGCTGCTCCCCTCCAGCTGGGAGTTACACTGACCTCTCCAAGGACCCTCTTCTCCACCCTGATGCTGTTCATCCCACAGGGGCCAAGGCCTGGCCAATGTCTGCCTCTCAGGGATTTAGGGTCTAAGCCAGCAGCAGCAGCTCAGCCTAGTTTGGACTCTTTCCACCAGACCCAGCTAAATCCCTAAGCGCCAGGGGAAGCAGGCACAGTGCCACTGCAAAGGTCATTGGCCCCTGGAGACAACTGCAGCCAGGTGTGGATGCCGGGTGCTACCAGAACAGATAAGGCAGAATTAGAAAGTCTGACGTACTAGGACAAAGCCTGAGTGCACTCAGGCTGCCTACTGCTGAGGCTTCTGAGAAAGCATCTGGCACCTGGCTTCTTGTATGATGCTGGGACAAAAGGAAAGTGGGTAGAGGAGCTGTCAGCCCTGGGTCATTTCTGCTGCAGAAATAAAAGCACAAATCTCACGCTGTACACACTGACGTTAAACCCTCAAACACTTCAAGACAAGTTTCTCAGGTAAAACAGCTGGCTCTCCTTGGTGTGGAGCCTGCGTCTCCTTTCTCGCTGTGCAAAACACCCAGGCCACATGTTCAGGGCGAATCATGGCTGCTGGCCCCATGAACAGCTGCATGTTTCTAACAGGCCGCTAACTTTTTTGGCATCTTTGGAACAGGTTATTTCTCCCACAGACGGAGCAGAAATTAGTTGCAGGGGGAAGAGGCAGAAGCCACTTCCTGCCATGTTTTAATTTTAACTAGGCTGTAAACAGAAGAAAGGAAATCAGTATATGAATGAAACCCAGGACCCTGCACTTAAGTTCAGAGTTTAGCAGAGACCTCCCCAATGCAAAGACAGAAACAGCTCTTACAACCATACAAAGGGAAACCAACGGCCCCTCTAAATGAGCACAGAGACCTCATAGAAAAATCTATGGCATAACACTCCAGCCATTGTTAGAGAGTCATAGATTCCAAGGTCAGAAGGGATCATTATGATCATCTAGTCTGACCTCTTGTATAACCCAGCTCATAGACCTTCCCCCAAAATAATTCCTGTACCAGATCTTTTAGAAAAACCATCCAGTTTAGATGTAAAAATTGTTAGTGATGGAGAATCCACCACGATCCTCAGTAAATTGTTCCCACAATTAAATATTTTCACTGTAAAATGTACACCTCAGTGCCAGGCTGAATTTGTCTAGCTTCAACTTCCAGCCATTGAATCGTGTTAGATTCCTCTGCTAAATTGAAGAGCTCTCGATTACCAAATTTTTGTTCCCCATGTAAACATTTGCAGACTGTGATCACGTCACCCGTAACCTTCTCTTTGTTAAATTAAATAGACTGAGCTCCTGGAGTCTATCACTATGTGGCAGGTTTTCCAATCCTTAGCTCTCATGGCTCTTCTCCAAACCTTCTCCAGTTTATCAACACCCTTCTTGAATTGTGGACACCAGAGCTCATGTTCAGCTGATTATCCACCATCACTCCAAGTCACTGGTTCCCAGGACAGAGCCCCCACATCCTGTCAGTACGGCCTGCATCCTTTGTTCCTAGATGTATACATTTAGCCAGATTAAAACACACATTCTTTGCTTGTGCCCAGCTTACCAAGCGAGCCAGCCTGCTCTGTCCCAGTGACCTGCACACTCCCTTATATACCACTCCCCAATCTTGGTGTCATTCTCTTATAATAAAAACAATACCTGGCCAAGATACCACAGGTCCCTGCTGTAACCAAGGGCACAGGGTAAAGGGCCAGCTGTCTACTCCAATCGGCAGAGTCTAGTGGCTTCCCCCCCACACATACACACTTCTTTCTGCACAGTTTCGCCAAAGCACATACTCCACCAGAGCATAGAGCAGGACCTGCCCGTACTCTTCTCCATCCCCCCACCCCTTAGGCAGCCAGTTCTCTCTTCTGGCATCAGCCGCACATTGAGCCAAGAGCACACTGAGCTGCCCGTGATGCTGGGTCCGTTTCCTGAGCAGATACTGATAATTCAGGCCCCGAGTAGGTGCATAACGAGTTCAGATTAAACCCTCCAATGTTCATTACTGTGCATCAGCCAACATGGAATCCTGCGGGGCCTGCCAGCGCGCTGCCTTTCCCCTCACAGAGCAGGTCCCTCGGAAGTTCTTCACCGGCGTCTCCAGGCTTGGCTGCCCTCAGTACCTTTGTGCCATCTGCAGATTCACCCATCCCCTTTTCCAGATCACTGATAAATATATGAAACCCCACCTGCACCCTGGGCCTGCTGCAACCCCTCTGCCCTGATGGAAACTGACCATTGATCCTTCTCTACTGCACAGAGACTTTGGTTGCTCGACAGCCTCCTGGGAGGGGCTTTGCCAAGGGCCTGTTGAAAGTCTAAATGACAATTTTATAATTCTATTTCATCATCATTTCAACCACCTTCCCCAGCCGGACATCTAACAGCGCTAACTCCCAGGATCCCCAGCACCTTGTGTGACGCTGGAGCCAGTATCGGCTCCTCTCCAGTGCTGCTGTTGCTTTAATAAGACCGCATGGACTTTCACATGCAAACAAGCAGGTATGTGCCACTCACAATGCCCATCGCAAACCTGGCCTCTTCCTTCATCTGGGTACAGTGCCCCGGGAGCCTGTCACAGCATCTCACCTCCTCTGAGAACAGGCGTGGGACACAGCACCGAGCTCTTGAACGTGACACACATACAGATTCCTCAGTTTTAAAATTTAAGATTTTAATATCAAAATAAAATTTTTAGGAAAATATTTTGCATTGGGGGCCAGGGAGCACAGCCTGCTACACGGCTGGCCCACAGAGCCAGTCTGAAGGGAACTGAGGAGAAATCAGCAGCAGAAGGCCCCAGTGGGGAGCCAGGAGCCCAGGAATCAAGCGACCCCAGAGCATTGTGCCTGGATACCATGGGGACGGTCCGCCCCTGCCAAAGTGTTACATGGCAAAGGAGCCAATCCCAGAGCTTGGGAAATCCTCCCAGCACATAGGTACCGCAGTCAGACATCTCTCCCCATCACCAACCACCATGCCCCCCAGGGAAGTCTCCTGTCCTGGGTATCACCCAACCTCCTGCACTGGCAGATAAGAATGAGCAGTCCAGCGTGGAGGCCCTTGTGGCACAGTTCCCGTGCCCATGCTGCAGGGACCCTCTCGGGACGGTGTGCAGCAGGGCTGCAGCACAGGTTAGATCTCTCCCAGGTCTTCATAGATAGGAGTCAGAGCGTTCTCATCCACAGACAGCTCCTGCTCTGGCCCCCGCAGGGGCTTCAGCACCTGGCTGTACAGCACCTCGTTGTTGTTGTTGTTGTTGTTGAAGCCAGCTTGGACACCTGCTCTGTCGGGAGCCAGGTTCACACGCCGTTTGCTGGGCTCTGTGCTCCTCTCAGCGGCTTTGGGAATGAACGTGGCCTGGGGCTTGGGGGCAGGGACGGGCTTGGGGCCCTTGGTCCCGGCTTTGAGCTGGAAGGCAGGCACCGAGTAGTCGTCAGTGCTAGGATTGTAGGGGTACTCGTACCCGCCCTCGTCTTCGATGCCCTGCGTACGCCAGGCCTCACTCCTCAGCCGTGCCTCATCGTAGATGGAGGAGTTGGCAGGCGTTGAGCGTGGGGCCCTCCCCTCGGGCTCATCATAGATGTGCACCCTACTTCTCAGCAGCCTCTCAGCTTGGCTGTTCCCTGCTGGCTGGACTTGCTCGTACAGGCCTGAGTACAGGGAGCTGGGCTTCCCGCGCTTCGCCTCTTCCGGGGCAGGGCCGTGCCCCACGGCCCCACCTCCAGCCTTGCTGTCGATGGGGTCTGAGTACAGCGGGTCCAGCCTGGTCCGGAAGCCCTTCACTGAGTCCAGGGGCTCTGAGTACACGCTGGCTGGGTCCTCAGCAGGGGGCACGGCCCTGGGTACCTTGGGCAGCGGGGAGCGTGGGGGCGTGCTGGGGTGAGCAGGCTTGGGTGGCACAGGGGGCTCAGGTAGAGTGCGAGCCCTCAGCAGGGCCACCGCGTCTCTCTCCTCTGGAGCAGCGCTGAGCTTGGCAGCCAGCCCAGCTTTGAGCACTGCTGAGCCATCTCCCTCAGGAGGCAGCTCGAGGCTCAGCGAGTCAGCCAGGGCGTTGCGGATCAGCACCACGCTGGGGCAGTCCAAGTCCAGGGAGTCGCAGCTCTGCCTGTTCTCTTCCACCTGGGCTTTCTGCTCCCGAATGGAGGCCTCCACTAGCTGGAAGATCTCGTTCCCCTGCTTGGTCTCAAATGTGAAGTTCCCGGGGCCGGACTCGCAGCGCCTGCCAGCTTCGAAGGAGAACATCACCTGCCAGGGAGAGAGGGAGGGTCACTCCGTGTCCCACCCAGCCACCAGCAGCCCAGAGCACACGCAGGCTGCAGGCACCGGGTGAAGGGACAGAGCAGGGCAGATCTCCAGCAGACACAGCAAGAGCAGCTCTGGTCTCCCCCTCCTGGATTCGCGTCCCACTCCCGAGCCCCAACCAAGGCTTTAGGGGCAGGTGAAGGGGTGTTTGTCTTCCTGGGGCTTGGCCATCACGCAGATGAGAGAGCAGGGCCCTGCCTGTGAGGCTGGCAGCCTGAGCCAGCTAGCAGCACCACGGGAGTTGGGTGGCAGGATCCGGGCCCAGAGAGGGGACTGCATTGTTAGCTGCAGCCCAAGAGGAGATTCTCTGGGGCCTGGAGTTGATCCCACAGGTAAGAATCAGATGAAGCTGGAGCCGAGGCTGGCTTAGGAGACCTGGGTGCAGGAAATGACTGCAGCAAGTCTCCTGGCCTCTCCTCCCCCCACAACGGCCTGAATTCCTGGCTGCGCCGCCCCTAGGAGACACACCATGGCATGCAGGGGCCGTGAATCAGGCCCTGTGTAAATCACCTTCGCTTTTTCTTTTTAAATTCACAGCAGCATGCCCGAGGTTGGAATTTCACGGGAGATGTACTGCCACCCAGTGCCCCCCCAACTGCTGCAATTCTTCCAGCAGCAAGGGGCAGAAGCAGGCATCCCAGCTTCCGCCTCCCCGCTGAGGCCATGGCTGCTCATGGGCGGGTTAGCAGGCTGGTCCCATCCCAGAGAGGGACGAGGAGATGGTGGGCTAGTCCAACCCTGAGGTGTAAGGGGGTATGTGGAGCCAGCTGTCTAGCCAGTGTGGGGCAGAGATCTGGGTCTGGGTGGCTCCACACTGAGCTCTGGCCCAGGCTGCTGCTGCTTCCTGTCTGTCCAGCTGGTGGGATGAGGGGACCATGCTGACAACATGCAACAACTGGGAACCTCAGTCCAGCCTGCAGCAGCCCCTGGCAGTCCCAGAGGCAACACTGCGGCGCCAGCAGGTGAGGAGCTGAGACCAGGGAGGGGGACTGGGTGAGACTGGGATCCATGCCCCCATCCCAATCATCCCACTGGCAGGGGCCCTCTCAGACCTGCTTCGACTTCCAGTCGCAGCTCCCACCCTTGCCAGCCGGTGCTGCAATGTCTCCCCTGGTTTGCCAGGAGGTCCTAATTGCCATGCACTGTCAACCTTGTTCCCATCTCCCAATAGTCTGCGAGGAAGCACAAGCCCCACCCACTCCTCGGGCAGCCAAAACAGCCCAATGCCATGATTTTTCCAACCATGGAGAGGCAGAAGTGGGCATCCCTGCTGTTGGAAAAATCCTGGTACTGGCTAACTTCACAGCTTCCCTGCAGTCTGAAATCATGGTTCACACGGGTCCTTCGCCATGAGGGACTCCTGTGTGGACCCCCCGCCACATTCCCTCTCCTCAGCATCGCTACGGTCTGACAGTCCAGGCCTCAGCCAGCCCTGGGCACCCCTAGCAAGCCAGCATGCCACCATTATCCTGACAGCTGGTCCCCTGCAGAGCTGCCTGGGCAGGCCGGGGGGCATCTGCTGAATGCGGCTTTGCAGCTTGGAATCAGCCACTTTCCCCTGACCACACTCATGCTAGTCCAGTTCTGTGCCCCACCCTACCCCCCTGGCTCAGGCCCAGCATCTCCCAGCCTGGGGAAGAAGCTGATCAGATGCTTCCCCGTAGTGTCCTGCCCCTCAGCAGACATGCTCAGTCTCCAGTTCGCTTCTGGTTGACCCTGGTGGAAACGGCAGCAGCACACTTCAGCGGCAGCTTCTCTCAAGCAACCACTTCCTCCCCACGCAGCCCCGGGTGAGCAGGGCCAAGGACACAGGAGCTGCGTGAAGCATGGGGAGAGCAGCACGATGGGCCCCAGACACACGATAGTCGCCAAGGCCAGGAGGGAAAGAGGGTGAGGGGCAGTGACAGCTGCAGCATGGGCCCAGGAGGCATCACACACCTGCAAAGGGCCGCAGCTGGTCCCTGCAGCTTCCTGACTGGGCTGCATGGGGGATGCTGCACGAGGTCAGGCCTTGGCACTTCCGTGTATTAACCCTGTGGTGCCACAGGCGCATGGGCTGAGAGGGCCTTTTGCTCAGGGGACGGGTTTCAGCCCCGCTGGAGCCCTACCACTCACCCTGGGTCCCACCCCACCAACCTTGTCTCGGCCATATCGCCTGAGCAGCCTGTAGGGCCAGGTGTAGAGAGTTTCCTGCGTCCGAGGCTCCTTGAGGATCAAACTGTCCCGCTCGGCTTTGAGCACGTAGGCCCCATGCAGCGCACACCGCTCTGCCGCCTCCGTCCTCTGCACCGTCACCCAGAAGGCATTCACTGCTGAGAAAGCCACTCGCTCACAGGGATGGGGCAGGGCGGGGAAGCCAGCCCCGCCAATCCCCAAGGGTAGGACAGGGCAGCCAAGGACACTGCCAGCCGCCCCCCGAGGGCAGAGTGGGAAAACCAGGGACACCCCCAGGACCACAGGCAGAGCAGGGGGAAGACAGGGAATCCACACCTCACACTTTCCCCTGCACCAAGGGCAGAGCAGGGGGAAGCCAGCAACACCCACAGGACCCCCTGCAAGGACGGCAGCTCAGGGAGAAGCACTGTGGGGAAGAGGAAGGCATCCCAGCTCCAGATGCAGCCAGTGGGACAGGTCACAGCTCCTGCCCAGAGGAGAATCCTGTCCGCTAGCCAGGGTCCAAAGGGCCAGACCAGGGCAGTCTCATGCCAGGCAGCAAGGGCTGCAGACTGCCCCCACGTGACAAGCTGTGGGACAGAAGAGTCAGTGCTGGGCAGACCCTCCTACCTTCCTCCCGCGAGTAGTAAATGGAGTTCACGGCCATCTCCAGCGCTGGCGCCCCCACATCACACTCCCTGCTGCTCCCAGCTGCAGGCCGGGCTCCATTGGGAGAGTTCCCCTGCCAGGCAAGGAGAAGCATAAGCACCCAGAACCACATTCCCAGCCAGCCCCCCTGTCCCCACCCCATGGGCCACCTGCCAGCCAGTCCCCCTCCCTGCCCTGGATCACCTCCTGGCCAGTCCCCCCGCCCCACCCCATGGTCACCTCCTGGCCAATCCTGCCTCCCCCAGCCCCACGACACATTCAGCACCCCCGGTTCACTTCAAAGCCCCCAGCCTCACGCCTCTGCCCAGAGCTGGAGGTCAGGGCACAGGGCACATCCAGCCTCCCCCTCACACTCGTCAGCAGCAAGGAGCAGGAACGCAGGCAGCTGCTGATCTGAAGCAGAGTGGGATGGAAGAGCTACCCCCAGCTGAGCTCTCACAGAGAACAGGCCATGCAGCAGGACGTGGGGGAGGTTTGGGTTTCAACCAGGGGCTTGTGTCCAACTCGGATCATGAGCCGAGCGAGTGACAAAGAATCTTCCCCCAGCCACATCCCAGCGCATCCCACAGCACAGACAGGCTGGTTCCAGCCGGGCCCTCGGCTAGCACCAGCCATGCCTCCATCAGGCTCAGGGGTGGGCATGGCAGCAACACTGCCCGGGGAATGTCCTCCTCCTGGCTTTGGATACAGCTGAGATCCAAGCCTACGGCACCTCCCTTCACCTTCCCCCCCAGCCGCCAGCAGGGGCTGCCGAGCCGCCTGGTGAACAGCTGGAGCTGGGGTCCATGTAACAGTGCCTCTCACTGCTTGCCAGCAGAGCCCAGTGCAACAAGGCTGGATCCAAGCACTGGCTCCCTAGCGACGTGTTCTGAAAACCCAGGTGGTTTCCTAACAGCATCTTTATTGAGGGTGAGCTGAGCTTGCTCCCTGCGGCTCAGACTCCAGCCAACGTGAAATGGAAACCCCAGGAGGGCTCACAAGTTGCCCTGTTCCTGCCTGCACCGCAGAGACATTCCCAGCACCGCTGCTCACGGAGGGGAAGCAAGTGTTTCTAGATGAACACATGGAGAACTGAAAGTACAGCTCACACACTACGGACTGTGGGAGGGTCCCGTTTGGCAGCAGGGTCTCGTGAGCGGTTTGCAGAGGTGCAAGGCCATCGGTGACATCACACCAGCACAAAGGTCCCTACTCTGGAGAAACCCTGCAGCCTGTGGTGAGAGGCCCAGAGACTGCACCAAGGGGGGACGGCTGGTTCCAGCGTTAATGGGAACTACAGTAATGCACGGGGGACCTATTCCACGAGCGAGGCTGCGCATCTGAGCTGAATGCTACTGTTCTAGGTTGAGGCACACGAGGTCAGGATGTCGTGTGTACAAGACTCACGGGCACCACACTGCTAGTGTCTGCAGATCAGGAGCACACACCGGGTTTGATTCAGAGAGTCAAAGGCCAGAAAGGCCCATCAGATCATCTAGTCTGACCTCCACTATCCTACTAGTCGTTCCATTGCACCCACTTACCAGCCTCCTACTGAACCCCACAACTTACGTCTGTCTAAAACATCTTCCAGAAAGACTCCAGTCTGGATCTGAAAACATGCCTCAATCCGTTTAGCTTTCATCATAGAATCATAGCAGATGAGGGTTGGAAGGGACCCCAGGAGAGCATCTAGTCCAACCCCCTGCTCAAAGCAGGACCAAACCCAACTCAATCATCCCAGCCAGGGCTTAGTCCAGCCAGGCCTTAAAAACCTCTAAACATGGAGATTCCACCACCTCCCTAGGTAACCCATTCCAGTGCTTCACCACCCTCCTAGTGAAAAACATTTTCCTAATGTCCAACCTAGACCTCCCGCCCTGCAACTTGAGACCATTGCTCCTTGTTCTGTCATCTGCTACCACCGAGAACAGCCTAGCTCCATCCTCCCTGGAACCCCTTTCAGGTAGTTAAAGGCCGCTATCAAATCCCCCTCATTCTTCTCTTCTGCAGACTAAACAAGCCTAGTTCCCTCAGCCTCTCCTCATAAGTCTTGTGCTCCAGCCCCCTAATCATTTTTGCTGCCCTCCACAGGACTCTCTCCAACTTGTCCACATCCTTTTTGTAGTGGGGGGGGGGGCCCAAAACTGGACACAATACTGCAAATGCGGCCTCACCAGTGCAGAATAGAGGGAAATGATCACTTCCCTCAATCTGCTGGCAATGCTCCTACTAATGCAGCCCAATATGCTATTAGCCTTCTTGACAACCAGGGCACACTGCTGACTCATATCCAGCTTCTTATCCACTGTTACCCCCAGGTCCTTTTCTTCAGAACTGTTGTCTAGCTCATCGGTCCCCAGTCTGTAGCTGTGCATGGGATTCTTCTGTCCTATGCCCAGGACTCTGCACTGCCCTTGTTGAACCTCATCAGATTTTTTTTGGCCCAGTCCTCCAATTTGTCTAGGTCATTCTGTGTCCTATCCCTGCCCTCCAGGGTATCTACCACAGCTTAGTGTCATCTGCAAATAGGGTGCAATCCACCCCATCATTCAAATCATTAATGAAGATGTTGAACAAAACCAGCCCCAGGATAGACCACGGGGCACTCTTCTTGTTACAGGCTGCCAACTAGACAACGAGCCGTTGATCACTACCCGTTGAGCCCAAAGATCCGGTCAGCTCTCTATCCATCTTATAGTCCATTCATCCAACCCATACTTCTTTAACTTGCTGATAAGAATACTGTGAGAGACGGTATCAAAAGCTTTGCTAAAGTCAAGGTATATCATGTCCACTGCTTTCCCCACATCCACAGAGCCAGTCACCTCTTCATGGAAGGCAATCAGGTTGGTCAGGCATGATTTTTTCAGGCACTGAGGTGAGGCTGACTGGTCTGTAGTTCCCCGGCTCCTCCTCCTTCCCTTTTTTGGAGATGGGCACTATGTTTGCCTTTTTCCAATCATCTGGCACCTCCCCCAATTGCAATGAGTTTTCAAAGATAATGGCCAATGGCTCTGCAATCACACCAGCCAACTCCCTCAGCACCCTCGGATGCATTGCATCCAGCCCCATGGACTTTGTGCATGTCCAGCCTCTCTAAATAGTCCTGAACCTGTTCCTTCAGCACTGAGGGCTGCTCATCTCCTCCTCCCCCCCATTCTGTGCTGCCCAGTGCAGCAGTCTGGGAGCTGACCTTGTCTGTGAAGACAGAGGCAAAAAAAAGCATTGAGTACCTCAGTTTTTTCCACATTTGTCACTAGGTTGCCTCCCCCATTCTGTAAGGGGCCCACACTTTCCCTGATCACCTTCTTGTTACTAACATACCTGTAGAAACCCTTCGTTACCCTCCACGTCCCTTGCTAGCTGCAACTCCAATTGCGCTTTGGCCTTGCTGCTTGCACTCCTGCATGCTCCAGCAGTATTTTTATACTCCTTCCTAGTCATCGGTCCAAGCTTCCACTTCTTGTAAGCTCCCTTTTTGTGTTTCAGCTCACTGAAGATTTATCTCTTAAGCCAAGTTAGGCGCCTGCCATATTTGCTAATTTCTCACTGCGAGGCATTTTCTCAAGCCCTCAAAATTATTTTTGTGGCTCTTCTCTGCAACCTTCCCAATTTTTCAACCTTCTTTTTAAAAGGTGGATGCCAGAACTGGACACTGTGCTCCCTCACAGGCCTCTCCAGCGCTGTAGACAGCCGTTAACATCTCCCTGCTCCCCTCTTGCACATCCACAGATCCTGTCAGTCCTTTCGGCCAGAGCATAGCACTGGGAACTCATGTTCAACGCTGACCCCTAAGCCTCTTGCAGAGTCACTGCTTCCCAGGATACAGCCCCCAACCCAGAACTGAGCGTTAACACCTGTGTGAACGGAGTAGGAGGTGAAGTGGCTCTGCTCTGTGATACCAAACGAACGCTCGGTGATACCCAGGCTCCTGGAATTCCACGCTATGAATGTGACTCCTTTACCGAGGGTGGAGCTGTAAGGACAACGAGCAGCGTGGAAGGAGAACGGCTCAGCACAACGGCGCCGGAACCAGGGGGGTGGGAGGGCCATGCCCTCCCACTTTTTAACATGGGCATATGTTGTGCTGCCTGAGGGTCGCAGTTTTAACATGGGCTCTGCACCTGCCCAAAGCTTGCAGTACGGGGTAGGAACACTGTCCCTCTGCCCCCCCGAACTATACCCATGTTAAAAGGGGGGGGCATGGCCCCACCGGTGCCCTAGTTCTGGTGCTGTTGGCTCAGGATAAGCTACCCTCACTTGAGGGCTGGGATGGGACAATACCCAACCTGTTAGCTTGGAAGGGTCTACTTCTGCCCACCCAATCTGCAACGCTGGTTCTGTCCAGAAGGGCCAAAGCTGGGAACACAGACAGACAAAAAAGAGTGTGGCGGGGTTTTAAAAGAGCGTCTCCCTCTCTCTCGAGAGAGGGACGGGGACCCCAGGGCGTGCCTGAAGACTGAGGTCTGTCTAGCTCACATTACAAGATGGCCAGATTTAGAAAGACAGACACACGCAGACTCGTTTTAAAACCCCTTTTCTCTAACGCTCTGTTCCTACTGCACGTTAAATGATGCTCAGTTCAAGCAGGCTGTCTGGCCTCGCTTGGGCTCTGGTCACAGATCCAAGGGGAAAGCCACAGGTGCTGTATCCAACCAGACCTGCTGGGGAAGCAGGATTAACAGACCGGGTCTTGGGCTGCAGCAGCCTGCATAAGGAGAGACTCGCCAAATTCCACCCCAGGAGAGGTGACAGGACAAGGCCTGGCATTTGAGGGGGTGCCCCGAGAGACCGGCTGGGGAACAGAGGAGCAGCTGGCGCTGTGTCCCTGCCAGCATCCAGAGCATTTTGTTGAGGGCACCGTTAAGGCTGCCCAGGCAGGCAGTGGAAATGTTTGTTTGAGTGGCCTACAGGGTGGGGTCAGGACTAGGTAAGTCACTTCAGCCTGGGGCCTGGGCTGCCGTTTCGCTAGGGACGAGGAAAGGTGTGGGGGGAGGCTGATGTGAATTCCACGCTGCAACCTTAGCGTGGCACTACTAAAGATTTCTGGCTGCAGCCGTGGGTTGAGAAGAGATCGAAAGAGGAGCAGAAGACGGGGCCTGGGGGAGCGCCAGGCACTGGGGGCTGCAAGACAGAGGGTACAAAGGGGGCATCCAGATGGGCAGCTTGGCCCAAACCTCCATGGAACAGACTTCTTGGTGGAGCTTCCACACCAGAGGGAGGAGAGTCTTTCCCAGCATCACACGCCCCGACAGGCAGGGCTCCCGGTGACCACACCCTGAAACACTGTGGGCTCCCCCCCCCAGCACAGCAAAGTCTCTGCCGCTGCCAACCACCAGGGGAGAGGGAGCTCAGAGAGGGAATCCCCACAGGGCCCAGTTTCACCCAGGGGCTCTCCCAGCAGGCGCTCCCTGGGTACCACCCCCAATGGGGCACTGGTGCTACCAGACTCACACGGCGGTGGCCAAAGGTAGCACAGGCCTGGTCCTCACGGGCTGGGGCAGCACGTTGAGGTTCCCCTCTCCCAGGAGGGGGAGCACAGACTGAGGGTTTCCCCGTCCTGGAAAATAGCTCTCAGAGAAAAGAGGTTTGATGGGCAGGACCCCACCCAGGCATGGGGCTGCCACGGGGGGAGGGGTCTCCTGAGCCCTGGTGAGCCTTCGCTCTCTGGCCCCCTAGCCCCGCGGCACTCACCGAAAAGGCGATCTCACACAGCTTCTCCACCCACGCCGCACTCTGCTCCTTCTCTGCGGCGAAGAGGTAGCTCCTGTCGCTGGTGTCCAGGCGGAAAGCGGCCGTGCTGTCCTTAGGGCCGCTCTCCGGCACAGGTGCCACGCTGAGACAGTCCGCCAGGCGGATGATCTTCTTGTCCAGCCGCTTAGTGCTCAGCTTCTCAGACGCGGCCCCTGGGTCCTTGCAGTCAAAGAACTCCAGGCGGGCGACCCCATGTTGGCTGGCTGGGTACAGCACAAACCAGTTCTTCTTCCATCTCTGCAAGGGCAGCGCAGCAGGTCAGCACAACGGCCTTGCCCCCCACGCCCAGCCCCAAGGGTCTGTGACCCATCTGCACCGGGTAAGGACATCCCCATCCCCATCCCCATCCCCGATGCAGGGACAGCAGCTCGGACTCAGGCCCATGGGAAGATTTTAGCCGGAAGCACAATTCGAGGGCCCATGCGGAGGAACTGCCAAGCCCAGGTCCCTGTGAGCACAGCAGGATTCGAACCCACGACCCTCTGGGCTGCCAGGAACAGGGAGCACAGGGCTGGCAAATTCCTGGCTGCCAGGAGCTGCAGGCACCACGGGCAGCAGCGTGTCCCCAGCTCCACCAGCGCTAACCCTCCAGAGCTGCATGGGGCAGGTGCCGGAGCGTCACAGTGAGCCCAGGTGAAAGCACAAGAGCCGGCCTGGGGCACGGAGTGAAGGGCAGGCGGGCGCTGGCCTGAGGCAACAGCGGAGGGGGAACATCTGAGCAGAGCTGAGGCAAAGGGGAATTTCTCAGCGCACGGCAGGTAGCAGGGCTGGGGCCGGTGTGTTGGGTCAGCGAGGGCCGAGCCAGCAGGAAATCTGGTTGGTGCAGACAGTAGCTGCTGCATCCAGCTCCCCCCTCACCTCACACATCCGGCCTCAGCGACAGGGGCCGTGCCGCTCGCCTGCAGTGAGACTCCCCATTCCAGCAGTGCCCAGCCCGCAGAGCTCACCCCCATGGTGGTCACGCTCCCTGCCCCGCCCAGCCTAGTGGGGCAGATCTGGGCAGAGCAGCATGGGCCCCAGAGCTGGACCTCCCCCCAGAGGAGCCAGACCCTTCCTAGCCTCTAACTGACCCACAGAGAAGGAGCTCCAGCCCCACTGGGCCAAGGAGGGATGCACCCCAAGCACTCGCTGCCCCACGTGCCTCCCTGCTCAGGAACCCCTAGTGGTTCCCCCAGCCCCAGCCTGCAGAAGGGGCAAGAGGATCTCGGTGCTTCTCAGCTCACTGAGCCGCTGTTCCCTGCCCTGCCCTGCCCCACACGGCTCCCTGCCCCCTCCTATCCCTGCTGCTGACTCGGGACAGGAAGAGGAAGTATCTGTGTCCTCACTTACTTCCTGTATTTAACCTAAGACAAACTTCCCCAAATCATCAGGCAGCGAGCCGGGGGAGAACGAAACCCAGACAAGCCCGAGCCCCCCCATCCGTGCCCTGCAGCTAGTCACAGCTGCAGCCACCCAGCCTGGGGAGGGCCACGGGGGCGCCTCTCCCTGGGGACGGGGGCAGATGCGATACAGTCCTGCCGGGGGGATGTGTCCTGAGCTGGGGTGTCAGGCACATCACAGGCTTCTGTCTCCTGTCACCGCTCGGGTCCGGGCCCCAGATTGCCTGCATTCAGGGGCTGGCTTGGGTAGGCAAAGCCGCTGAGGGGTCCTCCTGCCTCGGAGAGGCCCTGCTCTGGCCTGGCCATTGAGGTGCTTGAGCCGACAGCCTCTACAGGGGCCTCTGCAACAGGTGGGGGTGTCAGACACAGAACATTCTCGGGGGGTCCCCCATTGCTAGACCCTGCACCCCCTTTGCTCCCATGGGGCCAGAGTTTATTGCCCTTCAAAGGCAGGCCACTAAGCCAACAGGATCTACTGACCCTTGCTGCCAATCAGCCCAGGGCAAGTGGGGAGGGCTCTGGGTTCAGTCAGGGATCGTGGCCACACTGGGTCAGCCCAATGGTCCATCCATCCCAGTATCCTGCCTTCCGACAGTGGCCAGTGCCAGGGGCTTCCAGGGGAATGAACAGACCAGGGCAATTTATCGAGTGATCAATCTCCCATCATCTAGTTCCAGCTTCTGGCAAACAGAGGCTAGGGACACTTCAAAGCATGGTTTTGCATCCCTGCCCCTCCTGGCTAAAAGGCATTGATGGACCTAGCCTCCGGGAACTTATCTAGTTCTTTCTGAACCCAGCTATAGTTTTGGCCTTCATAAAATCCTCTGGCAACAAGTCCCACAGATTGACTTCAATTGTGTGAAGAAATACTTCCTTTTGTTTGTTCTAAACCTGTTGCCTATTAATTTCCTGGTTCGTGTGTTATGTGAAGGGGTAAATAACACTTCCCTATTCACTTTCTTCGTACAATTCATGATTTTATAGACCTCTATCATATCACCCCTCAACCGTCTCTCTTCCAAGTTGAACAGTACCAGTCTTTTTAATCTCTCCTCACACGGAAGCTGTTCCCTACCCTCAATCAGTTTTGTTGCCCTTCTCCGTACTTTTTCCAACATATCTTTTTTGAGATGAGCTGACCAGACCTGCACACAGTATCCCAGATGTGGGTGAACCCTGGATTTATATAGAGGCATGATGATATTTTCTGTCTCGTTAAGTTTCGCTCTCCCTTTTCTAATGGTCCCTAACATTCTGTTAGCTGTTTTGACAGCTGCTGTACCCGGAGCGGATGTTGTCCACAATGACACCAAGATCTCTTTCTTGAGTGGTAACAGCTAATTTAGACCCCATCATTTTGCATGTGTGGTTGGGATTATGTTTTCCAATGTGCATTACTTCGCATTTATCAACACTGAATTTCATCTGCTGTTTTGTTACCCAGCCACTCAGTCTGGTGAGATCCTTTTGTAACTCTTCGCAGTCTGCTTTGAACTTAACTATCTTGAGTAATTTTGTTTCTCTGCAAACTTTTCCACCGCACTATTTACCCTATTTTTCCAAATCATTTATGAGTATGTTGACCAGCACTGATCCCAGTACAGATACTTGGGGCACTCTGCTGTTTGCTGAAAACTGACCGTTCCTTGCTACCCTCTCTTTCCTATCTTTTGATCAGTTACAGATCCACGAGAGAACCTTCCTTTTTATCCCAGCCTTTGGTGGGGGACCTCATCACAGGCTCTCAGAAAGTCCAAGTGCCCTATATCCACTGGATCACCTTTGTCCACGCTTGTTGACCCCCTCAAAGAGTTTTAGATTGGTGAGGCGTGATTTCCCTTTGCAAAAGCTATGCTGAATCTTCTGCAGCACACTGCCCTTAGCGTACATGTCTGATCAGTCTGTTCTTTACTAGAGTTTCAACCAGTTTGCCTGGTACTGAAGTTAGGTTTACTGGCCTGTCATTGTCGGGATCACCTCTGGAGCCTTTTCTAAAAAGTGGCTTGTTATAGTGTCTGCACGTGGGGCTGGACTCACTGGGCATGCTGGGGCAGGTGTCTGGCCTTAGGTGGAGAGTGGGGGGGCTTGTCACAGAGGCAGGTATCTGGAGCCCAGCAGATACCAAGGCAGCCCCCAGTAACATCCTTTCCCCTCCCCTGGGGCAGCCCTCGAGCTCTGCCCCAGGTCTCCCTGCAGCTGCCCTAGTCCACAGCTCAGCCCCACAGCGGTGCTAGGGCCCAGGGAGGCAGTTCCTGGGGGCACCCCCCCACCTCACCCCACAAACAGTGGAGCACCAGCCCCAGTCCAGGGGTGAGAGCCACCTGGGGGCCCTGCATCCCGGCCTCACCCCCCGCTCTGCGAGACAGCAGGTGAAGGCGGGGGAAGGGCTTCTTGGCCGGGTAGCCTAAGGGTTAGAGCCCAGACTCCTGGGGTCCATTCAGCTTGCGGGGGGGGGGGTAGCCGGGGGCTACCGCCCGGACGCCTGGGTTCTCTTCCCAGCTGATGGGCGGGACCCCAAACTGCCAGGCTCCGCAGCCAGCTCCGCACGCGGGGCCCGGGCTCCGGGGTTCCCCTGGCGGGGCAGGGGTCGGACACACCCAGCCCGGCTGGCGCGACTCCCTCCCCGCGCCAGGCCGCCCCGCCCCGGGCTCTGCCCGCGCTCCCCGCCCGGGGCCCGATCCCGCGGGGGCTGCGCTGCGCTGCGCTCCCGGTCCGCGCCCCCCGCTCCCGGCCCCGCCGACCTTGGCCCCGAACTTGTGGCCCTGCTGCACGTAGAGCCGCCCCTCCTTGGCCGCGGGGTCCATCGGGCCCCGGGCCCGGCACCGTCCGGCCGCCGCCCGCTTCCTGCTGCCGGACCCGAAGTGCGCGGCCGCCGCCCCGCTCCTGCGCCCGGCTCTGCTAGACCCTGCCCGGCGGGGCGGGGCCTGATAGAGGGGGCGGGGCCGGGCCAAGGGCGGGGGGAGGGGGTGGGCGAGCCTGACCGCGGGGGGGGATGGGGGGGGAGGAGGATGATGATGATGGTGATGCGGCGCTGAGTGACCCTGGGCCAGCCTGAGCCGCCGGGCGCCCTGCACCGCTGCCCGTCCCCGTGGTCTCTGGCCTGCCGCAGAGCCGCGCGCCGAGCTCAGGACCCGCTGGCGCAGGGTTTTCATCGCAGAGTTTATCAAAGTTACTTTTTAAAACTTGCTCGTTGCCCGGGCAGCAGCTGCGTGTCCCCGTGTGTGTGTGTGTGTGTGTGTGTGTGTGTGTGTGTGGGCGGGGAACAGGCTCCTGGGAGTGACCCGGCTACACGGCGTCTTTTTGTGAGACATTTGACTTGGGTGACACGGGCCAGCCGCCAGCCAAGTGCCCTGCTGAAGCCAGAGGTCACTCTGCAGGGGATCTGCCTCGGTCTCCCCACGTGGACTCCAGTACAACAGCCCCCGAGCGGGGCTGGTTACTGGCCTTTCCAGCCATTCCCCACCTGTCAGGTTCCTTCTGGAGCCTACTTGCTCCCCGCAGCCTCTGTTCTCCGAGCTCTCACTGCAGGGCCGGCAGCCTGGCTTCTTCCCGCAGCTCTTCTAGGGGAATCAGCGGTGCTGTGCCTCCTCGGGAATCAGCCTTGGCTGACCCCAGGCCTCTCACCCATGCAGGCAGGTCACCCTGTTACACACTCACCCACACCCTTCGGACCTTGCCCGCTGCCAGGGGACATTCCACAATCTTTGTTTCTTCCCGCACCCCTTGCTGGTCTGGTTTTCCAATCATGATACCTCTGGCTGGTTAAACCCATGGAGCAACTGGACACTATCTTGCATGGCGGCCTCCATCTCCCCTACTGGGAGACAAAGCCATGCCACTCATCCACCAACATTTCAGTTTGCCCCTCCAAGCCCCTCTTGTCTGGGTCGAGCTCATTTCTTTCTTCTGGAGCCTGCTGCTTGTTCTCCTTCAAAGCAGCAAGTTCCCTCTGGCACTTCTCCTTCAAAGCAAGCAAGACACTGATGTCCTCTCCTGTTAATACTTCAAGTATACCCTTGCAACAACCAGCAGTCCTGTCCCAGCAGTCCCTAGCCATGTCCGCCGTTTAGTCATGCCCCCCGGAGCTGGGTCTCTTTCCAGCTTAGGGTCCTTTTCTCATGCACCCATATCGGTCTGCTCGCCAGCAGGAAGGGCTGCTTGTCCAGCATCACCACTGCTTATTGCTCTTGCCCCAGGCCTGAGGGGCTGACACACTTCTGAGAGCACATGAGACACTGCTCCCTCCAGCAGGGGCAGCTTTCCCTTCTTACACCTCCTCTTTCGCAAAGCCCTGGACCTCATTAAGACAAGACTTCACAACATGTCCTTCTGTCGTAGTACTTTCGATGGCCTCAAAGAGGGCCCAAAGAGTCCAAGGTGTTAACATGACCCATCCACTGTCCAACATCCAACAAGTTCAGGGTTTGCCATACAGAGGCCTCAGCCTGCTTAGTCCGGTGTTTGCACACACCGTTTACAAGCCTCTTAACATTTTATTAAAGATACAGAACAAGGAAACCAGTTAAAGCCTTTGAATGATGAAGCCTTGCCTAAGCCTCTCATTTGAACAGCACCCCTTGTTCCCTTTCCTTTTAGTGAGAGAGCGTTTTTAGAAAAACCCTTTGTTTGACAGTGTTTCTGGTTCATATCAGAGATGGTAACAACTGTCCTTTTTGGGGAAAAGAGACAACGTCAGTTGAGATGGGCTGGAGCTGTCGTTAAAGTCCGATCCCAGTACCCAAGAAGACAAAATAAGTCTAACACATGCAAAAGCAGGAGAGAAAAGAACAGCAAAAATAGAAAATCCAGCTTCTGTCTCTGGTGTTGACTTTCACTTGCAACCTCACTGCTGGAAAAAATATAGGCACGGGACATGGCCTTCAGCCACTTTGAGTCCTGACAAACTTGTACCAACAGCAGGCTATTTAAGGCAGCTACAAGTAATGCCCATCTGCTCACAGGCTTACAGCAGTGTTGCACAATATGCAGTCATGGCCAGTTACACCAGACTCCGATTGGACAGAAGGCGAAAGGAAAGAGAAAAAAGAAGCTAGGGAAGGAAAAGGACACGTGGAGGGGAGGGGGAAGAGAGAGAGACAAAGTCTCACATCTCAGGTGGTGTCTGGGATTCAGCTGGAGCCAGTAGGGGCAGCGATGTCATCTGGGTCCCTCTCTGGCCAGTCTGGTCAGGGCATTGCACAGGGTTAGGACGAAGAAGGGCCCGGGTCTCGGGATGGTGCGGGTTGTAGTCATGATGGTGAAGCTCACTCCAGCAGCCAATTTTTCTGCCAGTCTCTTTCTTGAAGGACCCCAAGGTACTGATGGGCAGCAGAGCCCATCCCTTCATTATCTGGTTCTCCAATTAGGCCTAAAATCCAACATACCGATTTTGGTTCATTGATTTCCAGTCTCACACAGTTTTTGTTTACCAGACATGAGCTTCACACAGTCTTTGAATTATATCAGGCAGCCTTTTTGTTTGGCATGATTCAGTCCATTTCCCTTTCATACCATCTCCCGCGCCAATCAACATTTGTTATAGGTTATTGGGACACCTTATGGACGTCCACCCACGTCTTACAGCTGAGTTCACAGTCAGGGGCCCAGATTCACAACATTTCCCGCAGCTAAAATACCTCTTGAATGGGGGCCGTCGCCTACCTGGCCACATTCTGTGCCTCTTTTGGGGGGACACTCAGCCTGGCCCCTGGCTCCTCTTCTTTTCCCTTTATATTGTCCCAGTTCTTAAAGGGGCAGACCCTTCTGGCACACCCCGCCTCTCGACACTTAAACCCTTCCACCTTGTAGACTGTGAAATTTCAGCTAAGATGGGCCTACTTATAAAATTAAACTACCAAATTAATAAGTGCACATTGCAGAATATGTGAAATGGTGGCTGGAGTCCCTTTTGAAAAGAGGTGATTGTTTCTCATTGCAACACACCCGTGCTGTCTTTCTATTCTCAAAGTATGTTGGTATTTCATTAAGATAACTGTTTATTAATTGCTTCTCTGTCTGGACCATTTTCCCTAATGAATTTAGCCTCTGGGAGTAACTCATCTATGCAGTAAACAGAAATGTGTTAAATGCAGGGCGTGCTAGACCTCCACGGCTCCAGACCTCTCAAAATACCTTAGGATCAAAGCTAATGGCTGGATGCCACCCCAGGTATTGCTCAATTTAATCACAACAACCCCAATACCCCTTTGTTTGAAGGGTGGAACACTGAAACTAAACAACACATCTAGGTGGTTAGCACCTTTTCACTAATTAAAGCACATGGGTCTCTCCCTCTTGTATTGTTTTCTGGAATTCCTGTGTTTACTCATGTAAATTAGCAAAATGCTTTGAAAAACATTGGATTGAAGAATATAAAAGAGAAGCTATGGATATAAGCAAGCAGGCAAGCTTCAAGAGAAGAGGAATCACTCTTGACAAGAAACTGAGAAGAACTACCATCTTGCCCAGCTGCCTTCTGAGACCACGGATCCAGGCTCTCGGGGGAAGCTGCTAAGAAACCATCACCGCCTCTTGCCTGCATTGGTGAGGATAATTGCTTTTGCAGCTAAAATATACTAGACTTTTGGTTTGGGGGCTCATTTTATATGTTTATAAGTATAGTAATTAAAGCCTTTCTGTCATTATCGAACGAGAGTCGTGTCAATTCCTGAGCACACTAATAGCAGATCCCAGTCTGTGAGGTAACACACCTCCATGCCGCCCTTGGAGCATCTCTTTCCCAAGCCTACTCCAAGGGTTCCCAGTGCCCACTGGGCACCCTGCTCGTCTGTGTCCAGGCATCCCACCTTTGAAACACGCTTCCTCATTGGCTGGCATCAGTGATCTCCGTGCCATCGCTGCCAGGCCTCAGCGGCACTGCCTCGGCTGCACTAGCACTGCAGAGCTAGAGGAGGAATGCTGGAGTGCACTGCCACTGCTCAGCCGCTGGCCAGACCCTAGCCTCCATTTCTCTGCCTCATGACCATCAAAACTCCTGCCGGGATGGGAGGGGTCTTGAATCCAGCTGCCTCTGGTGCACACCTCCTGTCCAGTGGTCGCTCTGCAGGGGGCCTGCCTCAACATCTCCTCTTGGACTCCTCAATAACTCACAAAAGGTTTGCACAAGCCAGTAACACCAGCCCTCCCTTGGGGCTGGTTTATTAAATTAACAAACCTCGTCAGGTCACCCCCAGGTCTTTACTGCCAGTCATCTCACTCCCCACTTTTCAGGGTTCTCTGCTGGAGCCCACGCTGCAGAGCTACCCCCATCCCCAGCTGCCCTCAGTCCAGGCACTTGCCCTCGCTCCCTGAGGTCCAGCAGTTCCCATCTAGCACCAGGCAGCAGCTGCCCCATGCCATGGAATGCTAAACTGTTATAGTGGGCAGCCAGGAGCTGCACTGCATGTCAGACCCTTATTGCAGCAACCCTGAGCTCTCCCTGGCAGCGCTGCAGGGTGCCAAGATGGACCCAGCTGGGGCGTAGTGAGCTCCGTGACCAGCCCCTGGCTGCTACAGGGGAATGGCCCGGACTGTAGGGAAAGGAGCTCGGTCTCACCCAGTCTAAGGCAGTGTCTCCTCCCTCCACTGGGGTTTTCCAGCCTGGGGCGTGGCGGGCAGCTCCCTCCCTCTCGCAGCTGGTCGGCTGGTGCAGGGCAGCACCCACTGCACTCCATGGCAGGTGGCGCCTGCCTCTGTGCCCGTGCATCCCTCTGCTCTGCCAGGGCAGGGCTGTTCTTGCAGCCACAGGCCAAACCCCAAGCCTCCCGCCTCCTACCCGTCACACCCAGGCCCCCAGGCAGTGGGCCAAGAGGCCAATCTCAGTCAGACCCGCGTCCCTTTTGGACAGCAGCCCCTCCCCCCATGCCACCCACAACTCCTCAGAGGGGAGCCCCTTCCCCCTGTGACCCTGCACAACCGCCGAGGGGAGCCAAACACCCCCACAGTCCCACACAACTCCCAGAGGTGAAACAATAGCAAAGAGCAAGGGAAAGGGAAAACGCAGTGCAGACCAAGCGGGGGCTACCACCCTCCTTGCTCATCCAGGCCTCCACCACACCCTGGTTCATCCATGGATTCTGGTACCCAGCCTCGCAGCCCAGCCGCTGTTCACCCAGAGTGGCTGCTGTCACCTGTCTGGCACACATCATGCCTTGAGTTGCAGTGTGACCAGGTAATATCCCGACTCATTTGGGCAGCAGGGGGAAGGCCCCTGGATCGCTTGAAACCATAGAATCATAGAAGTGTAGGACTGGAAGGGACCTCGTGAGGTCATCTAGTCCAGTCCCCTGCACTCAAGGCAGGACCAAGCATTCTCTAGACCATCCCTGACGGGTTTTTCTAACCTGTTCTTAAAAGTCTCCAGTGATGGAGATTCCACAACCTCCCACGGTTAATAATGAAGAGTGTTCCTCTCTTCCAAGTGCCTCAGAGTGGATTCCTTTAGGCCCTGCTCCATGATTCTTCCAGGGACTGAGGTGAGGCTGACCGGTCTGTAGTTCCCCAGCTCCTCCTTCTTCCCTTCTTTGAAGATGGGCACTATATTTGCCTTTTTCCAATCATTTGGCACCTCCCCCAATCGCCATGAGTTTTCAAAGATAATGGCCAATGACTCTGCAATCACACCAGCCAACTCCCTCGGATGCATTGCATCCAGCCTCATGGACTTGTGTACGTCCAGCCTTTCTAAATGGTCCTGAACCTGTTCTTTCAGCACTGAGGGCTGTTCACCTTCTCCCCATTCTGTGCTGCCCAGTGCAGTAGTCTGGGAGCTGACCTTGTCTGTGAAGACAGAGGCAAAAAAAAGCATTGAGTACCTCAGCTTTCTCCACATCCTCTGTCACTAGGTTGCCTCCCCCATCCTTTAAGGGGCCCACACTTTCCCTGACCTTCTTCTTGTTGCTGACATATCTGTAGAAACCCTTCTTGTTACCCTTCACGTCCCTTGCTAGCTGTAACTCCTATTGTGGTTTAGCCTTCCTGATTTCACTCCTGCATACTCCAGCAGTATTTTTATACTCCTCCCTAGTCATCTGACCAAGCTTCCACATCTTGTAAGCTTCTTTTTTGTGTTTAAGTTCACCGAAGACTTCTTTGTTAAGCCAAGCTGGGCACCTGCCATATTTGCTATTCTTTCTGCACATCGGGATGGTTTGTTCCTGTGCCCTCAATAAGGTTTCTTTAAAATACAGCCAGCTCTCTTGGATTCCTTTTCCCCTCATATTAGCCTCCCGGGGGATCCTGCCCATCAGCTCCCTGAGGGAGTCAAAGTCTGCTTTTCTGAAGTTCAGGATCCTGAACTCTACCATCTCATGGTCACTGCTGCCTAGGTTGCCACCCACGTCTACTTCCCCTACCAAATCTTCCCTGTTTGTGAGCAGCAGGTCAAGAGAAGCACGGCCCCTAGTTGGTTGCTCCAGCACTGGCATCTGGAAGTTGTCACCAAAACGCTCCGAAAACTTCCTGGATTGTCTGTGCTCTGCTGTGTTGCTCTCCCAGCAGATGTCAGGGTGATTGAAGTCCCCCATGAGAACCAGGGCCTGTGATCTGGAAACTTCCCGTAGTTGTCTGAAGAAAGCCTCGTCTACCTCATCCTCCTGGTCTGGTGGTCTATAACAGACGCCCAGCACGACATCACCCGACTCTCAATTGGCTTATCTCCAGTTTCATACTGGAGCTCAGAGCAATCATAGTGCTCTCTTACATACAGTGCAATTCCTCCACCCTTTCGCCTCTGCCTGTCCTTCCTGAACAGTTTATACCCATCCATGACAGTGCTCCAGTCGTGTGAATTACCCCCACCAAGTCTCAGTTATTCCAATCACAGTTCCTTGACTGTGCTGTTGGGGAAACATTGTAAATATGCTTTGGTACCCTCCCCTAAGTTTGGTTCAACGGACTCCATCTTGGACATTGGAATCCATTTTGGAATTGGAGGTGCTGAGGCTTGGCAGGATGCCAGCAGCAAAGGTCTGCCTAGAGACAAGGCAAAAAGGCGGGGAGCCACTGATTTGAGGGTCATGTGCACAAATTTGGTGCCGGGTGCACAACCCGGAGAGCGGGAAAAATCCTGGCTAGTGATTGGCGCGTGTGACATTAGACCAAGGTGATTTAAGGCAGCGAGTGACTTAGATCGGGGCTGCCCATCTGAGTGGCAGAGTGGTGAGGGTGGACGTTTGGTTCGCGTGGGCTCCAAAGACGAGGACGAGAAGAAGACGACGGCGGATCTGGAGCCAAAGCAGACGATGCAACCAGATCATGATCAGCGTTCCTTGGATGGAGCGAAGAACCACTGTAAATATTGTCAGACATTGAGGGGACCAAAGGGTTGTGTTGTGTTGATGGTATTGGGCCTGGGGTTTATCCCCACTGTTTGTTCTTAAAAACTCCAGTGTTTATGGTTAATAGTTGTCATCTTAACAAATCGTTATTCAAGTGGACACCAGTGAGTGGTTTCAGTCTGTCCCCGGTGACAGATCCGGTAGTCAGGGCAAGCAAACTATCCCAGAGATTAATTTCTCTTAAGAGTGCCAGGACTTTCTCAGTATGAATCAGGAGGCCTCCCCTGTTGCATCCTCCTTCTTGCACTTCCTCCTGGTGTCCAACTTCCCCACTTACCTCTGGGCTTAGGTGCCTGTCCCCCGGCGAACTAGTTTAAAGCCCTCCTCACTAGGTTAGCCAGCCTACTTGCGAAGATGTTCTTCCCTCTCTTGGTTAGGTGGATCCCATCTCTTCCTAGCAATCCTTCTTCCTGGAACAACATCCCATGATCGAAGAATCCAAAGCCCTCTCCCTAGGACAATGCATCCCATGCCTTCTGATCGATGAGGCCTCCTTCTGATTCCTTCCCTCAGATGAATCTTCCAAACCATTCTCTGACATAGTACATGTGCAGAGAGCCTGAAAACAATTGCTTAACTCTATCTGCACTGGGGGTATATGGGTTCTCCTCTTTCTTCTGGGGTTATATGCTGCCCGTTTTCTTCCCTGTTCTTCAGTCTCCCCTGTACTGCCCTCTTGGATTGTTCTGCATGCTGTGCCTGCAGTAACAAATCATGACGTCTATCCAGAAAACCTTTTTGTTTTCTTTAATGCAATGCAGGGTTGATAAAGTCTCTAGTCCTTTAACCTTATGGAGACCTTTTGGGTCTCTAGTCTTTTAACCTGCTCTTCCAATATGGAGACCAGCTCCATCTTGGTTCACTCATTGTGTCTATTCTTTAACCTTTACAACTCTCAATATCAAGTTTAAACTTTTAATGGCACTGGGCCTCTGATCTATAAATGGAATCAACCTGTGGGATGTGAATCCTCCTGGCTAGCCCAGTGTCAAGCTGTCCTGCAGTGGCTCAAGAGCATGAGTACCAACCTCAGGGCAGCCTATTAAGAACCAGGGCACCAACCGCAAATTGACTGAGTTCTGTACTTAGATTTCACCAACCAATTATCAAGTGTAAACTCCTTAGGCACTTAACAGCCTTAACATGAAGTCACAGAGAGTCCTCTTGGGTACGCCAATCTGTCTTGCCACTCAGGTGGGCCTGCCTTTGTGATAGATGGTCTTTTGCACCATGAATCACAACAATATTCAGGATAGTCCCAATCCCGAAGGACCAGTCACTTACCCCAGGACAATTGCACTTAAGATCTCACACTAAAGATAACACTTGTAGCCAATCCTATAATAAATTATCTAAAGATTTATTAAATAGGGGGGAAAAAGAGAGTTATTTACAAGGATAAAGCAGGTGAACACACACACAAATGAGTTACCATCTTAAATTTAAAAAGGTAATAGAAGCTTCTATAATAAACAAGCGTTAGATGTCCTTTAGAGCTAACCCAGGCTAAGCACTGGGGTTCTCTTGCTTATGCCTAGAAAACCTTGCCCCCCCGAGTCCAAGCAGCACAGAGATACAGCTACTCCTTGTTAGGAGTTTTTATTCCCTTTCTCTCTCCTGCTCTGAGCTGCAAACTCAGCTGATAGGAGGAATCCACTTTCAAGACTCATCTTCATGCAGGAGGGTGGGAAGTAAGCAACAAAGTCTTTAATGTTCCACTCTGGTCGGTCTGGTGTGATGGGCCTCCCTTGTCAGGCAGCACACAACACCTTCGGGTGGAGACCACACTCTAGTTAATGTCTCTCTCCTGCCTGGTCCAGTTCTGTTCAATATCTTCATCAATGATTTAGATAATGGCACAGAGAGTACACTTATAAAATTAGCAGACAACACCAGTCTGAGAGGGGGTGCAAGTGCTTTGGAGAATAGGATTAAAATTCAAATTGATCTGGAGAAAGTGGAGAAATGACCTGAAGTAAACAGATGAAATTCAATAAGGACAAATGCAAAGTGCCCCACTCAGGAAGGAACAATCGGTTGCACACATACAAAATGGGAACTGACAGCCTAGGAAGGGGTACTGCAGAAAGAGATCTGGGGGTCAGAGTGGATGGTGTGAGTCAACAGTGTAACACTGTTGCAAAAAGAGCAAACATCATTCTGGGATGTTTAGCAGCAGTGCTGTAAGCAAGACATCAGAAATAATTCTCCCTCTCTACTCCATGCTGATAAGGCCTCAACTGGAATACTGTGTCCAGTTCTGGGGAACTGAAAATAGAATGTGCAAGGGGGAATTTTGACCATAATGACACCTGCCAAGCACAGGAACATGAGTCAACATCTGCAGATGACTAACCACAAGAATACCGTGGCAACAAATTGATGTACATGTAAGCCCCTTCATTTTCAGTTTAAACCCATGTTTACCAAAAACCCAGGTTTTACAAAAAGTATTATTTGTTTTTTCCAATTTTAATCCTGCTTTTGTATCATTCAAATATATAAAAATAACTTGTTTTATTAGGAAAATACAATACATTGCATGAGATATATGTATTACGGTAATACATCGGTCTGTGTGTATATATGTGCAAAGCTGCCTGCTGAAGGAAGGCTATGTATTAGTCTAGAAGATACACACAATAGACAAACAGGCATGCACACAAGCTCTAACGTGTGTGTGCATCTGAACGTGCTGATGAATCTCACACTCACCAAGTACACATTTCAAGCTGTTAGCAAATAACGGTTTAAAGATTTGACACACTAAAATGGGAAGAAAATGAAAATCTGTCTCCGAAATGTTTCAGAACCCGAGGAATTATTTAAACATTTTAAAAAAACAAAACCAGGAGAGAAGGATGAAGTTGGAGTGCATGCGCTGCAAATGGTAAGACTCGGGCCGACCGGATTAAAGAACATTTGGAGAGCAAACGACACTTAAAACTAAAACAAGAGGCAAAAATAGAAACAAGCAAAGCATTCGTCTGCTCACAGTAGAAAGAGCGAGAGCAACACGATGTAGTAAGTGAATTTGTATGTCTCCTCTGTTTTCAGGACAGCTGCTAGGCCTTGCTGATGGTCCTTTAGGGGACTTTGTATGAAATTTCTGTCCAGCTGCAAAATCATTGCCCAATTCAATCACTCAATCTGACCAAGAAATATCTGGAGGAGAATGATATTTCTCTGACCAACAAAATGAAAGAGAGCTTGGCTGGAAGTATAGTTAGTTCTTTGATTTTGATGAATCGCCAGATGTTTTTGACCACTCACCATGATGATTTTTGTTTTCATTTTTTGATTTTGTTGTGGAGAAGCCTGCACTCATTTTGGCAGATTTGGAGTTTGTAAAGTCAGCAAACAGTTGCAGCTTGTGTCCGTAAAACTTTAAATGAATATGCACTTACCTGGAAGAATGTGGCAATTATTCCAACTTGGCTTCTTACTGTGCAAAGTTCACACAAGATGTAAAGCTGAATGAAAAACCTGAATTGCTTTGTTTGTCTTGCCCAGCTCATCTTCTGCATGTTGCTGTCTCTCATGCAACAGGTGTTCCCAAAATGGCTGATTTTAAAAGATTCGTAATAGATGCTGGTGCAGTTTTCAAGCATTCAGGTAAAACAAAAAACTTCTTCTATCATGCTTGCAAAGAGATCAGGTTTGAATGAAGCTTTCCAGTTCCAGTTCTACTGACAAGATGGTTTAGTCTGTATTTGGCTGCACAGGGTGTTCAGAAGGCATGGGGCGTCTTAATGCAACTTTTAGATCACAAAGAGTTCAACGGTGGAAAAGCTGAAAAGCTGAAATCTCAAGTGATTATGCAAGAAATTAGGCAAAGCCTTCATACAAAACTCAAATTCCTGATTGAAACACTCCAACAAATACATGAAGCACAGAAGAAATTGGAATCCAATTCTTTAACAGACGGCACATTTTCTAATATAGAGAGGTATGGCATTCTGGTTAACAATATCTCTGCAGAATCTTCTCGCAAAAGCACATCTGGGGAGATTCCAGAAAGAACAAATCTTTTCATGTCTATGTTGCCAGTCACTGAGCAGGACAACCTCGCAAAACTTTCAAAAGTTTCTACCAAGAGCTGTCAAAGAAGTGGGAAGCTACTATCACTCACAATATGTCTCCTGAAGCTTTCATGGTGAATCGTCATTGTGTTGTATGTAGCCTATAGAACTAGCCTGCTTGCTTGCATTATTATTAGAGATATTTTTCATATATATTTTGATATGATTGTGTGATTAAATAATAAAATTATGTATTTTATTCAGCTGTAATGCAAAGTGCCTTCCAGACCACATCCTGGATGACAGCTACTGTTAGTATATATATATATTCAACCTTTGGCTTAGATAAGTATCAATGTATAACAGGATAACACATATATGGTTATAACTTTTACCCTAGACAAGTCAAGGGACATTAAAAGGGGAAGGGGCTGTCCCCGGTTACGCCCAAGAAACTTTACAAGAACACCACAGAACCCACAATAAGCTAGAAATAACAAAAGTGAGATAAAAGACCCCCTGGAAAAGGATGTGGATATGTCAATAATACGTACAAACCTAGTAGCCAATAGATTATATGTACCCCAAAAGTTTGGAGGTGGAAAGGCCAAGTATGGGCCGGGAATGAGGATCCATATTCTTGGGGGTATAAGAAAGATCAAATCCAGCTCATCGGGGCAGTCGACTGTCAGCTACCCCTGCTTGAAGTTTTATTTAGGGTTAAGATTCATTCTTTCATTTTATATTCTTAAAGTTGTCATGTTGTAATGTTAGTCTTAGCTTATAGCTCTTAGCTTTGAAGCAGTGCTTATTCCACTCAACTCCAACTTGAGAAATTAGACATTTCTTTCAACCAAGTCCAGGAAGGGTGTCGGTCCTGGGGCCAGTTTTGTTCAACATCTTCATTAATGATCTGGAGAATGGGGTAAATTGCACCCTCAGCAAGTTTGCAAATGACACTAAGCTGGGGGGAGTGGTAGATACCCTGGAAGGTAGGGATAGGATACAGAGTGACCTAAACAAACTGGAGGATTGGGCCAAAAGAAATCTAATGAGGTTCAACAAAGAAAAGTGCAAAGTCCTCCACTTAGGAAGGAAGAATCCCATGCACAGCTATAGACTGGGGACTGATGAGCTAGGCAGCAGTTCTGCAGAAAAGGACCTGGGGATAACAGTGGATAAAAAGCTGGATATGAGTCAGCAGTGTGCCCTGGTTGTCAAGAAGGCTAATAGCATATTGGGCTGCATTAGGAGGGGCATTGCCAGCAGGTCACAGGAAGTGATTATTCCCCTCTATTCGGCATTGGTGAGGCCGCATTTAGAATATTGTGTCCAGTTTTGGGCCCCCCACTACAAAAAGGATGTGGACAAGTTGGAGAGAGTGCAGCGGAGGGCAACCAAAATGATGAGGGGGCTGGAGCACAGGACTTATGAGGAGAGGCTGAGGGAACTGGGCTTGTTTAGTCTGCAAAAGAGAAGAGTGAGGGGGATTTGATAGCGGCCTTTAACTACCTGAAAGAGGATTCCAGGGAGGATGGGGCTAGGCTGTTCTCGGTGGTGGCAGATGACAGAACAAGGAGCAACGGTCTCAAGTTGCAGGGCGGGAGGTCTAGGTTGGACATTAGGAAAAAGTTTTTCACTAGGAGGGTGGTGAAGCACTGGAATGGGTTACCTAGAGAGGTGGTGGAATCTCCATCTTTAGAGGTTTTTAAGCTGAGGCTTGACAAAGCCCTGGCTGGGATGACATAGCTGAGGTTAGTCCTGCTTTGAGCAGGGGGTTGGACTAGATGGCCTCCTGAGGTCCCTTCCAACTCTAATATTCTATGATTCTATATTTGTTTAAAGCATATTATAGATATATATATCAAATAAGTCTTTAAATTTTGAGATTGTATTAATCCATTATCCATTTGATTATTCATTTTATTTTCTCTATATCAGTCATTTGTTTATTATTTTATGTTATCTTAATAAATTTGTAAATTATACAAATATTGGTTATCACTGGAATTTTTCCTGTGTTGCACCCGGGGTCCCCATAAAATTCACCTGAAGCCTGATTAAGGATACGAACCTCATAATTCTTTAATCAGATTAATTGGCAAACCTATTACCCTATTCAATAAATTAATAACCATAAAATCAGGCTACATGTATGACCTTCATCGCAGAAGTGTGGCCTCAGCTGATAAATGTAAAGAGTGTGCTCATCTAATCTCCCCCTTTGTGTCTTCTAAAGAAGAAAGTGCAAAACTGGAAAGTGAATTCTGCACCTATTTGGCAATGCCTTTCCTGGACAACCTCTCCATCACTCTTCTGGAATTCTCGACAATCCACCGCACCGGCTTTCCAGCTTTGAGCCATGCTGCCTCTTACATCCTCAGTGTCTCACGTGGCTCAGCTGATGTGGAGAGAGTATTTTCAAAATTTAGCTTCATCCAAGACTGTAGAACAAGCCTTGGAAAAGACTCCTTAAAAAGATTGCTGCAAGCCTACGTTACACAGGACATTTGGAAATTACACTGAAGGACTTCACATAGGAGAGTGAGTGTTTATAAATATTGTAAAATATTGGGCCCAATTATTAAATGTAAATATTCATCGGCTAATAGTTCTAAGTCTACAACAGTAAACTATGTATTCAAATGAAAACTTTTATTTCAGGATTAGAGAGATATCGTTGTCTTTAACTCAGAAGTGGCATTGTGTTTTGAGTTCTGTTTTCTGCAGGAAAACACTCTGAATTCCATTCATCAAAGCATTCAGCTACAGAACACCTTTTCCCCCTTGTCCTTCTGTCCACCAAAATAAACCCTGGTATTTACCCAGAAAATTATTAAGAGCTTTTTGCACCGATTTTCAGCTGTTGTACTAATAAACACCGATAAATACCTGGGAAAAATTAAATAAAATAAAAACCAAAAATGAAGGAGTCTATGTAATGCTAAGTTGAAATCACTGATATACTAACTGTAGAGGATCCCCTATACGGGGCGGTGCCAGTGGCTCTCCCTCTGCGTCAATCTCAGAGGGAGCCACACCTCCCAGCGCCTACACCCTTCGGGGAGTCCGAATTAAGGGGCCGCCTCTGGCCCTCAGTAGGGCGAGCCTTGGATCAGGCCGCTCCTTTGGGGAAATAATCTCTTGCCTCACGGGGTGTGCCAGCAGTCAGCCAGGGCCGGGCCGGCAGCGGGAAACAGCCCTCAGTAGGGCGAGGAAGCAGTCTATAGCCTAGCCTTCCTGGAGGGCAGGCCAGCAAACACAGCCTGGCGCCCTAGACCAGGCGAGTCAGCAGTCTCTGGCCCGGCCCGGCGGTGGGGCAGGCAGGCAAACACACACCGGCTCGAGCCCCTCATGGGGTGAGCAGCAGTCTATGGCCTGGCCCTTAGGCAGGGCAGGGCAGGCAGTAAGGGACAGGTTCTGGAGCTCAGCGGCATTCACCCCAAGTCAGGGTGAGGGAAGGGGGGAGGAGGACGAAGGCCCACCCGTCTCCACTGCGTCCCAGGCCAGGGCCCTGTCAGGGATGGGGTGTCCCGTCACTGGGTCAGTGGGGCTCCGGCTGAAACACGCTGACTCACAGCGAGTGCAAGCGCAGCCACACCATAGTCGGCTTCCCTGGGATCCTTCCTCCCACGCTCTCCCTAGAGTACCTGGGGCTAGTCGTCTCCCTCTGGGTCGCTGGGGTAGAAGGTGGAGCCTTTGGGATTAAGCAGGGGGTCTCAGAGCTCCCCCCTTGATTGAGCTCTTATGGCCCAGACCCTTTTATCTTCCAGGTCTTCTCTAACTAGATCCCTGGGCCTGGGATAGGCCTGTGTAGTTGTCCCTCTTTAGGGTCTGGCAGGGGAGCCCAGGCCCATCCTCTGCAGCAGGCTCTGATGCAGGGCCCTGTGTAGGTAGCTACTCCCTGCACCTTAGGGTGCTATGCCACTGCCTCCCTGGATCACTTCTGACCAGTCCCCTCTTGCCACCAGATAAAGAAAAGACCCAAACATGAGGTCTCTGACCTCCGGAGCATCACAGGACCCCTCTGCAGGCGTGCCCAGGTCACTGTCACCAGGCCTCAGGCCACAAGAGGTTCTGTAGAGCTCCTGGCAACTGGCAAGCACAAGCTGAGGGGCATCAATACCAGTGTTACGGACATCAGCGATGGCCGTTGTGTACTCTGTAGCGGAGTACTGCGCACCTGCATGGCCCAGAAGTAGCCATAGTCGACTTATAGAATCACAGAATCATAGAGTTGGAAGGGACCTCAGGAGGTATCTAGTCCAACCCCCTGCTCAGAGCAGGACTAACCTCAGCTAAATAATCCCCACGAGGGTTTTGTCAAGCCACAGCTTAAAAACCTCTAAAGATGGAGATTCCACCACCTCCCTAGGTAACCCATTCCAGTGCTTCACCACCCTCCTAGTGAAAAACTTTTTCCTAATGTCCAACCTAGACCTCCCCCACTGCAACTCGAGACCGTTGCTCCTTGTTCTGTCATCTGCCACCACTGAGAACAGCCTAGCTCCATCCTCCCTGGAACCCCCTTTCAGGTAGTTAAAGGCCGCTATCAAATCCCCCTCAATCTTCTCTTTTGCAGACTAAACAAGCCTAGTTCCCTCAGCCTCTCCTCATAAGTCTTGTGCTCCAGCCCCCTCATCATTTTTGTTGCCCTCCGCTGGACTCTCCCCAACTTGTCCACATCCTTTTTGTAGTGGGGGGCCCAAAACTGGACACAATACTGCAAATGCGGCCTCACCAATGCCAGATAGAGGGGAATAATCACTTCCCACGATCTGCTGGCAATGCTCCTACTAATGCAGCCCAATATGCTATTAGCCTTCTTGGCAACCAGGGCACACTGCTGACTCATATCCAGCTTCTTATCCATTGTAACTCCCAGCTCCTTTTCTGCAGAACTGCTGCCTAGCTCGTCGGTCCCCAGTCTGTAGCTGTGCATGGGATTCTTCCGTCCAAAGTGCAGGACTCTGCACTTGTCCTTGTTGAACCTCATCAGATTTCTTTTGGCCCAATCCTCCAGTTTGTTTAGGTCCTTCTGAATCTTATCCCTACCTTCCAGGGTATCTACCACTCCCCCTAGCTTAGTGTCATCCGCAAACTTGCTGAGGGTGCAATCTACCCCATCCTCCAGATCATTAATGAAGATGTTGAACAAAACCGGCCCCAGCACCGACCCCCGGGGCACTCTGCTTGTGACCGGCTGCCAGCTAGACATGGAGCCATTGATCACTACTCGTTGAGCCCTATGTTCTAGCCAGTTCTCTATCCATGTTATAGTCCATTCATCCAACGCATACTTCTTCATACTTGTTGATGTCCAATTGAACAGTGCAATGCAGTGCATCACTAGAACCCTCAAGTCAATTCCAACACCTTGGCTGCCGGTGCTGTCGCACATTGCTCCCCCATCCATTTGCCATTATGCCATAAACTTTCAGGAAATCCAGTGGATGGGGGAAAATAAATGTCTTCCCATCCACCAGGATCTTAACAACATCCCTCACCATATTGCATAAGTCCTTTTGGACCACTCATTTAACCTTCAACAATGTAACTTCAACCCTGATGAAGCTTGGAAAGCCAAATGGAGTTTGCGAGAAGTTACTAATAAACACCCCGTAAAAGACCCGACACAGAAGACTTCTGGCTTCATTCTCCCATGAAGCTTA
Source organism: Emydura macquarii macquarii (assembly GCF_026122565.2). Lineage (NCBI taxonomy): Eukaryota > Metazoa > Chordata > Testudines > Chelidae > Emydura > Emydura macquarii. The sequence continues at coordinate 106,081 of NW_027132330.1, read as the reverse complement.
TGAGCAACCCTAAACCACATCCACACAAACTATAGCAGATGCGGATATTTGCTGCACAAGCAGAAAATGAAAGACTCTCCAATGCGCGACTGTGGTCACCTCGAACAGACCATGGAACATATAATAATTCAATGCCCTATTCACAAATACAAATGAGGCCTCACAGCACTACACTCTGCTGCTCCAGCTGCAATTATCTGGCTTCACCATCGGAATGTAAACTTAAAGTTGTTCCTCTACATTTACATCAGTCATACAAAGAAGAAGATCAATGACCGGGTGTAGGAAGAGAGAGCATACTGGTCAAATTTGCAGATGACACAAAGCTGAGGGGGAGGTTGCCAACACCCTGGAGGATAGAGCTAAAATTCAGGGGAATCTTGATAAATTGGAGAACTGGGCTATAGATGACAAAATGAAATTCAACCAAGGCAGATGTAAGTGCTACACTTAGGGAAGAAAAACTAAATGCACAAATATAGAATGGGGGAAACTTGCTTGGCCGCAGCACTGCTGAGAAAGGTCTGGGAGTTGGGGTGTTTCACAACCTCAATATGAGTCAGCAGTGTGATGCTGCTGCAGAAGAAACAAATGCAATTTTAGGTTGCATTACCAGAGGTATAGCGTGAAAGTCTTGGGAGGTGATAGTACCTCTCTACTTGGTGCTGATTAGGCCTCAGCTGGAGTACTGTGTCCAATATTGGTCACCAGTGCATAGAAAGGATGTAGAGAAACTGGAAAGGATCCATAGGCAAGCAACAAAGATGATCAAAGGGATGGAATGCAAGCCATATGATCAAAGGCTGAAGGACCTGGATATGTTTCGTTTGGAAAAGAGGAGATTAAGGGGGACACGATAGCAGTCTTCAAATACTTGAAAGGCTGCCATAAAAAAAGATGGAGAAAAGTTGTTCTCTCTTGCCACAGAGGACAGGACAAGAGGCAAAGGGTTCAAACTACAGCATGGCAGATTTAGATAAAATCTCAGGAAAAGCTTCCTAAGTGTAAGAACAGCAGGACAATGGAACAGACTGCCTAGGGAGGTTGTGGAAGTTCCTTCACTGGAGGTTTTCAAAAGGAGGCTGGATAGCCATCTGTCTTGGATGGGTTAGACACAAAAAATCCTGCATCTTGGCAGGGGGTTAGACTAGATGATCCTTGTGGTCTCTTCTAACCCTATGGTTCTATGAGGAAGACAAAGGACAGAGTCGGCCCATTACTCAATCAGGAGGGAAAGATAACAACAGAAAATGTTAAATGTAAATAACATTTATCATGTTGGCAATGGTCAAAATGTTAAATGCCTTTTTTATTTCACTTTTCACCAAAAAGGTTAGCAGTGATCGTATGACTAACATAGTGAACATCAGTGTAAATGGGGTAGGACATGAGGCTAAAATGGGGAAAGAACAAATGAAGAATTACTTAGGGCAGGTCTAGACTGAAAATACTGCATCAGCACAGCTGCACCGCTGTAGTGAAGTGAAGATGCACCTTCGCCAATGGGCACAGTTAATCCACCTTCCAGAGAAACAGTAGCTATGTCGATGGGAGAAGTGTAGATTTTTCACACCCTTGAGCGACCTACTTATGTCAATATAGGTCTGTAGTGCAGACCTGGTCTTAACTAATGTCTTCAACTTGGCAGGGCATGATGAAATACATCCTAGAATACTTAAGGAACTGGCTGAAGAGATAACTGAGTCCTTAGTGATTATCTTAGAGAACTCACAGAGGACAGGAGAGATCCCAGAGGACTGTAGAGGGGAAAATATAGTGCCAATCTATAAGAAGGGGAATACGGACAACCAAGGGAATTATAGACCAATCAGCTAAACTTCGGTATCTGGAAAAATAATAAAAACAACAGGAGTCCTATAGCTCTTCAAAGACTAACAAATTTCTGCAGGCATTAGCTTTCGTGGGATGCAACCACTTGGTCATGCATCTGACGAAGTGAGTTGCAGCCCACGAAAGCTTATGCCTGCAGAAATTAAATGTGTTAGTCTTTAAAGTGCTAGAGGACTCTCGTTGTTTTTGCTGTATACAGACTAACACGGCTACCCCTCTGGAAAAATAATGGAGCAAATAATCAAACAACCAATATGTAAGCACCGTCCTAGAAGATAAAGTGATAGATGACAGAGAAGAGCAATAAAAATGATTAAATGTCTAGAAAAGTGACCTACGAGGAAAGACTGAAAAAACTGGGTTTCTTTAGTCTGGAGCTGAGAAGACTGAGGGGGATGTGACCCCTCCGTGCCTAGGGCAGCCACCTGAGAATGCTAAGGTCAGGGCAGGCTGTAAAAGGAGAGCAGATTCTCCCAGCACTGGTGGGTGGCACTGAAGCCAGACTTCCCAACCAGCCACAAACTGTGCTTTTGATTCCCAACACCTGTTATCAAGAAGCCAGTATACAAATACACACAGCCCCCTTTACTGCATTCCAGTCTCCGGCTCCCAATCAGCCATCAGGTCCAGTAAAGAGACCAGCTATTTAAACTCTCTGTTCTTTACTAAAAAGGTTCCCTCTGACCCCAAAGGGTCAGCCACAGCACCAGATCAATATAAGTTTGGATCTTACCCAAAATCCCACGCTGCCAGCCAATCCTTTAGTAACTAAAACTAAAGGTGTATTATATATATATATATATAAAAGAAACAAACCATAAGAGAAATGTTAAAGGATTAAAGCAATCAGATACATACAAATGATTTGAAAGTCCATGTACATCAGGTTTCTAGAAGAATTGTGGAGTTTACATATAACACATGAACAAAAGTATTATCATCTTACTTGGCATATTATAACTTTTCTAACAGCACCAGACATGGCATATCTTACATGAATTATTATGACTTTGACATACTGACATCAAACAATATACTAAATGCCCTGCCCCCAATCCAGCCAGCATGACAGGGGCATAAGTTTTCAAGTACAAAACAGGTTGTGAGAAAGAGGAGGGTGATAAATTATTCTCCTTATTCACTGAGGATAGGACAAGAAGCAATGGGCTTAAACTGCAGCAAGGGCAATTTAGGTTGGACTTCAGGAAAAACTGCCTAACTGAAAGGGTAGTTAAGCACTGAAACAAATTGCCTAGGGAGGTTGTGGAATCTCCATCACTGGAGGTTTTGAAGAGCAGGTTAGACAAACAACTGTCAAGGATGGTCTAGGTCAGATAATACTGAGTCCTGCCTTGGTGCCTGGGATTGAACTAGACGACTGTAAGAAATACCTTTGACTAAAAAGGTTTTAATAAAAGAACATCGGATACGGGTAAAGAGTAAAACAAGAAAAGTACTTTTTATTTCTTTAACAGGTTTGCAAAGCTGGGCACAACTCCAGAAAAAAATATCTGAAAGGAGCGCGCCCCTCCTTTATTATTCAGCAGTATATATTTCCTATCCCAGCCGAAAGAATCCCTCCCTTCGTTCCCCATTGGCTGGGTACTAAAAGGTTTACACCTTTCCCGACCGCCTACTACATACATGGGTTTTTTTATATAAACATCTTCACATGTTCATGCTAATGAACCAATTTTTTATGCAGGGTGTGCGATAATATTCTAATACCTTATTACGCATGTGTCTTCTGGGTTCCTTTTTGACCTTCTTCTAACGGGATTGTTTAATTAGGGGTTTTCTTTCAAGGAAGGCAACTCCCAACTACTGGGCCCGTTAATTAGCTAAGTTGGCACATAACCTTAGCAAAAGCAGGAAGGGGGTAGCTTGTGGTTTGCCCTTTATCTGTATCCAGGCACTTGATGTCTGCTTGGCCTTCAACTTCTTCATCTATTAGCCCCCCCCTTTTCTTTTCTTTCTCAAGCATTTTTCAAGCTTAAAGCTGATTACATAACTTTTAGATTAATATATGTATATAACAAAAATACTACTTCTCTATACCTACAACTATTTTATTTCTTTTAGGCTTTTAACTCTTTCACGACCAACCGAGGTCCCTTCCAGTCATATATTTCTATGATTTCTATGTTGCATGAGGCCATTCAAAATGAAGTGGGCAGTTAACATCTCTGCAGTCATAGGACCAAGGAGTGTTAGTGGGTTACAGATTGTGGTAGTGAGCCACAAATAGTCTAGTTCTTACTTAGTCCTGCCTTGAGTGCCGGGGACTGGACTAGATGACCTATTGAAGTCCCTTCCAGTCCTACATTTCTATGATTCTATGAGATCTGGTGTCATTATTGAGTCTGTGATTTTTAGTGTCTAGAAAAGTTCTGAATTTAAGCTCCCAGGCACAATTTCAGAAGTTATGTGGGTTTCCTTTGGGAACAAGGACTGAGAGGACAGATAAGGAGTGATCATTTTATGAAAAGTGTTTGTCCATGGGTGATACAGTGTCTTTGTCATTTATCTTTTTTCTGTGTGAATTCATTTGAGAGCGCAGTGATTGATCCATGAGAACAGCCAGACTGGGTAAAACCAATGGTCTATCTAGCCTAGTATCCAGTCTTCTGGCAGATGTGGCCAGATGCTTCAGAGAGAATGAACAGAACAGGGCAATTGTTCCATCCACTGTCATCCATTGTCTCATTTCACCTATGTAGCTGTTGTTGTGGCATTTAGTGGACTGGATGAGGATCACCACATGTTGTGATAGGACCCATGGATCTTGAAAGGCATGGTGTGGGGTGGATTGGTCATCCTAGCAATGAAGATACATACGTCTGCAGGTTTTGCATCTGTTGTTATGGCAAGTTGTGGTGCTGCTTTGAGTTGGTTTGTCTTGCTCTGCGGGGAGCTTGCTTTTGATGATGAACTTGGCAAGGCAGGGATGAGGTGAGGGCAGCGGGAGCCCTGTGGCTTCTCAGGGGTCAGCTCTCTTCAGTTCAGTAGCAACCCCTCCCAGGGACCCCGCCTGCCAATGGTGGGGCACCCGAGCCCTCCCTCCTCATCCGGCAGGGAGCTGGGAGGGGCCCTTGTTTGTGGGGCCAGGGGGCCCGGGCGGGATGGGGCGCTTGGCCCCTGTCACCTTACAGTGCTGAGGGACAGGCAAACCCCAGAGGGAGCAGGAGGGCAGAGCCCCCAGGCCCCATCAGAGGGGATTCCATATGCGGCGAGCCTGGGGCTGGGCCCGGGCCCCCCACAAACCCGGCGCCTGCCGCGGTGGGGCTGGGCCCCCTACAGGCCCGGTGCTGGTCCGGGGTCCGATGGGGTTTGACGCGGAGCGGGCCGGGCCGGGCCGGGCGGGCCGCGCTGCTCAGGCCGCAGGGCGCGAGGCGGGCGGTGGCGGTAACCGGCCCTGCGAGGCTAAACGGGGGCGGGGAGAGGGGCCGACACTGCCCCGGCTCCACCCAGCGGCCAGCTCAGGCCCCGGCCCCGGCCCCGGCCCGACCCCGAGGAGCAGCCCTTCGGCCCTGCCTGCAGCTCCGAGTGCGCCCGGCCGGGAGAGGGGCGCCAGGTAACCCCGCGCCGGGCCGGGTTGCGGGGCCGGGGGGCGCCGCGGGCGGTGCTCGCGCTGCGCGTTAAACACTCGCGGGGTCTCGGTGTCGCCGCGGTGCTTGGCCGCCGCTCCCCGGCCGGGCTGGGATCGGGGCTGGGGCTGGGCTGGGCCGGGGCCGGGATCGGGGCCGGGTGTGTGACGCTGCGGGGCTCCTGCCCCGTTTCACTGGAGAGGTGGCGGAGCGCGATGCTGTGTGTTGTGGTGGGGCTGTGCCGTGTGGGGTGTGCAGTGTGTTGGGGCATCAGAGGACAGTGTGAGGTGCGGGTTGGGTGTGGGGGTGTGCAGTGTGTGGGGTGCGGGTTGGGTGTGGGGGTGTGCAGCGTGTGGGTTAGGATGAGGGTGTGCAGTGTGTGGGGTGGGGGTGGCGTGTGTGCAGCGTGTTGGGGTGTCTGGACAGTGTGGGGGGGTTGGGTAGAGTGTGGGTGGGGTGTGCAGTGTGTTGGGGCATCGGTGGACAGTGTGAGGTGGGGGTTGGGTAGAGTGTGTGTTGAGGGGGCTGTGGACCGTGTGTGTGCTGGGATGGGAGTTGTGTACTGGGTGAGCGCTGTGTGTTGCAGACTTGTGTATTGTGTAGTTCAGGGAGTGCTGTCTAGTGGGAACGTGTGTATAGTGTGTGTGGAGACCGAGTTGTGTGTTGCGGGGCAGCTGTCTGTGTGCAGGAGTTGCACAGTTGCGGGGGGTCTGCACAGTGCATGTATGTGAGGGCTGGGTGGGAGGCATGTGCTGTATTGCTTCGGGGTTGTGCAATTGAGGTAACTTACGGTGTGTGTGGGAAGAGGGCTGTGTACTGAGGAGTGTACAGTGTGTTGTGGTTGTGTTGCTGGGGGTATTGTGTGCTCTGCTATCCCTGTGCAGGGTTCTTTCAGCACAGTGGCTTGTTTGTGGAGTGTGGTGTAGATGGGGGTTGTTGTGTAGTGTAGGGCTTGTGTGGCGTGCGTTGGGTTTGCTGCCTAGCGCTCCTGGCAGCCAGCAGCTTGTCTGCTGAGCTGTAATTTATAAACCTCCGAAGGGGACTCAGAATTTCCACAGCGGCTGGAATTTGCAGCCGCTCTTGGAGGAGCATGTGTTACAAGGGAGGGGGACCTGATGTTGGGGGGCCTCCATTTATCCTCCGAGGAGGGGCCAGCCCCCAGTTCAGATGTCTCCAGCAGCAGCGTTTGGTAAGGCGAGCGCTGGCTGGTGGAGCAGGGTCCGTGCCCCCTGGGTAGTGCTCAGCAGCTGTGCCAAGTGGAGCAGCCTGTGCCCTGGGAGCATTGGCAGTGCTGTACCCAGCGGCCGTCTGGGGCTGGCGGAGTTTGCAGACGGCTGAAGCGGTCCAAGTGTCTGCACATTCCATCTAGGTCACTCTCTGCAAACAAGCTGCCGGCTGCAGCTGCTCAGAGCCCCAAGCGGACCTCAAAGAACCCACCCAAGCCAGCCAAGGGCCATGCTGGCATCCACCACACCTGCTGGGCCCTGGGCAAAGGCCTCTGCTGCTCCCTCCTTCCAGGCTCTGGTGCAGCAGCGGGGGTACCCATGGGGGATCCGGGGGGTGGGCAGAGCTATACTGGCTACACTGAACTCCCTGATCTATAGGGGGCGGCAGCAGCTTCAGGAAAGGGGCAGAAATCGGCAGCTTGAATGGCTAGTGGCCTCCCACCCCCTGGCTGTCTCATCGAGAGGTCCCCAGCTCTGGCTCTGTGCCTCAGTAGCTGCATGGGGCTGGGGATGGGCATAGCTCACAGCACCGGCAGGGGCTTTGCTCCAGCCCCTTGTGTTCCACTGTGCTGAACCATGGGCCAGAGGGAGAGAGCATTTGTGCCGGGGAGTAGGTTACAATACCAAGCAAGGAGAATGGTATAGTGGTTAGTGCAGCACTGATGGGAGGACACAGCCCTGCTGCTGGGTACGTAGCACTGTGTGTAACGGTGGCCTCTCAACTCTCCCTGCACCTCCCCAGCAGCTAATGAAACACCTCCAGCCCCCACCCTGCCCAATGGAGCCACAATTGCCCTGGCACCTGCCTCCCCGTGGGACTGAAGCTGCTCCAGCATTGCCCACGGCAGGGTCTGCCCTGCCCTGCCTTGAAGCTCCGGCCGCCTCACCTGTTCTTCCCTGTTGGAGGGTCACAGCATCCTCTGCCCTCCCCCCTCCAGCCCTGCTCGTTCAGTGGGGCTGAGCTCCCTGGTCCCTGATCACAGCTGTTGCAGTTGTCTTACAGTGCAGGGAAGCAGTTCTCTTTGGAACGGGTCCCCGGGTCCTGGGCTGGGATTGCTCTTGCCTGGGGATGGGGCTGGAGCTGGCACCTAGCTGGGTATTCTTGCCCTGGTCAGTAGGGCGCCTGAGTGCCGCCTGGAGAGGGAGATGCTGCCGGGAGTGCTGGGGTGAGCTCCCTCCCTCCTGCTGTGGGGCTGGAAACAGGCACAGCCAGTGTGAGTGAGTGAGGGGCTCTTGCAAGGGAGCTCAGGCACAGAGCTGAGGTGTGGCACACAGTGGTCTCCTCTCCTGTGGCAGGGAGTTCCATAGGCCAGGGAAGGCTCCCAGGGCAGTTCTGCCTCCTGTTCCTAGGAGCTCCTGGCTGGCCCCCATGGACATTGTCGTTGTCCTGGTGATGTGACTGTCACAGTGGCTGCTGAGGGAGGCGTCTCTTGGGAAACCAAATACCTTGGGGGCTTGGCCGCAGGCCAGTGGCTCAGAGCTGGGCTCTGTATATAGTGGGGAGCCAGGCAGAGAGCAGGGCCCTGGGAGACATGCTTATGGAGCCCTGTGCCGTTGTGTTTCACCAGGTGGAGGCCTTGTGCTTAGTTAGGAGAGCTGCCATTGCCAGTCTGGGGCCAGCAATGCAAGGGGTCCCCAGGGCCAGGCTGTGCCTGACAGGACAGGACACAGTCCTACAGTAGCTGCTTTCCTGCCCGTGGGCACGGAGGATGGAGCATACACTGCTCTGGCTGTTTAAGCGCCAGTAGCAGTGAGATGCCCAGAAGACCTCAGGGAGGCTTTGCTTCCCTGGTCTGGAGGGGCCTGAATTATCTTTAAATGGCTATTTTTATGCAGCATCTTCCCCAGCTCGGGCTGGTGCAGCTGTGCCCTCAGGGCACAGTTGGGACGGCAGCATGTCCTTGCATGCTCCCTTTGGCCCAGGCAGCTCACGGACAGGGTGAGTCTCAGAAGTGAGGCGGTTTTATTGTGAGCACCAGGCTAGTCCCTGATGGCCAGATATCCTTTGTGTTAACGCCAGGGCAGCGGCTTGTGTCCTGCCCCTGTTACCGGGCTGTGAGCCTGGCCTACTCCCCAGCCCAAACTAGGGAGCCCCCAGAAATCCCCTGTTTCTACAGGATTGTCTTGGCCGCACCTCTACTTCCTCTCAGAGCCTCTGTTCACCATAGGCTCCAGGCAGGCCGAGAGGGACCATAGAGGCTGGGGCCTGGCCCCACCCCTCCCATGCACACAGACTTGTGTCTGTTGTGGGCAGAACGGTTCACCTGGCTCTTCCTGTGGCACTGGGATTACGAAACTCTCTGCCCTAGAGGCCCAGCTGCAGCATGGAGCGCTGCTCAGTTCCTGAGAGAGGAGGGCTGTGGAGCCCAAGATAGCACAGGCGTCTCTGAGGCCCTGAGGTTACTCAGAGAGCGTGACCGTGGATGTGTGTCACTTTTCTTGCCAGGCCCCCCAGTTGCATGCGGCGCTTGACTCAGCAGGAGAGCCAGAAGTCGTTTGAGCCCCTGACCTGGCTGTGGGCCCCTTGCGGAGGCTGTGTTGGCTGGGGCCGCAGGCCTGTCATGGACAGAGAGGGAATGGAGGAAGGTGGCTGGGTCAAACTGTAGGCAGGGTTTCTGCACAGGGCTTCTGCTGCTGCCTTCATGTGGCCCCTGGGCAGTGGGCAGTCTAGTCCTTGGAGAGGGACTGACTGAGACTAAGGATTCTCCAGCTGTGACTTCCTGTCTTAGCAGCCTTTGCCCAAGTGCTGTCTTGCTCGTGTGTCTGACCCTGGGACCCCTAAGGTTTGTCTTTGCCCTGGACAGAGCAGCAGCCCTTCCTGGTGCCACCTGGGAATGTCACTAACGTTGGTTCCCCCAGTACACCTGGCTCCATCCCTGCCCTATGCTCTGTATGTGGAGGGAGCGTGTCCTGGCAGCAAGGTTGTCTCCCGTCCCAGCCCATCGAGCTGCATCGCTCCCAGCACCATTGCTGCCCAGCTATTCAGTGTGGCCCTTCTTGTTCTCTGCTGCATTATTTCATGGAGGAGCAGCTAGGCTGTGGGATGTGAACTTGTAAACAAGGCCAAGTCACCCCTTACCTTTCTCTTGGATAAACTAAATAGATTGAACTGCTTCGGTCTCTCGATGACAAGGTTGTCAGACCTTGCATCATTCTTGTAGCGCTTCTCTGATCCCTCTCCTAGTGGTCGACAACCCTTGTGGAGGGTGAGCACTAGAACTGAATGCAATGTCCTGGGATAGTCTCACAAATGCTGTCTGCAGAGGTAACACCACCTCCCTGTTCTTGCTCTAGTTCTCAGGGTCAGTTCTTTCTCTTACCCAGAGTGTCCCTCGGGGAGCTCGTGCTCAGCTGGTTTGCACCAGGACCCGTAAGGCTCTGTCAGTCGCTGCATTCCGGGGTTCAGTTTCACCTTACACCTGACTTACATCCTTCGCTCCTAGATGGATGGCCTGGCACTTGGCTGTATTAAAATGCATGTTGCTCAAATGAGCCCACTGTACCAAGCAGCCCAGCTGGTTCTGCTTAACTGATCCATCCCTGTATACCACGCCACCCATTCTGGTGTCCTCTGAACATTTGACCAGCGCTGATTTAGTGTTCAGTCCGGATCCTGGCTCAATACTGACGAGTGTGTTCGGGTAGTAGGCTGTGTGCTAACTGGCCCTGACCCTGGCTGTCAACCCATCAGTGAGGACCTGGGATCCCGAGCAGAGGGTTGGCCCCTGTGGCTCGGCAGGTGAGCCGCGCATTCCTACTCAGGCTGTGCTCTGCCCCGTCACAGTGACACTGTACAAGCAGCTCCAGGTTATCATTGCTGGTTTCTGTTGCAGGCCAGTCCCTGCCCCAGGAGCACACACTGACCATAGCAAGGGGGATGGTGCAGAGAGATGGGGCCAGGTAGCAATGATGAGGTGGTCACGCAGGCCCCGGGCCATGGGCCTGGTTAGGGGGAATGAGGGCTACATTGGGGGCAGATAGGAGTAGCTTTCCCAGAAAGAGGGGTTGGGGCGGGGGAGGCAGGATTTGGCCATGGCCTGGATGAGCGGGTGGGGGAGAGGAAGGTCAGAGTACGGGGGTGCCGTCGGAGGGCAGAGCAGAGCAGAGCAGAGCAGGCCGTGTCCACGCTGCAGTCCTGGCTCTGTTGCAGCCCAGGGACACTCCCAGTACTAGTGTGAGAGGGAGATTCCCTGGGCCCCCAGGCAAGGGAACAACTGCTGAGAGGGTCATGGGAGGTGTGGGGGGATTGCTGAGTCCTCATTCCTGCCCTGCCGCTTCATTCCCCATAGCTGGCTGTGTTAACCCCTTCCTGCCCCCGCTCCTGGCCCCGTTCCCCAACAGGAGGTGGCCTTGGGCCCTGCACGCAGCATGCCTGTTCCTTGGAGCTGTCAGTAAATTCCTGTGGTTTCCTGAGCAGTCTCAGGGAGCTGTGCTTCTCTCTTAACTCCCTCCCTGCTGTTTGCTCAGGGCTTGTCTGTCCTTCCAAGCCCTTTCCCCGAAGCAGCCTCTCAGCAGAGCTGTGCATGTCTGAGGCCCATTCATGCTGGGGGAAGGCCAGCATGTTGGCTCAACATGAGGTGGATCGAACATCCTGCTGTGGGCAGGAACCCCGCGCACACAACCCCAATCAGAGAGCACGTGGGCTCTGGCGCGAGTGGGTGACCGGCAGCAGGAGAGCCAGGTTCCAGAGCGCAGGAGCGGCCAGGTGGTATCATGCCAGGCTCCTGTCCAACAGCTTCCGACACCAGCCGCTGCACCCCCAGCAGCCCCTCCTGAACAGCCTGCCCTGGTGGAAGCCCCCTGGCTGGCTTGAGCCTTGAAAGAGGAGGTTACAGCCTGGCTGAATTTTTGGTGCTCTCCGTTGTAACTCTGCCTGGCTCCATTGTCCATACAAATGTCTGAGCCTTGTGTGAATCCTGCTAAGGTCTTGGCCTCAGAGAAACTTTGTGGCAGTGAGTTCCACAGGCTATTTACGTCTTGGGTGAAAGACATTTCCTTTGCATTTTAAATGTGCTGCCTGTCAGGGTCCAGGGCTGGCCCCTCATGAGGGGACTAGCCCAGCGCCCTGCCCCAGTCTGTGTGTCCTATCCCTCTGTCCTGCCCTCCTCAGTTGTCTGGTGTCTAGGGAAACACCCTGTTCTCTCCAGCCCTTGAAAGGACTTGGCTGAGCGTGGGGAGGAGCACCCACCAGCCAGTGGTGGCCCTGGGAAGAGGCAGGAAACGCAGAGCCCAGGTGCTGCTTCCCATGGCCCATTCCCTTCCCAGCTTCTCTAACTCTCATGGTGCCAGAGTGCCGGCCCAGTTTCCTGGCCAGTCAGGTGAGGGCTCCCCCAACCTCTCATCCCTGCATAATCCAGCCCCTGACCACTGCTCAGGGCTTGCCTCTTCTCTCTTTGTGCCCTCTCTGCCATGGTGTGGTCCAGGCAGAGTTCTCAAAGCTGCTGGGTTAAGTGTGGGCCTGTCCTGCTGTGCCACACCAGGGAGACGGGATAGGGGGCTCCCCACTGAATATCCAGGAGCCTGCGGGAAGGGGCACTAGGCTGGGACCCAGGAGCCGTGTTTCTGTGCCCTGCCTCACACCGAGTGAGGCCTCAGACCTTGTGCAAGGGCAGCCATGGCTTAGCACCCATCTTACCGGCTCTCCGCTCCCTGGCCACGCTGCCTTCCAAGGACCATGTTTGCGCTGTTAGGCCTTGTCTGCACTAGCATTTATGCCAGCAAAACTTTTGTCACTCGGGGGTGTGAAGTAAACACCCCCTCCAAGTGACAGAAGTTTTGCCGGCATAAGTGCTTGTGTAGCCACGTTATGTCGATGGGAGAGAGCTCTCCTGCCAACATAATAAAAGACCTACACAAGTGGCGGCCGCTAAGTCGGCAGGAGAGCATCTCCCGCTGACATAGTGCTGTCCACACAAGCGTTTATACCTAGAGCCCTGCAGGTCTGCGGATATCCGCTTTATATCTGCGGACCATTTCTTGTGGATCGCGGATCAGATGGTCATGGTGGTTGGGACTTCTGGCACAGGGCTGGAGCAGCTGCCAGCTGGGGGTGCAGTTCTGCCATCTATTACCACTGAGAATAGCTTAGTTCCATCATCCCTGGAACCCCCTTTCAGGTAGTTAAAGGCTGCTATCAAATCCCTCCTCATTCTTCTCTTCTGCTGACTAAAGAAGCCCAGTTCCCTCAGCCTCTTCACATATTTGTATTTGCGCAGGACTCTATTTATACCAGCAAAACTTATGTCGTTCAGGGGTGTGTTTTTTCACATCTCCGAGCAACAAAAGTTTTGCTGGCATAAGTGTTAATGTAGACAAGGCCTTAACCATCTCCTCATGCCACAAATGCACCCTAAATTTTTCTCAGTGTCACTGCAGTGGAAGGTCCTTCACTGGAGGTTTTCCAAAGGAGGCTGGATAGCCATCTGTCTTGGATGGTTTAGACACAACAAATCCTGCATCTTGGCGGGGGTCAGACTAGATGACCCTTGCAGCCCCTTTTCACCCTATGATTCTATCCAGGACAGTCTCCTGGCCTGTAATTGTGACCTACATTCTTTGTTCCTTTGGCTCTTTTAAAACAATGTTGCTCAAAGCCAAAACAATCCAGGTTCGTCTGTGTAACTGACCTGTCCTCATCCTGATTTACCACTCCACCAATTTTTGTATCATTGCAAATTTTATCAGCAATGATTTTATATTTTCTGCCAAATCATGGATAAAGATATTGTAAAGCATCAGGTCCAGAACAGATCCTTGTTAAGACCCCTACAAAAACCCTTACTGGGTGACCAGTCTTCATTTACAGTTATATTTTGGCTCTAGCAATTAACCAGTTTTAATCTATTTACTATGAGCTACGTTGATTTTGTGGAGTGCTGATCTTTTTATCAGAATGTCACATCGGATAAAGCCAACTGCCTTACAGAAATCTAAGTATATCATGACAACACAGTTACTTTTATCAATCCAACAGGTGGTTTTTATTAAAAAACAATATCAAGTTTGTTTGACAAGACCCATTTTCCATAAAGCCAGGTTGACTGACATTACTTATGCTGCCAACTTTTAATTCTTTGCTCATTTCATCACATCTCTGCCTGTCCATGATTTCATTCGGGACCAGTGTCAGGCTAATTGGCCCATAGTAACCGAGGTCATCCCATTTACCCCTTTTAAATATGGGCACAACGTTAGATCTCCCCAATGTTCCCAGTCAAGCTGACAAACATCTAAGGATTCAGAGCTCCTGGCCAATGCTTTAAATACACCATCATGCAAGTTATCTGGTTCTGCCAATTTAAAGATGTTTATTTGTAGCAGTTTAACACTCTTCCTAGTTACCAATGGACTAGAGAGCGTTTCCTTATCCCTGCAATCATCCTGCTTTTTGCAAACACAGAACTGAGACCTGTAGTGAAATGACTGTTTTTCTGTCCCTGTCTCCTTTCAGACCTATGCCCTTGCTACTGAGACTCAGATGGAGGGGTGGGGGAGTAGGGAGGGAGACAGTTCCAGGCTGGGGAGTCCCAGAGGTTCCTGTCTGCTCCCTGGCCTGATCCTGGGTGCCACAGTGGCTGCTCCAGCCCTTCTGGGTCCTGCTCTTGCCTGTGTGAGTTTACACAGAGCACCCCAACATTTCCATTGTGAACGATCTAGCCTCTCTGCTTCCCATTTTGGCAGCCCCTGTTCCTAGGGTTCCTCTGGCTGTGCTGGCTGGGGTCTCCTGCTAGAAACTTTGAATGTTTGGGTCAAATCGGCCCAGCCTCTCTGCCTTCAACTCTCAAAAGGGGCAGTAAAATCCAGGTGCCCCCTGCAGAGAGAGGGAATTTAACCTAGAGCAGCAGTATGGAGCTGCCTGCTGCATGTCCTCCCCTCCCTTGGGCAGTTAGACTGTGAGCTAGTCAGCATCGGGATTTCGCTGTAAGGTCCCAGCGGGGTTAGAGCGGCAGTTGTCTGGGAAGATGCCGATCAGAAGCCCAAAACAGATTGAGTCCATTCCTGGCTTTGAAGTTCCGGACTAAAGGGGGGACTGGAGCACGCAGGAAATGTCAGTGCTGCAGCTGGGAGGGGGGCAGGGCTTGGGGTCTGGGGGCAGGGCCTCGTTCAGGAGGAAGGGCTGGAGTTTTCTGGCAAGCTGCAGGTGAAAGTCCGTAGTTTTGGTCCTGATCCTGTGGGGTCAGTGAGATGCAGAGATGATCAGAGCAGCGCCAAAGGCTCATACCCCCTGGTGAAGGTGCTTTCCCTGGGGGCGGGACAACGATTTGGCTGGCCCTGTGAAGGATTTCCCTGCTGCCAGCCCACAGACTATCTGCCCACTGGCTTTGGTATCTCATATCACCAGTTGGGTGACCAGATGTCCTGATTTTATAGGGACAGTCTCGATTTTCGGGGCTTTTTCTTCTTTAGGCGCCCTGTCCCGATTTTTCACACTTGCTGTCTGGTCGCCCTAATCACCAGCCATGCTCTATCTGATCAGAGTCTGCCACTCAGTGTGCCCTGTGCCCCTCACACCTGCACTAACCTCAGAAACAACTGCCCCATGCCAGGGACCCCCTGCTCCTCCCCCACGTCGGGGATCTTTGTTCCCCATTCCCTCTCCCTCCCACACCAGGGCTCTGTGTCCTCCCTACCCCACTCTAATTTTCCATCTTTTTATTCCATTTCTCTCTAAGTTGTTGGAGGCATCAACGCGTTAAACTGCACTGTGGGGTGGGCAGAGCTGATGGGGTGGTGGTTAAGCTGGCAGGTGTCAGTGTGTCATCAGCTGGTTCCTTGACCTGCAGATAATTAGAGAGATGGCTGAAACTGTGAGCTCTGCCGACCTCATGCCAGGCCTCTGTGTCCCCCCATTTCCACCTTCCAGTTTTCCCATTTCTCATCAAAATCAACTGGTTCCGCCCATTGATCGAATGCTGCCTTCTGAAGTTATCGCATGATATCCAAACAGTGAAATGCCATCAAGTTGACTGTAGGGCCTCACTTTGCGCGACCAACTAGGGATAAACATTTTAAAATCAATAGGTCTGGATAACTTGTACCCAAGACTCCTAAAAGAATTGGCTGAGGCGATCTCTGTCCAAGAGGTGTTACTTTTTAATACATTTTGGAATACTGGGGAGATTCCAGGAGTCTGGAAGAGTGTTACTGTTGTGCAAGTATTCAGTAAGGGCAGACAGGATGCCACAGTAACTACAGCCTAATTAGCCTGATATCAGTCCTGGGCAAAATAATGGAAAAGCTGATCCAGAATTCAGTTCAACACTGAAGAATTAAAGAACAGGAATATAATTAATGCCAGTCAGCCTGGTTTTATGGAAACACGGCTTTTGTCAAACAAACCTGGTTTCATATTGGGATCACAGTGGTCAAGCAAAGCAACGTGAGCTCCCGATGCAGTGCTGTGGGCAAATGGGCTAATGTCAGGCTTGAGCATATGAACAGGGGGGTTGTGCCTAGGAGCAGCAAGGTGATTTTCCTTCCACATATGGCAATGGCGAGGCGGGCACTCGGAATACAGTCCCTGTTCTGGAGTCCACATTTTAAAAAGGATGTTGAAAACCTGAAAAGGGTGCACAGAAGAGCCACAAAGATGATTCAGGGACTGAAGAAAATGCCTCAGAGCAAGAGACTTAAAGAGGTCGATCTGTTCGGCGCGCTTGGGTCAACAATCAGAGTGATACACCGGGGGCAGCTATCCCACAGTGCAACTAGCCATAGAGGCTGTTGGGAAGGTTATCATCCTCCCATGACGCAATGTTCTCCTGCTCCCTCCCTTCTTGTCCCAAACAAACAGACTGCTTTTTCGTGCCATTTTTCTAAACCCTTCAGTCTCTGCCGCGCACGCGCTATTGCCAAAGAGGCATGGAGCTCGCTCAGCTCTGCACTGTCATTGTGAGCATCACAAACACTTCACATCTTATCGTGCAGTATTTTCAAGGACGAGACAGGAGCTGCAGTGCTGAAAATTGTGATGTTACTCAAGACGCCCTGCTACAAGCCATAGAACGAAACAATTCCCGTTTGCTGCTGGCTGTCACGCACCATCTGTAGTCAGTGGAGTGCTGCTTCTGTTCTCAGGAAACAAACAGTGACTGGTGGGACTGCATTGTTATGAAGATGTGGGATAATGAGCAGTGGCTGCAGAACTTTCGTATGTGAAAGACCACTTTCATGGAACTTTGCGCAGAGCTGTCCCTAGTCCTGAAACGCATGAACACTCACTTGAGACCGGCTCTGATAGTGAAGAAGCGGGTGGCCATCGCTCTGTGGAAGCTAGCATTGCCAGACTGCTACCGGTCAGTTGGGAATCAATTTGGAGTCAGTAAATCCACCATGGGAGCTGCTGTAATACAAAGTTTTCCAGGCCATTAACAGACTTCTGCTAAGAAGGGTAGTGACTTTGGGAAGTGTGCAGGACATAGTAGATGGGTTTTCTGCAGTGGGGTTCCCAAACTGTGGGGGAGCAGTAGATGGCACACATATCCCTATCTTAGTACTGGACCACCTAGCCACAGAATACATAAATCGAAAGGGATACTTCTCAATGGTGTTGCAGGCCCTTGTGGATCACAAGGGACACTTCACCGACATCCATGTGGGGTGGTCTGGAAAGGTACATGACGTGCATCTTTAGGAACTCAGGTCTGTTCAAAAAGATGCAAGCAGGGACTTTCTTCCCTGACCAAAAAATAAATATTGGCAATGTTGAAATGCCAATAGTGATCCTTGGAGACCCTGCATACCCATTGCTCCTCTGGCTGATGAAGCCATACCCCGGGCAGCTGGACAGTAAGAAAGGGCATTTTAATAATAGGCTCAACAAATGCAGAATGGTCGTGGAATGTGCATTTGGACATTGAAAGGTGTGCTGGTGCAGTTTATTCACTAGGCTAGACCTCAGTGAAAAAAACATCCCAGCAGTTATCTCTGCATGCTGTGTGTTCCATAATGTCTGTGAGACAAAGGGGGAGAAGTTACCATTGGGTTGGGTTGTGGAGGCAGATAGGCTGGCTGCCGAAATTGAGCAGCCAGACACCAGTGCAACGGTGAGAGTGGAGTGCTGCGCCTCAGGGAAGCCTTGAAAAATCAGTTCTTCTTCGAGTGCTTGCTCGTGTCCATTCCACTATCGGTGAGTGCACGCCTCCGTGCACGGCTGCTGGAATTTTTTTCCCCTTAGCAGCTCCCGTAGGGCCGGCTCCGGCACCCCCTGGAGCCTCACGCCCATGCCGCGGTATATGAGGCGTTGCAGGCCCTGCGCCCACTCAGTCCCTTCTTTCCGTCCATGACGGTTGCTGGAACTGCCTGTGCTTGCATTACAAGCGCTTAATTCCCCGTGTTTTGAACTTTAAGCAATGATTTTTTGTGTTAATTAGTTAGTTGGCTTAATAACTGTTGTTAGTGGTAGTTAGAGACCTTGAGATAGTCTAGCTGAGACTTTACTGGGAGCGGGTATGCTCCGGTCTCATGGCTTCAAGCCGTGTGCTTCCGGTGGGAAGGCTTTCCCGCTAAGCGACCCCCACTCCCTGAAGCACGGGGGGAAGCCTTCGTAAGGAGCAGAATGGATCTGCAGGCTTTCAGACCAAAATCTGCCTGAAATCCTCGCTCATGGAGCCCCCGACCGGCTCTGAACCAACCCGCTCTGCTGTGGTACCCAACGTGCCCGACTCAGCACCATGAAGAGACGGAATCGGCGCTCGGAGCACGGATACTCCCCTGCACCGGCTAAGCCTCCATACCGAGGTTGGATCACGGAGGCTCACTGCCTGAGCCAGCGTCTCCAGCCAGGGAGCCTCCCCTGAATCTTAGGAGTGGGGGAGCCCCTCAGCACCTACCGGCACCATCGACTTCGGAGGCTGTCGGGCAGCAAGAGCCTTGTTGGCCTTCTATACGCCACCGCTGCCCATACCTCCATGAGAGAGAAGGGGCTGGCATTACGGGAGAAGCCTGCGTTGGGACCCCCTGAATGGCTCAGGAGATCCCCAGCAGACCGGTTTCCTAGGGTAGAGCAGAAACGCTCCCCTAGAAGTTATTCCAAGTCGCGGTTGCTGGACCAACCTGCATTGAGGCAGAGAGCGAAGTCGCCTGCCCGACACCGGTCTCGACCCCCTGGTACCGGATGAGGTCCATCCCACTGTTCCTGCTCTCCGGCAGTGAAGAGTTCGCCCGCAATTATGTGGCGCTGATCCTGGTCACAGGAGACAGTCTCGGTACGAAGGAATTTGCCAGGCGGTGCCGAACCTGATTGCCGGAGACAGACTTGGCACCGAGCAGTTCGCCCGCTGCACCGAGGCAGCACTGAACCTGGATGCTGGAGACAGCCTCGGCACCGAGGAGTTCGCCCCACACCAAGGCTGCGCAGAACCTGTCGCAGGAGTTTGACTCAGCGCTGGCATGCATGCAGAGCGCAAAGTCCTTGGTACTGGGATGACGCTCTGGTCAGCCCAGCTCGCCGGAGCGTTTTCCCTACGCCTGCTCCAGCCGCGGCACCCATGTTGAACCTGGTAGTCGAGGTTGTCGACTTCGAGGGGATGCTCCTTCCTTTCCCCCCCCCCCTCCCCGCGGGCTCGGTACTGCACAGTGAGAGCATTTGGGGCAGCGCCACCGTGGTCTTTTTTGACAGTGCCTTGGTGTCCCTTTGGGGAGGTAGTCGCTGGGGGAGCCACCATCAACGAAAGGTGCCAGAGCCCCAGGCGCAGGTAGCCCTGGATGGCCTCAGAGGCAATGGTCATGAAGGCCTATGGGGTTGCTCGGTGGGGGACGGGCCCACAGTCTGTCAACTCCTCGGGGATGCAGTCAGTGCCTCAGGTACAGGAGAAAGGGCCACCATTCGCCCTTGACGATGACTCGGCCCCACGGGCAGGGACTCCTATGGGGACCGCCTGTCGACGGGAGGAGGTGCTGCGACCTGCAGAGCCCTCCAATCCCCCCCTCTCTTCCCCACCGGATGAAGCACACTCCTGGGCCCTGGTTGATTCTAGGGCACACTGGGAACTGCTCAAGAGGTGGCCTCCACCTCGGGGCTGGAGGCGAAGGAGCTAAAGGGGAGTCAGACAGTCCCTTTAACATGCTAGCGGTGGGCCTCCACAGTGGGGGTAGCCCTCCTGGTCTACAAAGGGGTGCTCAAGATAGTGAGGGCATCGTGGCAAACCCCCTCCTCCGTAGCCGATACCTAAATGAGCCGAGAAAAGTATTACACCCCAGCCAAGGGTGTACTTGTCGGATACTTGTTCACCACCCTGCCCCAAGTCGCTGGTGGTGGTTGCTGCCAACCACAGGGATAGGGAGGGCAGCCGGGCTCTACTCCAGAGAACAAGGGTGATTGTAAGCCAGACTTGTTTGGAGAAAAAGTTTTATTCAGTAGCACTACCAGCAAGTAGGAGGTGAGCTCTTGTGGGACTCAGTGAGCCGCTTGGCTGAGGCCCTGCCCGGCAGCAGGCGCTGCACTTGTGTACCATTGCGGAAGAGGGTACCACGGGAGCTAGAGCAGCACTCTAGGCATCCTCAGTTGCTGCTGATTCGGTGGGCAGAGCCATACCCCCCGCCATCGGCAAGCTCAGATGTCAGTGGCTGCAATCCCGAGCTGTCCGGCAGCCCTTCCGGGGCCCTCCCTTGGACGAGTCAGCCTTGTCTTCAGTTCAGATGGATGCGAAGGACTCCAAGACCACGCTCTGTTCCCTGGGCCGCTACGCGCCACAGACATTTAGGTGTCAGGCAGGTCCCCAGGGACAGCAGCAGCAGAGGTGTCAGCCACGGCCGTCTCGCGACCTACAGGCAATGGGACAGAGTCAGGGGGTCTAGGAGACACCATCTGCCCCGAGTGGCTCCTTAGGCCCTCAGTAAGGGTCATCTCGGCGATAGGGCAGTCAGAAAAGGCCCTTTCTGCTGGTGCACACAAGGGCAGCACCCTAGCCTCTACCCTCCTTCAGGTTCGTGTGGGCCAGAACGCCTTTGGACCACTGGGTCCTTGATATGGTTTGGTGGGCTAGGCCCCCCGGTCGTCTCCGCTTCCCCCTACCCCCATGACACCTCCCCCTTCCTCCCGCTCAGTGGCAATTCCACAGCCAAGAGGTTGAGGCCGCCTCAGCCCGGAGCACTGGGAGAGATCCCTCAGGGCATGGCGGAAGAGGTCTTACTCGAGGTACTTCTTCGTCCCCTAGAAAAAGGGGATTTAAGGACAGTGTCATGCCTACGTCATCTCACAAATACTGCAAGGGTCTCATGTCTCGCATGGTCTCCCCAGCTCCAGTATTGGATACAGGAGCCTGGTATACTGCCCTGGATGTCAGGGATGCATGTCTTCAACGCTTCCTTCACCTCGTAGTGGTTGGCTCCTTCTAACGCTTTACGGCTTTACCCTGTGGCCTGTTCTCGGCCCAGAGAGTGTTTACCGAAGGCCTGGCAGTGGTAGCTGGGTGCTTGAGGCAAAAGGGGGTGCAGGATTTGCCCGAGGCAGGTCCAGGTCCCAAGTCCAGAGCAATGTGATCCAGTCAAGCGCCACTTGCGGTTGTCGGGTCCTGCTGGTGAACAAACAAAACTTCACGTTAACTCAGGTGCAGCCTAGGGAAGGCATCGGTGTGACCGGTTGCTTCCCGGGCCAGGCCTTCTTGCCTCAGCTGTGCTGTGAGACAGCATCCCTCAGGATGGCCCACCTGCACAAATGCCCTACGACAACAGCTAAACGTTGCCGACAGCTGGCAGGTCACAGGGCCAGTCACGGCTAGCCTTGGTGTACGGTCCGAGCAGGTAGTTTCTGCACCGGGAGGCTACGGTCCCCTCTCCTCCCCTCTCCTTCCCCACCCCCGAAAAAAACCCAGCAGCAAGCCCTAGCCTCCCTAGACTGGTGGACGACTCCTCGGGATGTGAAAGGGGCGCTCCGTTCGTGGAGCTGGCTACCTCAGTTACCCTGATATCGGCCGCCTCGGGCAGAGGGTGAAGTGCCATATTGGCACTGACCTCGGCTCACAAGGCGTCTGGCCAAGGGAGGAGAGGCGTCGGCACACAGATGTAAAGATCCGTGACACGCTCGCCAGGCTTGCAGAATGTTCCTCCACTTTATCGAGGGCAGGGCGGCACAGGTGCTGACAGACAGTGCAGCGACCATGTACTACATCGACAGGCGGAGGAGCCCATTCGTCAGCCTTATGAAGGGAAGCTATCAGTCCTAAGGACCTAGCGGTGATCATCTCCCGGGGTGATGAACGACGAGGTGGACTGCGTCAAGGGGTTGCTCTTCCTCACCACGATGGATCGCTGCACCCACAAAGGGCGTCTATGACCGTCTGGAGGGGGGGTTTCCCCAAAGGGAATCTGTCCATATCGGACTGGAGCACGAGGTGTCCACAGTGCTGCTCTCTCCATGGTCAAGGGGCAGGGGCGATCCGTCTGTAGTGGTCATAGAGCTTCATATTCACTTTCCCACCTTTCCCCTCCTGCATACAGTCCTGCTAAAGATGAGGAGGGGTTAAACAGATGCCATCTCGATTCATCCAGCCTGGCCATGTCAGCACTGTTCAGCATACTGCTGGATTTCTCGATTGCCCGCCTCGGGAGCCTCCGGGACAGCGTGATCCCAGATCTCAGGATCACGGCCACTTGCGGTGTTCAGACCTGGACCCTCGACACCTCAGGAAGTGGTGGATCGGTGACCGAGAGACGACGAGCGAGCCGCTCAGAGCAAGTCCAGTGAGTCCTGCTGGGTAGCAGGAAGCCCTCCACACAGGTTGTGTACCCGGTTAAGTGGAAGCGGCTGTTGTCTGCTGGGAGGAGTCCCGGGGTGTTCCGCACAGCCTCTCGCCAGTGCAGGCGATCCAGGAAATACTTGCCACAGTTAAAGCTCCAGGGACTGGCTGCGACCTCCCTGAAGGCCCACCTAGCAGCCATATCAGCCGCCCATCAGTCTCTGGAAGTGGGATTGCAGTTCTCCCACCTGATGTCAGTTCGGTTCCTGAGGGGGCGGGAGGCTTTATCCGCAGGTCCGCAATCCGATGCTTCCCTGGGATCTCGACCTGGTCCTTCCTGGCCCAGGGCCCCCCACCCCCCTTGGAACCCATGGCGTCATGCCCTCTACTCCTGCCTTCCGGGAAGGTGGCCTTCCTGGGGGTATTTACCTCGGCAAGGAAGTTCTCCAGGATCAGGGCGCTGATCTCAGAGCGCCCCCCCACTGTATTCTATAAAGATAAAGTTCAGTTGAGGCCACACTGGGCCTTCCAG
The DNA here is from genome assembly GCF_026122565.2 of Emydura macquarii macquarii. Classification (NCBI taxonomy): domain Eukaryota; kingdom Metazoa; phylum Chordata; order Testudines; family Chelidae; genus Emydura; species Emydura macquarii. The sequence goes on along the minus strand of NW_027132330.1, from coordinate 83,208 downwards.
CCTATGGTGGTTTCCCAGTTTCATTGTGACCAACATATGTTCTCCCTATGTTTCCCTGAACCACAGGCCCTGAGAGGGGCCCTGGCTTCTACATCAGAGGTACGAGGCCGTTCCGGAGAGTGATGCAGCTCTTCCTCGCAGCAGCCGACCAGATGAAAGCTTCACCAGTCTCCGCCCGGCACATTTTCCTTGTGAATAACTTCCTGCATGGTGTACGGCTATGAGCAGGTGAAGGTGCCACTTCCAGGCACCACCACAGCTCACCCAACAGGGCTCAGGCTCCATCTACAGCCTTCCTAGCGGAAGTGCCAGGGCAGGGCATCTGCAGAGCAGCTGCCAGGCTGGTGGTACAGACCTTCACCTCCCACCACGCCTCTGTCCAACGGGCGTGGGAAGATGCAGGTTTCAGCGGAGCTGGGCTGCAAGCAGCTCACCGCTAACTCCGGCCCACCTCCAGGGTACTGCTTGTCAGTCACCTATAGTGGAATGGACATGAGCAAGCACTCGAAGAAGAAAACAAGGTTACTCACCAGTAACTGCTGTTCTTTGAGATGTGTTGCTCATGTCCATTCCACAACCTACCCCCCGTCCCCGCCGCCAGAGTTGACAGAAAGAAGGGACTGAGGGGGCATAGGGCTGGCGGTGCCTCATATACCGTGGCATGTGCGCGGGGCTCCAGGGAGCGCCGGAGCTGGACCTATGGGATCTGCTAAGGGGAAAAAAGTTCTAGTAGCCGTGTACAGAGGCATGCACACACGTATAGTGGAATGGATATGAGCAACACATCTCGAAGAACAGCAGTTACTGGTAAGTAACCTTGTTTTTTGCAGTGAGAACTAATGTTTCTGAAAAATCTGTGTCCTGTCTTCTCTTCCCATCCCCCGGCACCAGAGCACTGTGCTAGCCCCTCCCCCAGCGGTAATCCCCACTGTTTCAATAAAGAAAGAGCAATGATCTTTAAAGCAGTAAATTTTTATTGTTGGTTGTTAACAGTGGAGGGAAAGGAAATTATTTCAACACTTTGCATGCATTATAATGGGGCTGTGAGAGGACACAGAGCAAAGTTTCACTGTGCAAACAGCACACAACACAGTCCCATTTCTTAAAGAGGCCAGTGCCTCTTTCTGCTCCCCATACCCAGCGTGGAGTGGAGCATGTACTGCACCCTGCTCAACCTCCTCCTAGATTGCTTGGGGGTGGGCGTTAGGAAGGAGTGTGTGAGTTGAGTTTTGCAGGGGCTGCAGAGGGAGTCTGTTCTGCCGTTGCTCTTCTTGAAGCTCAACCAAATGTCTCAACATGTCTGACTGATCCCTTATGCGGTTTGCACATGGCCCCCACAAGCCATGTCCAGACAAGTACTTCATGTTCCACCAGTGTGCTTCATTTACAATGGGTTGCCCACCACCTTCTATATACACAGTTCCTATTGGTCACAGGGGTCTTACAGACTCAGCCTTCAGTCAGCAGGGTGCTCAGCCTTCCCTTGCTTCACCTGCTCTGGTTACTTGCTCCACCCTTTCTTCTAGCATCCTCTTCCTGGGAGCTTTGATAGGCCCCCCAGGTCCTACAGTTGTTCCTCATTCCTTCCTTCTAGGCCAGCTTGCTCAGCTGGCTCCCATCTACCCTGAATTAGGGATCAGTAGCAGGGCTAGCCCAGCCTGGCCGATAGCAACCTGCTGCATCCCTCGTTATGTGCAGCATCTCATTCTGCATTGCATGCTCCTGTTCGTGGGCCGCCTTCCTGTTCTCCATGTCCATGTTCATTTTCTCTGACAATGAAATCCTCCAGGCTGTTAGCTCTGTGTCAGCAGCCCTGGAGGTGTTCATTATCTCAGTGAACATGTCATCCCGAGTTTTTTTTTTCCTGCCTTCTAATCTGCAACAGGTGGTCAGTGGGAGTAGTAGATGCTGAGCTGAAGGCCTCACTGTCCCCTGAAAGGCAAGCAAAGCACAAGATACCCATTGTTAGCTGGCCCCATGGACGAAAAGCAATGTTACAATGTAAAAATAACTCCCATTTCTGTTCCCAGGGGAATAGCAGAGCCGCATACCAATCCCTACCTATTGCAGGAGTCGTAGTGCCGTTCCAGCTGTGGTAAGTAAGGGGCTGGTGCATCCATTCAGTGAAATCCCCGTAGGGCATGCTGCATAAGTCCATAGTTTCCCAACCAGCAGGATTGTTGTACCCCCCCGACCATCCCAAAAATTGGTTTTTGAAGAGGGTGTGGGAGGTGGTGGTGGTGAAATTCCCCTGTTGAAACCATATGTAGACACCTGTCTCAGGACCCCTAAGATCCATCACAACCACATGCTGTCTTGTAACTTGCAGATTATGTACCCCAAAAAACCTCCCGTGGCAGAGGGAAAAAAAACCCCAATTGTGTGGAGTGGGCACAGCAAATTGGTGCCATCTTCTCTAGGTGCCCATGAGTGATATCGGTCTCCTGAGGGTAACAGGCGGAAAGGGGGGATTTACTGTAAGCATCTGGGTATAGTCCTGGCCCTTATGCTGCTGTGCTGTGTTCTGCGATGATGCCTGCACAATTAATAAGAGAGTGGCGGGGGAAAGTGTCCTATCGTGGTGGAAGAATAAGGCTGCTCTCTCCAGAAACTTTCTGCAAAGGATCACAGAGTACCTAAATGAAAGTTTCCTGGAGATGTCCATGGAGGATTCTCGGAGCATCCCTGTGCACATAAACATTCTTTTCCAGGGGGAACCCCTTGCTTAGGTGAACTAACAACGAGGAAGCCCATCCCCACCACCACACTCAGTTTTTTTTCGCTATGACAAGAAGCTGGACTGGGGAGATAACCACAGAAATGAGATTTGCAGTGCGTACTCACCAGATGAGCCTTCCCCTGCATCTCGGTCAGTCACGCTGTCCTGCATCTGGTTGGGCTGTTCTGGGGTTACAAACAGCTCCTGGTTTTCAGGGAGAATGGATTCCTCAGTCGCCTGGCCCCTGTTTTCCTCCTCCTCCTCATCCACAGAGTCATCCTTGTTCATCCTGGATTGCCCTGAGGTACCTATGCTGCATGGTGATGCAGTGGTGGGGTCACTGCCGAGAATCGCATGCAGCTCCTCATAAAAGTGGCATGTCTTTGGTGACGAACCAGAATGACTGTTCGCCTCCTGCGTTTTCTGATAGGCCTGCCTCAGCTCTTTGATTTTAACATGGCACTGCTGGGCATTCCTCCTGTGTCCCTTTTCCAACATGCCACGCAAATATCTTCTCGTAAATATCTACATTTTTTTTGCTGGCTCGGAGCTGAGCCAGAACAGACTCTTCACCCGACAGACCGATGAGGTCCAAGACTCCAGGCTGGAGCGCGTTTGGGGCATGCAGTCGCCATGATCATTTCTGCTGGCAAGCTCTCTCCATGCTGACAAAACAGGAAATGGGAATTCAAAATTTCCCGGGGCTGTTTCCTGTGTACGTGGCCACGGTGCAGCAGAGTGCGACCATGCAGAACGGTCACAGCAGAGCATTGTGGGATAACTCACAGAGGCCAATTACTTCGATTTGTGCTGCGCTCCGCCTAGACGTCCGCTCATTCGACCCATACAGTTCGATTTTAGTGCTACGTCACTTGCGGAGGTGGTTTTATTAAGTCGAATTTTCCTGCGATTTAAGTCGAGGGAACTGACACATACATTATGTGGTCGACAGAAGCCACATTCCATCAACCTACCTTCGCAGCATAGAGCGGGCCTTTGTCTATTACATCAACGTTATTACCTTTATCAACCAAACTTGTGCTCTCATCCCAAAAAAATCAAGTTTCTTTGACAAGACATATTTCCCAGACACCCCTGTTGACTGGCATTCTATTATATTACCTTCCTTTAACTCCTTATCAACCGGCAACAGCCATTCCATTCTCTTCTTTGAGAGTGATGTCAGGCTGACACCTGGCACTACCCAGCTCATCCCATTTACCCTTTTCAAATATTGGCACAACTGTCTTCCAGCCCAGACTGGCTGCCTTTCTGGAGCTGCGTTAGCCAAACACAAGTTCTTGGGCTCAGTACCAGGAGAACTGGGTGTGCCAGACCAGAGTCCGGACTATGCATCTGCAGAGCGCGTGGTGCTCACTTCCTGTGTATTAGAGTAATGGACAGTGCAGCTGGGTGTAGATGCTGGCCTGGGACAGCAGGGGAGCCTGTTTTTGAATACATTTTTGTTAGGGTTTTTGGAGCTCTCTGTGAAGCTCTGCATGGCTCAGTCAAAAGTCAGCAGCTGCCTGACCCATCAGTCGGGGGTTGGCTCATGTCCTAGGGCACCAGGATTCAGGTCGTGTCTGAGCTCTTGGGGGTTTGTGTGGCAGAGAGTTCCACAGGCTGGTGGTGCTGATGTGAGATCTCTTTGCATTTGCTGCCCATCAGAGGCAGTGACTGTCCCCACATGCCCAGTGCCCACCCTGCTCAGCTCAGCCTTGTGTCTCCCCTCCCAGCTCCAGGCCCTGTGCTGTCTCTCTGTCCTGCCCCCCTCTGAACTAAAGAGCCCCTACCATTTAACACACTCCCTGCAGTCAGCGATCCAACTGTTCTGCCCAGTATGGCGCAGCCTCTGTGGCTGCAGCTCCCTGGCACTGGCCCTGGGCAGGGCTGGCAGGGGCTTTAGCTTTTGGGCAGAGGAAGAGTAGGGCAACGTCCCCCAGACAACCTCTGCTTTATCCCAGGCCTCCAACCACGGACACAGTTCCACCAGTAAGCAACCCATGTCGCCCCGCTGCATGGGCCCCCACCCCATCCGCTCCCTGCTGCGTGGGCTCCCTGCCCTCTCTGCCCCTCCCCCCCACTGCCTGAGCTCCCTGCCTGTCCACTTCCCACCCCCACTGCCTGAGCGCCCTGCCTGTCCACCCCCCCACTGGCTCCCTTTGACTTCTGCCTCCCCCCATCTGCAAGGGTGAGGGCACTTGGGTCTCTCTTGCCGCTGACTCCTGGTATCAGAGTCTCTGCTCCATGGGGCTGCACCCCATCCTCCAGCCTGGGGACCCCATTTGACGCCATCTCCCTTTCCTTGCCAGGCCCATCTCAGACATGAGGCGCAGCAGTGCCCAGGCATGGCAGGAGCTCCTGGCCCTCTTCTGCAGCATCTGGCTCTGGGTGGGAGCAGCCCAGCACACCACGCCCATGCCCACGGGGCAGAGCCAGAGCCCCAAGCTGAAGTTCCGCCTGGCTGGCTACCCCCGCAAGCACAACGAGGGGCGCATCGAGGTCTTCTACAATGAGGAGTGGGGCACCATCTGCGACGACGACTTCACGCTGGACAACGCCCATGTTCTGTGCCGCCACCTGGGCTTCGTGGCCGCCACCGGCTGGACCCACAGCGCCAAATATGGCAAAGGCGTTGGTGAGGGCTGGGACTAGCATGGCCCCGACGGCCAGGGCCAGCGTCTGCGTCTGCGTGTGCATGTGCAGTGGGGCTGTGCGTGTGGTGGGTGTTTGCTGTGTGTAGGGTGACCAGACGGCAAGTGTGAAAAACCGGGGCGGGGGTGGAGAGTAATAGGTGTCTATATATGAAAAAGCCCCAAATATCGGGACTGTTCCTATAAAATCCGGACATCTGATCACCCTAGCTGGGTGTTGCGGGGGGGCTGTGAGCGTGTGAAGTGGGGTGTTTGCTCTGTGTGTCGCTGTAGATTTGAACAGCCGGTGGGAGGGGAGGGTGCATGTGAAGTCATCCCAATCCTGTGGCTGGGGGAGAGGCTGGGATTCAAATGGGAGTAGTTCCTAAGGAGACTGCTCTGTTTTTTGTGGGTGGGAGAAACCCCCAGGCTGCCCCCCGCCCCCTGCTGCCCCCTGGGAGCTCCTCTGGAAATCACCATTGGGGAGGGGGGCAAGGTTCACATTTCTTCTGACCTCTTTGTGAGCTGCATTGGCCTGCCCCCACCCTGCCATGTACACCCCATAGGCACCCCCACACCTTATATACACCTCCCCTGGCCCCGGGCAGGGTGTGGTGTGGCCAGGAGGGAAGTCAGAGGGGCCTGGCCCTGCCCGTGACCCCTGTCTGGCCTGGGTGCCTCTGCAGGGCGGGTCTGGCTGGACAACGTGAGCTGCAGAGGCAGCGAGAAGAGCATTGTGGACTGTAAGTCGCGGGGCTGGGGGAACAGTGACTGCAGCCACGAGGAGGACGCGGGTGTGATCTGCAAGGATGAGCGTCTCCCCGGCTACGTGGACTCCAATGTCATCGAGGTGAGTCCACCACCAAGCTAGGCAGCTGCAGTCCTCATCCCATGGGGCTGCCATCCCTGCTGGGCCCCACGTCGCAGGGACTGCCATTCCCCCATCCCTGGGCCCCAAACCGCGGAGCTGCTGGCCCCCCCCCCATCCCTGGGCCCCAAACCGCGGGGCTGCTGGCTTCCCTCATCCCTGGGCCCGCGCAGCGGGGCTGCTCCCCCCCATTGTGGGCCCATGCAGCGGGGCTGCTGTCATCCCGGGGCCCTGCTCATGGGGGCTGCCCTGCCCTGCCCTGCCCCAGCTCTCGCCCCTGCCCAGGCTCGTCTCCCGGATGCCCAAGCCCGGCGAGCACAGTGTGGTCCCTGCGCTCCGTTGTCGGTGCTGGGAGCTCTGGGGAGGCGGTTGGGGTCTGTCGGGGGGAGCCCAGCAGGACTGGCTTGGCTTTCCCTCTCCCAGGCCGAGCAGAACCAGGTGGAGGAGCTCAGGCTGCGGCCCGTGGTCTCCAGTGCCAGGAAGCGGCTGCCGGTGACAGAGGGCATCGTGGAGGTGCGCTACAAGGAGGGCTGGGTGCAGATCTGCGACAAGGGCTGGAACCACAGCAACAGCCGTGTGGTCTGCGGCATGATGGGCTTCCCAGCAGAGAAGAAGGTCAACAGAAATTTCTACAAGTGAGTGAGGGGCTGGGGGCACAGCCACTGCAGATGGGGTGGGCCTGTCGCTGCCCGGTGGGGTCTGGATGGGTGCCCAGGAGCAGGTGGGGGAGGGGAGCTACGATAGCACTCGGGGGCCCCATGGAGGAGCAGTCTTGGGGGAGTTGGGGTCAATGGCAGGGGCTGGAGCCTGATGATGGCTGTGTCAGTGCCGCCCACTCTCACCATTATATTGTGACTCGCGATTTCCCTAAATCTCCAGCTCCTGCAGTCAGGTGATTGGGAGGGTGTCGTCTTCTCTGTGGCCAGGTCGGTTGGTTGAGTGGGACGTGGACTCAGACACAGGACGAATGCACAAACCCTCATGAGCGTTGTGACAAATGTCCTGTTTTTTGAGCGTTTGGGGTGACGACTGCAGCTCTTCTGTCTCCCCAGCCACGCTCAGCCCTGGCTGGGCTGCGTTGGGAGAGCCCAGGGCAGCCGTCGTGTTGCCTGGCCTTCGTGGTGATTGGGCAGTCTGGCCTGGAGCCTGTGGAGAGACTGGGTCTGGCCCAGAAGGCTGTACACACAGCCCCACAGGGATCCACCGCCGTGGAGTGGAGCATCAGGCGGCCAGCCTCATGCCTGCTGGGCCCCAGCCTGGCTGTGCCGTGGCTCCGAGGGAGAGGCCGGGGTGCTGGTGCTGTCAGGGGCTACGCCTGCAATCCCTGGACTTGTGGGCTGTAGCCCCGGACGCCTCCCTCCCCCTCCGTGGCCCCTGACAGGCCGGTCACCGTTTCCTTTCTACAGGCGGTTAAAGCGAGCAGCCAAGATGAAGGGCCGGAGCCCGGGGCTGGGCACAAGGTAACAGGGCAGTGCCGCAGGCCGGGGCCGACTCTGCCCTGGCAGATCTGGGGTTGCCAGGTCTCTCTGGATGGGAGAAGCTGCCCCTGCCTGGGCCAGTCTCTTCTGCCATCAGAGCTGGATTCGGGGCTGGGCTCTGGGAATCCGGCTGCAGTCATGAACATCACCCTAGGACTCAAAGGCTGCCCTGGGCGGGTGGGCCGCGCCCCTCGATGCGCGATTCCTGCACGGCCTTTGAGTTTCAGTGGATGAGGTTCATTCGGCCAGGGACGGGGTGCGAGCCCTGGTCAGGGCCTAACCTGCCCTTGCATGGAGCTTGGGCTTCTGCTTGCGTTCTCTTTCCTCCATGAGAAAAGGCTCCTTCTCCTGGGCCTGGTGTTGCACAGGATCCCCAACACCAGCCCTGCACAGAGTGGGGCAGGAAGGGGTTGTGCCCAGCCCCACATGGGGGTGGAGTTGGGGGGCTGGGTCTGATCCCAACCCTGTACTGGGGCTGGGAGAGCCATGCCCACCATGAGCTGGCAAGGACACCATACTCGGGACATGGGCAGTGCCCGTCCCTGCGCTGGGATCCCTATGGGGTGCCATTCCCAGAGAGACAGGCACTGCCCAGCAGTGGGCTCGGCGGCCGGCAGGGCATGCCCAGCGCCCTGGAGTGGAGCTGTCTCCTGGAAGAGGGGAAAGGAAGGGCTGGTGGACATGGGCTATTTTCAGGCAGCTGGACTGACTGTGCGGCCCCCGTCCCCCACCCGGCTGGGCCTGCACCAGAGCCCTGGGGCTCATGGACTCGTGTGTGGAGTGGCAGGGCCTGGAAGCACTGTGCGTGCACAGCGGCAGTCCCTGCCCTGAGCACAGGGTCTGTCTGTGACACCTCCCCATCACTGGCTGAGGGCCATTAGCCACGGTTAGCAACTGCCCTGCAGCCACTCACTCTCCGGGAGAACCCCCGAAACCCGCCCCCATTGCTGCAGCTCAGAGCTCAGGGATCCTGCGGGGCCAAGGGATCAAAAAAGAGCTGGGCACAAGCCGCTAACCCAGGGCCCCAGAAAAGGCAGGCACGGAACTTCTCTCTGTGGCTCCCCCTCCAAGGGAAGATAAGTGGGGAGTGCCCGGGGCTGTCCTTTGTCTCTCTGGGTTGGGCTGGGGGCTATGCTCCCTGTGGGGCCCCTGCCCAACCCATTGGCATTACTGGACACCAGAGGAGCAGGGACTTGAGTCATGTGCCCCCTTCCAGTGCTCCCATGCTGCATGGCCTCTGTCCACGCCTGTCCTACCTCCGGCCCAGGCAGCGCAGCCCTGTTGTGAAGCGAGGTGGAGCCGAGGAGGGTGGGGTGGGGTGCAGATGGGGATAGAGGCGTACATGGGGGGTGCACAGGTGTGGGTAGGTGGGTGAATGGCGGGGTACGTACAGGGACGGGTGGAGAAATACGTTTGGGGTGGATGCGTGAGTGTATCGAGGGGGAGGAATGGGTGGAGAGGGAGGCATGCGTGTGGGCTGGTGGCTATGTGCAGGGATGGCTGGGTAAGCACAGAGGGGAGCGGATGGCTCTGTGCGGGGTGCATGGCTGGGTGGGTGTACTGAGGGGGATTTATTGTACAGGACAGAGTGGAGTCCCGTGTTTACACGTGAGGTGGCGCAGGCGGTACCAGCGATGCTGCAGGTTACAGCTCCATTTGAAGCAAGGGGGTTGAATTGCGGCTGGCGTAGTAGGAGCAAGCGCTAGAGAGAGTCTGAATTCCAGCTTGCCTTCCCGACCAGGCCGTGCCAGGCACTCCTCCGAGCTGTGCCGAGGGCAGGTGACACTGCATCGGGAGCAGTGGGGCTCCCAGCAGGGCAGGGCGCAGACAGCCGAGAAACCTGCCTGGCCCCCTGCAGCCAGAGCCCCAACCAGGAACTGCCTGGGGAGGGCACCTGCCTGCCAGCCAGCCCCTGAGAAGAAGGGAGGTGCTAGCCTGCAGCCCTCGCAGGCAGCACCATGTAGCGATGATGCCGGCGACGCCTGGGCTGCCCGTGGGGTCACACAGGAGATGGTGAAGTCACATGTGGCACTGGGCTCCTGTCCCCAAGGCTCGCCAGGGCAGGGAGCACGCGGCATGTGCAGGCAGAGCCACGTTCCAGGGAGCATGTGCCTGGCTGGGGGATGTGGCAGCTGGCCCGGGGCAGGCCATGGCTGTGTCATGCTTGTCATGGGACGTGAGGTGGAAATGAAGTCACTGTAGCCTGTGACTGATTTCCTGCCACGTGGCATGAGGTGGGAAATGCTGTTGCTGGCAGCTGCTGCCATCCTGCCGTGTGTCCCGTCTGAGACCTGGTGGAATGGGCAACGCCCACCCCACACCGGGGCCCTGTCCAGGTGCATCTGGTCCCTGTAGGCCTGGATCTGACCGGGGACCTGGAGGCCGCTGGGCAGCCCCGTTGTGCTTGGCCGGTGGTGGCAGGCAGACGTGGGCGGGACGTTGGTTGCAGACTTGGCACTGAACTCCTTGACTGTTGTTTTCTGTTTTCCAGGCTGGTCTCCAAAGCTCGCCCTAAACACAAACGCAGGGAGGACTTTGGGGTCACCCAGAGGTAAATAGGTGCCCAGCACCAGAGACTCCCAGAGTCCAAAGGCCTGTGGCCTGCTCTCGGGGTCCCTGGTGAAGAAAGATCTTGGGTGTTGCTGGCCGGGGCTGTGGGATATGATGCTAGGGGCTGGGCTGTGGAGCGACCCTCTCTCTTCCCTGCTGATTGGCGTTAGGGTCACGGAGAGCAAGAGCCGCGGGGCTGGATGGAGACTTGGATGCACTCACTCTCTTTGGACCCTGAGGATCTTGGTGCCCGCACTTGCCCCTCCCCACGTGCTCACCCTGTCTGCTTTCTCCTGGGCAGGTTGTACCTGGAGCGGCAGCAGCTCAGCTACCGGCTGCACTCGGTGGCCTGCATGGGGAACGAGGTGCACATCTCCATGTGCCCCTTCGAATTCTACAAGGGCAACACCACTGCGGCCTGCAAAGGTGGGATGCCAGTTGTGGTGAGCTGCGTGCCAGGGCCCCTCTTCACCACTGGCAATGCCCAGAAGAAGAAACAGCGGCAGCAGGGCCAGGTACGCGCTCTCTGTGGGTTCAGCGTGGGCGTGCTGGCTGTTCTGCCCCATCTGTATGTCAGGCAGACGCCAGCAGCCAGAACAAGGGGCACCCCATGTCAGACACAGCAGATGGGTCGCTGGGCAGGGGCAGCCGTGTCTCCCAGCCTCGTGGTGGCGGCAGGAGTCCCAAGGTGCCTTTCGGGTCGGCCTGGCAGCAGTGGCGTGACGTGACGTGACGTGACGTGTCTCCCATGCTCTCCCAGCAACGCATCCGGCTGAAGGGTGGTGCCAAGTTCGGGGAAGGCCGAGTGGAGGTGCTGAAGAACAACAAGTGGGGCACCATCTGTGATGATCGCTGGAACCTGCTGACAGCCAGCGTGGTGTGCCGCGAGCTGGGATTTGGCAGTGCCAAGGAGGCTCTGACAGGAGCACGCATGGGCCAAGGTGAGCTGGGGTGGGGGTGGCGTGGAGAGAAGGTCTATGGCAGCTTCATGCATATGTGGGGCACTTCAGAGCATGCTGAGAAGCATGTCAGAGACGAGTGTGGGCACATCTGCCCCCTGGGCGTCTGTTTGAGCCCCTGTTCCTCTGCTCGGGAGAGAACCAGGGGTTGGGGGCTCTGACAGCTTGGCTGTCCCAGCATCGGGCTGTGCCTCTCCAGCTGCTGCTTTGCTGGTGCTGAGCACAGTGGGATGGCTGCTCCAGCTCTTCAGAGTCTGGTGCCCTCGCACCCTGCCCCTGCCCCCTCTCCCAGGGGACACCAGCCAGGCAAGCTGTAAGTGCTGGGAGAAATCCAGCCTCCAGGAGAGAGCTCAGCCCCTGGACTCCCAGTGACATGCCTGATGCCAGCAGGGAGGAACCAATCAGGCCTGAGGAGATGCCCAGTTGTGTACAGCAGGAGGGAGGGTCGGGGGGCGAGGGTCCCACAGCTGAAGGGGGTGGGGAGGGCCTCTACAAATTGGGCAGGTCTGGGGATGAATTTCCTGAGCTGCTGGACCCACTGGGAACCAGGGCCAGGGTGCTGGACGGCCAGGGCTGCTGCCTCCTGTGACCGTGGGTCCTCCCCTCCCCGGCAGGGATGGGTCCCATCCACATGAACGAGGTGCAGTGTGCAGGCTCAGAGAAGTCGCTGTGGAGTTGCCCCTACAAGAACATCACGGAGGAGGACTGTAAGCACGCAGAGGACGCCGGGGTTCGCTGCAACATCCCCTACATGGGCTACGAGACCACGGTCAGCACCCCGTGAATGGGGAGTGGTGGGAAGGGGCTGGGTTGAAGGCTCGCTAAGCATGGGGAGCCCAGGATCTCCTCTCCACCCAGCCCCAGGTCCACACCCGGCCTGGGGCCATCGCTCTTGTGCAGGGCTCACAGGGCCCAGCCTTTGCCAGCAGGTCCCTGCTCGTGTGAGCTCTTTGCCCCCGTCAGGCTGGCACCTCATGGCACAGTGGGGCCTGGTACCATTAATGCGCCACGTCTGAGACAGGAGAACCGGCCACGGCCCCTCTCCCCCCAGCAGAATGGGTCCTAGAGCTGGCCAGAGCTAGGTGTTACTGCCGTGGGGCAGAGCTGTGTTACCAACAGGAGCCCCGCGTATGCCCAGCTCTGTCACTGCCCCGGGGAACCAGCATGTGGGTGCTTGTCACGGCAGCCGGCGAGACCCTGCAAAGCCAGCCAAAACCCAAGGCACCGTGCCAGCTGGGAGAGCCCACCGCTGGGGGGAGGGGTCACTGCCAGCTGGGACAGCCCACCGCTGGGGGGAAGGGGTCACTGCCAGCTGGGACAGCCCACCGCTGGGGGGAAGGGGTCACTGCCAGCTGGGACAGCCCACCGCGGGGGGAAGGGGTCACTGCCAGCTGGGACAGCCCACCGCGGGGGGGAGGGGTCACTGCCAGCTGGGACAGCCCACCGCGGGGGGAGGGGTCACTGCCAGCTGGGACAGCCCACCGCGGGGGGAGGGGTCACTGCCAGCTGGGACAGCCCCCCGCGGGGGGGAGGGGTCACTGCCAGCTGGGACAGCCCACCGCGGGGGGGAGGGGTCACTGCCAGCTGGGACAGCCCACCGCGGGGGGGAGGGGTCACTGCCAGCTGGGACAGCCCACCGCGGGGGGGAGGGGTCACTGCCAGCTGGGTTTTGAGCATGCAGACCAGTGTGGCCCTGGCTCTTGCTGAGCCCATCACAGCAGGTGCCATCTGGTGAGGCTGAAAAGGGCTGATTCCCAGCCTGGGGTGGGGCAGGACTGGCCGTGCCCTCGCTGATGGGCACTTTGGGGGCTGTCATGGGGAAAGTGGAGGGTGTCCTCGGTTGCCTCCCTGAGCACTGGGTGGGGGGGCAGTCCCTGTTGTTCCGTTTCCTCTCTTCCCCTGTGAGGAGCGGCTCCGTTCCATGGGGCTCAGCAGGATGCGGGTGCCCCTGCCCCGACAGCTCTCTCCAGGTGGTCACCGTGCGGGGCTCGGTGCTGCCATGGTGATGGAAGGCGTCCCACATGCCCGCGGTCTGTGTGGCTCACTGCCCAGCCGGCTGGGGCTCAGCCTCACCCCAGCGAGGATGCTGCTAGCCAGCTGGAGCTGCTTCTCTGCTCCTTTGCCTTGGCACCGCTTACCGCCCACGCCCCACAGTGCTCGCTGCTGGCAGCCGTCCCGGGGCAGCCGGGTCTGGGGAGGAGAGGAGACCCAGGCTGCGCTCCCAGGCTCCGGCTGCCCTGAGAAGGAGGGGTTTGTTAGGAGGGAAAGGTGCCATCTTCTGGGCCGCGCCCCATCCTGATACCATGGCTCCTCATGGACGTGATAGAACTAGGAGCTCACATGACCCAGGCCTGTGGTGATTGGGTGGGAGGAAGCTGAGCACCCACGTCCTGTCCCAACGAGGCGCCAGCACCCATGTGGAACCTAAACCTGCCTTGGGGCCCCCACTTCTGACTGTGGCCCCAGGGAGGGGGCCTGGCGCAGGCCCAGGAGGGAGGTTGCTGCTTCGCACTGCATGTTCCCTGCGTGCCCGCTCGTGGGCGAGGGGCTTGAGTGAGCTGGGTGCACCGCTCCCCCCTTGGCGTGCTCCCACCTCGGTCACCAGCCAACAAGGAGCTGCCTGTGCTGCAGATCTCTGCCGATTTCACTCCCCATCTCCGGCAGCCAGCCATCGGGCTCGGGCTCCTGCTCCGGCGGCTGGACGGAGCAGGGGCCAGGTGACGTGAGCTCTGCCCAGATCCTGCTGCAGCGTGCATGGGGGCGGAGGGGGCAGGGGCAGGGGACTGGACTGTGGCTGGCCCTGGAGATGAGGCGACTGCAAATCAACATCCACTGATCGGAGGGGCCGGCTGGACTGGAGGGGAATAAGGGCAGGGCATACAGCCCTGGTCTTCACGCGATTGGCTCCCCAGGCCACCTCTGCCGGGTGGAGCTGGCTCTGAGATACTTGGGTTCGGGCTGCCCCAGTTCAGGCCCCAACTGGATGGAAAGAGTCGGCTTGTGGCTGCGTGGGGGGTGGGGCCTGCACCTGGAGCCCCCAGGGTGACTCACCAGCCCCCGCTGACCGCGCCTCGTCACCTTCTCTCCACAGATTCGCCTGAGCGGGGGCCGGAGCCGCTTCGAGGGGCGGGTCGAGGTGGCGGTGGGCACTGATAGCAATGGGCACCCCGTGTGGGGCCTGGTCTGTGGCGCTGGCTGGGGAACCCTGGAGGCCATGGTGGCTTGTCGCCAGCTGGGCCTGGGATTCGCTAACCACGGCTTACAAGTAGGTGTTAGTGCCGGGCAGCTAACCACGTAACGCAGGGCACAGCGCCCAGGACGTGACTCCTCTCCGGGACCCTGAGCCCCTTGACCTGGCGGGCGAGGGCAGTATGCGGGGCTGGCACGCGTGCAGCATGGGGCCTGCTGGCTGTGAGGCAGGGCTGCATGATCACACCCCACAGGGCTTCTTCACAGATCCGCATCGTAGGAGGACGGACCCCAAACGAGGGCCGCGTGGAGGTTAAGCAAGGCAGTAAGTGGGGGACAGTCTGCAGCGATGGCTGGACCACCAAGGAAGCCATGGTGGCGTGTCGCCAGCTCGGCCTGGGCTACTCCTTGCATGCAGTGACGGTAGGTGCTGGAGGGGCACAGGACTCAGGGCCAGCGACCGCCCCGCTGGGAGTGTGGGGCAGGTGGTTCGACCACAGCGACTGGCTCAGGACTTGCTCGCAGGGGCTGCCGGGCAGCGGGCAGGGCGGGGATGCTTGCGGGGCATGGTCTCTGGGAGCTGCTGTCAGGGTTAAGTACACACATGGCCTTTGGGCCTGCGCACGGCAGGCAGGGCCGGTGCACAGGGCCCGCTCGGGGGGTGACAGAGGCACGGCACACACAAGCTGCCGGATGGGAGGCAGCACGCCCGGGGCTCGGTGCCTGGCTTGCTGTGCAGTGGGGAAGGAGGCCGCGGCTCTGGCTCTGGCTCTGGCTCTGACCAGCCCGGTGTGTCTCCAAGGAAACGTGGTACTGGGATGCCAGCAACGTGACGGAGATGGTGCTGAGTGGAGTGAAGTGCGCCGGCCACGAGATGGCCCTGAGCCACTGCCAGCACCACGCCAACGGCCTCAACTGCAGGAAGACGGGCGCCCGCTTCGCCGCCGGGGTCATCTGCTCTGAGAGTGAGTGGGGGGAGCGCCTCAGCCCCTCCCCTGTGCTCTGATTGGCTGCTCTCCATCCCCGTTCCCTGATTGGCTCAGACCTCTTCATTCATATGGCTTTGGCCTCCCTCTGTCCCCCTCCCCCTCCCTGAGCAGGCCCCTCCCCACCACTGAGCAGGCCCCTCCCCCATCTCCCTCCCCCACCCTGAGCAGATTCCCCACCACTGAGCAGGCCTCTCTCCCCCACAGCGGCCTCGGACCTGCTGCTGCACGCCCCGCTGGTCCAGGAGACGGCTTACATCGAAGACCGGCCACTGCACATGCTGTACTGTGCGGCGGAGGAGAACTGCCTCTCTAGCACCGCCCGCAACGCCAACTGGCCCTACGGGCACCGTCGCCTGCTGCGCTTCTCCTCCCAGATCCACAACAATGGCCGTGCCGACTTCCGCCCCAAGGCTGGCCGCCACTCCTGGGTCTGGCACGAATGCCATAGGTAAATGGGGGGCTCGCCATGGCTCAGGCAGTCACGGGCATCGGCCAGGCCAAGGGGCGCTGGAGCACGGCTGGGGGGAAGCTCAGCTGCACCTAGATGGGTCAAGTGGAGGCAGAGGTCCAAGGAGAGGCGGGTAGGGTCCAGTGAAGGCCAGGGTGGCGTGGGATGCCGCTCTCTGGGGAGACCATGGCTGGCCGTGCTGGTGTCCTGCATGTGGGCTGCTGGCCAGTTGCTCAGTCGATGCCCAGGGCGAGGTCCTGCTGTTCTGTGAATGTGGCAGTGGCAGTTCTGGGCCGCTCGGAGCTGCTGTTTGTCTCCAGGGGTCTCTGGCTATGAGTGCCGCCACGGGAGTGAGGGGAAGGTTGCAGGCGTTGGCTGAAGGAGGCGGAAGGGCTAGGGGGGTAACGCCTTGTGTGCAACAGTTCTGCTTTGTCTTCGAGTGCTGGCCCCTCTCGGGATTACAGACGTGGGTGCACATGCGTGCCATGCACTGGAGCCGGAACTGTTTGGAGCAGCATCCGTTGACCCTTGTGCGTTGTGCATCGGCCCCGTGGTGGGTCCAAGACTTTGAGTCTGCGTGGGTCGACACCGCTCCAGTTCCCTCTTACTGCCACATGGCCAGAGTTGGAACGAAGCCTCATGGACGGAAGCTGCGCGGGGGGCACCGGGGCTCCGGACCATGGCCCTGCCCCCTGCTCCACCCCTTCCCCCTCTGCAGCAGGAGAGAGATGAGGGGGTGGGGCGAGCGTGGGAAGGCAAGGGTCTGAAGCATCCCAAATCTGTGCCTCCCCTCAGCTGTACTGGGGCAAAACCACTGACCCTTGCCCTCCCTGCTGTCCCAGGGGAGCCTCCACAGTCCGTCCCTGACCCAGGGCGCTTTGGGATCACCCCATCTCTGGGACTGCTTGCAAGCGCTTACCCATGCTGGTTCTCAGCCGCACCCCAACTCTCTGCAGCTGCAGCTGCCAGATCTCTTGGAGTGCCGGGACTGCCAGGTGGGGAGCAGGTGCTTTGCTGCTTCTGGAGCTGCTCGGCCCTCCGGCTCCAGTGTGCGGGACATGCCTCTGGTCCCCCTGTAGCCCCTTAGCACCCAGCGCCAGCCCCCTCATCATCAAGCCAAGCTCTGGGCAGCTTTGGTGAGAGGCTCTCAGGATGCCTCCTCCGAGGCCCTCCCCCCGCCCGCTCACACCTCGTTGGCCCCTCCCCTGGGGACCCGCCTGCTGGCTGCTTGCGCCTCGTCACACCCTCCCCCAAGGACCTCCCTACCCACTGCTTGCGCCTCTTGGGGGAGGGGGCCCCCAAGCGGGAGCGGGGCCGGGGCCAGAGCCAAGGTGGAGCGTGGGCAGGGTGGCAAGCCTCCCCAAGCCTGTCATAGCCGCCGCCCAGGGGAACCCGTTCCTCTGCTCTCAGCTTGCTAGGAGAACTCTTGTCCGTTCCTGCCTTTGTCCAGTTGTTCTAGTTGTAGATAGCTACCCAGCTGTTAGTTAGTTAGGCTTCCCCGGGGACTGTGTCCTTGCAAGCCAGCTTCCAAAGCTGTGCTTTGGGCCTGCTCTCCTCCTCCGTGAGCTCCAACGCTGCCTACATTGCCTTGGTGAAGCCCAAGTTGTTGCTGCTCGTTCCCGCCTCACACTTGAGAAGCCAGAGAACTTTGCCTCCGCAAACATCTGATGTGTGCCCATGTGTGCAATCGGATCCAGGACTGACGGATCCGCCAGAGCGGCCACCGGCACCCCCGGTGAGCACCCTGCCCCGGCTGCCTCCCGTGCGCTGGTGCCGCGGTACCGCTGCAATCTCAGAAGCCCCAGCATGCACATAAGAAGCATGGCCAGAGGCCTGCCCCTGAGCACAGCATTGCCTCCCCGAGCTGTGGGGCGTCGGCTCAGCCACTCTGCCTCCTAAGAAGCCCTGCACGGAGCATAAGTCAAGGCACCACCATGAGCTGCAGGCGCCACCTTGGACCATCGTCATCGGTTCCCTGCCTTCGCTGCCGGTGCCGGCAACACCACTGGGCCCCTCCGGTCTCTCACACACGGTTCCATGTGCCCCAGGCCGCCTGTGTCCACTGATGTCTATGGCAGATCTAATGCTACCATACGCTGGCTCCCCCCGGTGTTCCACTTCCCCAGACGCCTTGAAGCTTCCATCTCCGACAGATGAACCTCTCCTAGTCCTCTCTGAGCAGTGCCTGACTCCGCCTCGCTTCACACCGATGGTACCAACGGCCCTGCCTCCGTTGGCCCTGTCCTTGGAGTCTGAGCGGTTTTCTGAGCTGGACTCCTCATTCTCACCTGCGCATTCCTACAGCCCAGACTCTCGGCAACAGCTGCCCTGCCCGCCCGTGTATGGACCTTCTGCTGACGCATGGCTCCGCTACCTCCTGGGGGCTGCCAATGCCTGGCGACCCATATGCTTGTCCCTTTTGGCCTGCTTAGGATCCTTACCGGGACCACGGGGTGATGCCCTACCAGCCGTTCCCTGCTTGCACCACACACCCCTCTGTTTATGACAAACTACAGGATGTTCCTGTACTGCTGGTCCCAATAGGCCTTGTCGTCCCTGGATGATGCGCTCATGCCGCCTTCCCTCTCCCCTCCGGACAACCCTAGCCAGCTTTGAACCCTGCTTCGGCGAGTGGCTGCAGCTCTCAACCTCCTGGTGGAGGAAATCCAGGACATGCAAAACCAGTTCCGGGATATTCTGCAACCACCGGGGCCCTCCCGGACTGCCCACCCTATCCATGAGATCATCCTCCAGCTGGCCCAGCACACCCCGGCTTCCTCTGCCCCACTCCGAGGCACTGAGCATAGCTACTTCATTCCAACTAGGGGCACGGACTTCCTGTTTACTCATCCGTTCCCCAGTTCGCTTGTGATCCACGCGGTGCCGAACGTGCTTGACAGCAACACCTCTAGGCCACTCCCTGGATCAGGTGGTGAAGAAATTGCATCTTCTGGGGTGCAAAGTTTATTTCTCTGCGGGCCTCCAGTTCTGTATTGCCAGTTACCAGGCCATCTTGGCAAAGTATGACTTTGTTTCCTTCTCGAAGCTAGCAGAGTTCCAAGCCTTTCTCCCGGCGGAGAAACAGAAAGATTTCCAGACACTGCTGGACAAGGGCAAGCCTGTCATTGGGGTGGCCCTGCTGACACCGCGTCCCGTGCTCTAGTGACCAGTGTCATGCTCTGTCGGGATTCCTGGCTCTAATTCTCCGGCTTCCCTAAGGAGGTCCAGACCACTCGCGAGGACCTTCTATATGACAACCAAAATCCCTTTTATGACAAAACAGACCAATCCCTCCGCTCCATCAAGGATTCCTGTGCCACTCTCCAGTCACTCAGTATTTACAGCTCGGCTCCAACCCATAGGCAACAAAGGCCATCTTTCCACCCCTGTTCTGCGCCACCTACCAGCCCTACTTTCAACACGCACAGTAGCCATCTCGCTGTCACCCGCACACCCAACGACCCTGTTATTCCACTACTACGGCTTCCGCTGCCTCAGCTCCCCCGCACTGTCTACCCTAACTGCTGTTTTGATGCTTTCCTCCAGACCTGCAAACCTCCTCTCACAGAACCCCAGATCATCTTTGAAGGCTGTATTGCTCTGTTTGCCCACTATTGGGGCAAGATCACCACCAATCGATGGGTGCTGGACATCATCCACCAGGGATACTTTATAGAGTTCCTCTTGTTCCCCCCTTGTCGCCCACTTGGTGGCCTTGAGGATCTTCCCACCATGACCTCCTCCGAAAGGTCGCCATAGAATGTGTCCTCACCATTACCGTGCCTTCTATTCCCCTTATTTCCTCATGCCGAAAAAGTAGGGTGGGTGCTGCCCCATTCCGGACCTCCGGTCGCTGAACAAATTCATACACATATTCCAGTCCCAGATGGTCACGCTCCCTCTCATTCTCCCATCTCCCCGTCTCCCCTCCGGGGCCTGGTTCTTGGCTCTCAATAGGAAGGATGCCTACTTCCATGTCGACATCCACCCAGCTCATCGGAAGTTCCTCTGTTCTCCAATGGGACACTCATGAGTTCCGGGTCCTCGCCACTGCTCCTTGCATGTTCACAAAGGTCTTTGCCGTCATTGCAGCACAAATATGCTGTCTTGGCCACTCCGTGTTTCCTTACCTGGACGACTGACTCCTTGCTGCGCCATCATGAACCCACCTTCTCTCCATTATCCAGACCCTTTGTGCTCTGCTTGCTGGTCTGGGTGTCTGTATCAACGAAGATAAGTCAGTTCTCGTCCCCATCCGTACGCTGACATTAATCGGGGAGTGTCTGGACTCTCTCGGGGGCTGAGCCTTTCTCTTGATGGATTGTTTCACTGCCCTCACCTCTCTCATCATGCAGCTACAACGCAACCTGCGTGTGCATATCTTTTGGTGCCTTTCCCTCCTTGGCCACATGACGGCCTGCACCTCCGTGACATCCCATGCCTGCCTGCATACGCGCTGCCACCAACTGTGGCTCCGGTTTATCGACAAGCTGCACTCAGAGCACTTGGGCAAGCCTCTCCCCTCCTGGCTTCCCTCACCTGGTGGACCACCCTGTCCAAAGTCTTGGCTGCCACCCTGTTCGCTCCTCCCACTCCCCACACCGTGCTCACCAGAGATGCCTCCCTTGCTGGGTGGGGCCTCTGGACACCATGAGAGGCACCGGTGCACATTCAACTGCTGTCCAACAATGACAGCCATGGTGTAGATCAACAAGCAGGGCGGCGCCCAGACCCCTCCCTTGGTGTGGAGGCCATTGACCTCTGGAACTTGTGCCTCAGGCACAGGGTCAATCTCCAGGCTGTGCATCACAGGCACCAGCAACTCCCTGGCGGACACACCCAGCAGGTTCTTCTACGCGACTTACAAGTGGGAGCTCCATGACCCGCACTTAACTCGGTTTTTTGTCAGTGGGGCACACCACACTGGGACCTCTTTGAAATACAAGCTTCCCGTCTTCTGCTCCAGAGGAGCCCGTGGGCCAGGCTCTGAGGGCAACACCTTTCTCCTGCCCTGGACCACCGAACTCTGCTGCACCTTCCTGCCCATTCCCCTGCTCCCACACGTCCTGCGCCACATGCAGCAGGATCGTGCAGCAGTCTTTCTGATAGCCCCCTCCTCGCCTCACCAATATTCCTCCACCTCTCTGCCTGCACCTGAGCCACCATCCCACCGTCTTGGATCTCCTCACATAGGCGCATGGCTGTCTGTGGCACCCAAGCCTGGGCCCACTCCACCTCCAGGCTTGGTATTTGGATGGGGCTTATGTGTAGACAGGGCGTGCTCCACCCCCGTGCGCCATATCCTCACGGACAGCAGAAGGCTGTCTACCAGAGCTTGCTATCAAGCAAAATGGCGCTGCTCTACTGCTTGGGCACACTACCACTGCTACCCTCTGGATTCGATCTCCATTCACATCCTCCTGGACTATCTTCCCCACCTTCAGCTCTCATGCCTCCCCTACTGTTCTCCATGTTCACCTGGCAGCGTTCAGAGCCTTCCTCCCTCCATCTTCACTCACCTGGCTACCGCCTGATTCCTTCCTGGCCTTCTCAACGCCTTCCTGTCAGTGTGGAAACCTACCCCCTCCTAGGACCTGAATCTTGTCCTGTCTGCCCTCACTAAGCCGCCCTTCAAACCTCTTGTGACCTGCTCTCTTGCTCACCTCTCTGTGAAGGTGATCTTCTTGGTGGCCGTCACCTCAGTGAGACGAGCTGGCAGCCATGATAGCTGACCTGCCCTTTCCACAAAGACGAAGTCTCTCTGCACCTGCACCCCAAATTTCTCCCCAAGGTCTCTGTTCTACCTCAGCCAGTACATCCACCTTCCAATCTTCTGCCTCATACTGCACACCCTTCCCAGAGCAAAATCGCTGCATTCTCTCGTTGCCCACCGGACGCTGGCCTTTTATCCCCAACGCATCCATGCCATCCATGCCTCGTCTAGACTCTATCGCCATCGCAGAGTGCTGCCGAGGCCACGCCCTCTCCTCACAACACCTCTCTAAATGGCTCTCCCACTGCATTGCTACCAGGAGTCACGGCCCACTCCATGCGGGTGCATGCCACCACATCAGCCTTCCTCGCAGACGTTGTGTGCCAAGACGTCTGTAAGGCAGCCATGTGGTCCTCCGTCCACACCTTTATCACTCACTGCGCCGTCGCCCCAGCAGTGGTGGCAGATGTGGCAGTCGACCACACCGTCCTACAGACTGACTTCTTGTGAGCCCTTGCACCCAGCTCCACGCTGAGCACTGCTTGCTACTGTCCCACATCTGGACTCCATACAGGAACCTGACTTGAAGGGGAGGTTACTTATGTAACGAGGTTCTTCGAGGTGTGTGGTCCCTGTCTGGATTCCAGTCCTGCCTCACTCCCCCTCTACTGTGGGCTCCATTGCTTGCTGGTATAAGGGACCTGGAGAGGTGTTGACCTGCTCAGCCTCTTAAAGCCTCAGATGCACCACGCGGCCAACACACGCAGGTCAACAGACACTGCTCCGAACGGTTCTGGCTCCGGCGCATGGCGCGCATGCACACCCACCTCTGGAATCCACATGGGGACCAGCACGTGAAGACCCTCCAGTTAGAGTGAGAGACTTCTTCTTCCCGCGTCCCCTTGGCCTAGCAGCTCCCAGCACAGCTGGTTCTAGGGTCATCCTGCCCAAGCCATGGCGAGTCTCCTGTTTGCTCCATGGGGTTCAGTCATGCTCTGGGAGCTGGCCCGTTTCCAAAGGGAGTGTCCTGGGGCTACCAGCCTCGTGGGGGAAGGGCCCTGGAAGGCATACGGGAGAGGGGAGCCCTGGGCTTGGAGATGGGAAGGGGAAACCCTGGGGTGGCTGCTGCAGGGAAAGTTTTGGGGAGCCCTGGGGGAGGGATGGAGAAGGGGGATCTCTGGGCTCCATGGGGGCTCAGTGGGGCTGTGAGCATTAGCATGAGGGTAGCAGGGTCCCCTGTAACCTCCCCTTCTGGGGCTTGTCCTTGTTCTGCTCTCGCTTTGTGTGGACGTGGAATTGCAGCAACTGCTGGAGTGGGGTCACTGGGTGCACGATGTCTCTGCAGTCTGCGGGTGTGAGTGGGCCCCATTGGCTGTGTGTGTCTAGGCTCCCTCCCAGTACATCTGTGGGTTAGACAGACACACACCCGCCCCCCACTCCATGCATGTCTCCGGGCTGCTCCTTCCCTACTGAATGTTCCCAGCACAGCCCCCTCCATGCATGTCTCTGGGCCTTTCTCCCTCCTCCATCCCCCCAGGCCTGTGTCTGGGGTTCTCCCCCACAACGCTCACCTCACCTACTGTGTGTCTCTCGGTTGCCCCCCAACTGCAGCACATCTCTGGATCCCCCACGTCTCTTGCCCTGTCACTGTGTGTCTCTGGGTGCAGCGCGTTTGGTTTCTCTCTTCCCAGGCACTACCACAGCATGGACATCTTCACTCACTACGACATCCTGACTCCCAATGGCACCAAGGTGGCAGAGGGACACAAGGCCAGCTTCTGCCTGGAAGACACAGAGTGCCAGGAAGGTGGGTCTAGCGGCACAGCACTCCCGAGTCGTGCTGGAAGTGAGCAGAGATCCCCACTCAGCACCCCCGGGGCTCTCTGCTCACTGATGTCTCCTCCTTCTGTGGCTGCCCCGTGGGGAGGGGGGATGGAAAGGGGAGGAGGAGACTGCCAGAGTAAATGCCTCACCCTCCATTCCAGATGTGGCCAAGCGATACGAGTGTGCCAACTTCGGAGAGCAGGGCATCACCGTGGGCTGCTGGGACCTGTACAGGCACGACATTGACTGCCAGTGGATCGACATCACTGATGTCAAGCCAGGCAACTACATCTTGCAGGTACGTGGGGGCAGAGCCTGCTGTGCCCTGCTCCGTCCGGTGCATGAGCAGGCGTCTGGGAAGCGGTGCCCCAGTCACCCAGCAGCCAGAGCCTCTTGAAGGTCGTGAATAATCTTGTCTCCCGCTTCCTAGCCCAGCAGAGGTTGGTTTCTAGAGTGTGGGCGTGGCACATGTGGAGCACAGCTGTGTGTGAGTGTGGGACGTGTGTGCACCTGGTGTGGGGTGAGGGGCTGGCAGGGGCCAGTCTCTGAGCGAGAAGTGGTGTATTGGTAGATGTCCCAGAGCTGAGGTTGCATTTAGTTTGGAGCACGATGGGGCCCTGGCCTCTCCTGTGGCAGTGAGTTCCATAGTTCAGGCCTGGCTTCCAAGACAGTTCTGTCTCCCCCACCCTACCATGGATTGCCAGGGTCATTGTCCCTGGGATGCAGCTGTCACAGGCAGTCAACAGTCACTAAGGGAGGCATTTCTCGGGCAGCTGTATCCCATGAGGGCGTTGGACAGCAGGCAGGAGGCCTGGAGCTGGGCTCAGTGAGGAGCCTGTGCAGAGAACAGGGCCCTGCGGGGAACGTGGGCACAGCACCGTGCGTGCCAGGCCAGGGGCTCTGTGCATAGCTAGGCGAGCTGCGATGGCCCAGCCGGGGGTTGGGGAGGTGATCCTGGTGGGGGTGGTGATGGTGAAACTTACCTCATGCAATGAATTAAATCACCTGCTTCTTAAACAATCATTTATTTAAAATCAGTGTTGAAAAAACCTCAGCATGGTGCGAGAACGGGGGCTGCCATTCTGGCCTAAGGGGGAAATGGGTGCCACATGGAGCCTTGGCACGGGGGATGGAGGAGGATACGGGGGGGGGGGTCATATGGAGCCCTGGCACGGGGGGAGTTTCAGGAGGGGTGTCCCATAGGGAGTTGGTGGAGAGGCCAGAGCCCCTGGCGTGTGCAGAGCGTGGTGGCACCAGCAGCAAAGTGTGCAGCCCCGCTGGGCATCAGCCTGTGAATGTCCATGTGACACTTCCTACGTGATCGGCGCCTCCCGCATGGGTCCGAAGCGTTCACTCCCAGCAGGGCCAGGGCCCAGGCACCCAAGGGTCCCGGCAGCAGGTGTCAGTGCCCATGTGGCTCCTAATCTGGCCAGGACCCAGGCTGAAGGGCATTAAGAACTGGCAGCTGCAGTTGGGGCCACAGAGAGTTCCTGAGCAAATGCTGGTGCCTCTGTGGGGCCCTGGCTCTGCAGCCTGTCTGGGCATCCCCTGCAGTGGGCAACCTGGAGCAGCTGCTCTGAAATGTACCCAACAGCAGACAGAGGGACTGTGATGTGCTGGCTGGCAGCAGCAGCCCCAGGGGTACCTGTATCTCAGGGCCAGCCCCGGGGGTGCACTCAATCCCAACAACGTCCAGTTTACTAGAACTGGGCCTTGGGCTGGCAGACCCCAGCGTTTGCAAAGCAGAGGCTTTCTGCCTCCCTGCCCAGCTCCTCTGCTAGTCTTCAGTGCCGCTGTAAATGCTGAACCGGGGAGAGACCTCCCATTGGAGTGAGGGTGGGACCTGCCTGCAGCAGGGTAGATGTCACCCCTCCAGCGCTGCTGACGAGGGAAAGGGGCAGGCTATGCAAGGGGGGAAGGGAGGGTCCTGGGGCTCGGCTCAGCATGGGTGCCAGGCCATCACTCAGCCCCTATGGTTGGTGCTGTTGGCAGGTGGTGATTAACCCCAACTACGAGGTGGCCGAGAGCGACTTCACCAACAACGCCATGAAGTGCAACTGCAAATATGATGGGCATCGCATCTGGGTGCACAACTGCCACATCGGTAATGGGGCCAAGCCATAAGGGGGGCCATGCTCCCAGCCAAGTCACAGCAGGCTTGGCAGGATGGTGTGAAGCACGGTGGCGGTGCTGGCAGAGGGTGGTGGTGTGGGGTGGAGGGAGTGTGGGGGGTGAGACGGTGCAGAGGGAAGCTGGTATTGGCTGTGGGTGCTGGGCAGGGCAGCAGTGTACTATATTTCACCAGAACCTACATATTATCTTGTGCTTCAGGTGACGCCTTCAGCGAAGAGGCCAACAAGAGGTTTGAACAGTACCCAGGGCAGCTCAACAACCAGATCGTATAGCAACCCCAGCCCTCCCCGTACCCCACAGGAGATGGTATCTTCCTCCACTGCCTCCAGCATAGCCTGGTGCTCCTGGGAGGAAGCCGCTCGTCCCCCTGACAGCAGCCAGTGCCTGGCTGGCTCGCAGGTTCTGCAGTGAGCGGGATCTGGGCCCAGTAGCAGCAGCTTCTCGTGCCAGGTGCAGACATTCTGGCCCAGCCTGACCCTGGAATCCTCTTTCCTGGGCTGACATTGCCACCAGACTCTTGTCTTGCCTCACAGGGCCTGATGAGAGGTAGGCACTGTGCCCCATGGCAACCAGCTCAGCTGTGGGAGCACTAGGGATCCCCACCACTGGCAGTAAGGGGGGGGGGCTTCCCCACCTCCTTGTGGAGCTTATAGCTGTGGGGGGGAGACGGAGGATGGCAGGGTTAGAACCTGGGGCAAATCCACCAGTCCCCTGACTCCCTGGGAGTGCTGGAGTGGGTGTGGCTGGCAATCTGCCTTCCCCATCTCCTGCACGGCACTCATCCTGCCTGTCTGCCACCACCCCATTCTCCACGGACCTCTGCTCCCAACCAGCACCTCTGGTTCCCCCTCTGCTGCCCAGCAGACACAGGAATCTCACCAGGGAGCTAGCGAATGCCCCAGGCCCGCTGCTCACAGCCCTCGTCACCGCGTGGCTGGCTAGCTCTGTGCTGCCGCTCTGGGCCCTGTCCCGCCTTCCTTTGTACAGCAGCATGTGGCCATGTACTTGACTGTCTAAGCCACATGCTGCCTGGCTGCCTGGCACGAGCGGCACTGGGCCCTGCTTCCCCTGCCCGAGGCTGGGACGTCCTGGTTTCTTAGTTGTAATTTTATTTTCTCTATAAAATGGATGTTTTGTTTCCCCAAGCGCTGCCGTGTTGCTTTTCTCCTGAGCTTCGCGTGGGGCCACATGGAGCCTGAGTGCAGGGGAGCGCCTGGCCCGTAGACAAAGCAAAGCAGCCCAGCCACTGCCTGCACTCAGCTCCCAGCAGGAGGTAGGCACCACAAAGGGAACATCTGCATGTGGAAAGGCAGCAGCTCGCTTGTCCTGTGAGCGGGGGGCAGGGTGGGAGGCGATCAGGTGGGGGAGCAGAGCTGGGTGTCCCCAGGGTGCGAAGTTGCTGGTGGGACAGGAGGGGGCAGATTGCAGGGAGCAGCACTGGCTGAGGGAGCACTATCAGCAGAGCCTGGCGCTAGGGGGAAGGGGCAGAGGGTTGGTGACAACACCCAACTTGTCCCCCGCCCAAGCCCCTGGCTCATGCAGACGCCGCCAGGCAGCCCGGCCTCTGCTGAGCCCTTGTGCCAGGAAGAGCAGCTGGAGCATGGAGCCAGCCCTGCTCTCCCAGTGGGCTGGGGCTGGCGCTGGCCAGGCACAGATCACAGCTGTTACTGGGCCCATAGAGCATCTCTCCAGTGAGGCAATGGCCCAGCCTGCCCTTGCTGGAGCAGCTGCAGCCAGCAGGCTAAGCAGGGAGCCCCAGGGCAGACGGGCCAAGAGGCCTGGCTGAGGAAGAGTCAGAGCAGGACCGTCAACCCCCAGGGGCCCAGCTCTCCTAGGCAGGATATGTGACGTGCATGGACTAGGCGCCCAGCAGGGCTTGATCAAGGCAGGGAGCCTGACGTCGGCCAGGGAGACTCACGTGGCATCCCAGCCCTGTGCCCCCCCCAAAGATGATGGGAGTGTGGCACGGCCCTGGGACCAGTTTGGCATCGCTGGCCCGGAGCCTGCAGTGAGCAGCACCAAGTGCTGCCCTCTGCAGCGCTGCTCCCCCCAGGGCTCAGCTCCAGGGCAGGGTCCCGAGGGCTGGGCCCAGCCCGCAGGCAAAGCAACGACTGGGCTTCCCCAATGGCACCCAGGCCAGAAGCTGCAGGGCCGGCAGCGCTGCTGAGTGGGAAGAGGGGCAGGAATTGGAGGAGGTAAGTGGGCCAGGCTAGGAGGGCAGGGGCCCAGGGGCCACCCCTGATTAGCTGGGATCATCCACCCAGGAGGTGAGGGCGAGGTAAGCAACTGCTGGGGGAGCAGGGCCCGAGGGGAGCTGGCAGGGCAGGCGCTGACTCCCGTCTCCCAGCCCTGGAAGAGCCATGCGGCTGCCCCGGCCGGGACGGAAGCTATTTCCCCTCCTGCTTGGCTAGGGTGTGGTGAGGGAAACATTCCATGGGAGGGCCACGGAAGGCAGTGAAAGGAGGCCTCTGTGCTGGGCTGTTTTTCCTCTGGCCCAGAAGGGAGCCGTAGGTCAGAGCTGCCTCGTCCTCTCCTCCCCACCCAGCCCCAGCAGCCACTGAGCTCCTTTCATCCGTTAAAACAACAGCCCCGGGCAAGGGCTCCCCAGCCTCTTCCCTCCCCAGCACTGGGCCCCTCAGCCCCACACTGCTGTGCTGAGGGCAGCCCCTCCGGGGGCCCAGCCTGCAGCCAGCCCAGCTGCAGCTGGCAGTTCCCACAACCCTGGGCTGCAGCCTCCCTGCCGCACAGCTCAGGGAAGGGACCAGCCCACGCAGCAGTGGGAGCAGGGCTGCGAAAGGTGAGCTGGTTCCTGCCCCCGTGGGCCGGTGCTTGGGGATGGATGGACTGGAGCAGGGTAGGGAGTCTCAGCCCCCCTGCCAAGTGCAGCACCTCCAGGCTGCCAGCCCTCACTGCCCCCGCACTCTGCTTCAACCTCCCTGCAAAGGGAGTGGGGTGGGGGCAGGTCTCCCTGGCTGAGACGCCGAGGGGAGCGCGGGGGTTGACATTTCTGGGCCCAGGGGAAGAGGGGGGCAAGGACTGCAGCTTGCAAAGCACCCCTCCCAGCAGAGGGCTGGGCTCCATCCAGCCACCGTACTGCCACCTGGGCCCGGCGCCAGAGAGCAGCTGCCGGGCAGAGGAGGACAGAGGCTGGAGCCTGTGCAGCGACTGGAAGTGATTTGAGCAGGATGCTGCCTGCCAAGCCCAGAGCACAACGCCAAGCCTCACGCCTGCAGCAGCAGCAGCCAGCACTGCAGGGTGGGCTCCCCGGCAGGAGGCCCTCCCCCCACAACAACCTGTGCGTGACACTCACCCTGTGATGCCCAGAGCACATGCAGCCCGGAAGGGAGATGCCATGCCAGTGAGTGGGGGTCAGACCACAAACCCGACTAACCCGGGCGGAGGGGGCACCGGCTCCCCCCCACCCACCTTAGTGCATGGATAGAGCAGGCGGACCAGCTCCTGGGGGGCTGCATCTCCAGGATGCCCTGGGCAAAGCTGCGGCCATGGGGCCAGCACTGACCGCAAGGGGAGAGCCCGCTCCCTGCAGCAGCTGGGAGTCCTGCCCGTCCTAAGGGGGCCTGGGCGCAGACTACGCTGACGAGAGCATTTAATGGAGATGAGGGAAGCAGGCAGCAGCCACCTC
Source organism: Emydura macquarii macquarii (assembly GCF_026122565.2). Classification (NCBI taxonomy): domain Eukaryota; kingdom Metazoa; phylum Chordata; order Testudines; family Chelidae; genus Emydura; species Emydura macquarii. The sequence goes on along the minus strand of NW_027132330.1, from coordinate 54,062 downwards.
CCACTGGGAGCCAGAGTCTGGCCCTGACCCAGGTCCAGCCCCTCTGGCTGGGGCATTTCAGGTTCTTGCAATGGGCTCCAAGTCTGGCAGCTCAAGGCCTCCTACCATCCCCCAGAGCCCCTGGCTTTGCTTGTTCGCCTGAAGCCACGTCCACGGTGCCCTGTGCCAGCTGGGCCACTCTACTCTGTGACCTCGGGGGTGACGTTCACCAGCAGCACGTCGTGGCTGCGCCGCACCAGCATGGCCAGGTTGTTCTGTGTCCGTACTGCCTCGTAGATGTCCTCGGAGCGCCGCACCGTCTGCCCATTGATCTCCTGCACAATGTCGCCTGCCTTCAGGCCCGCCCTGCCAAGAGCAGATAAAGTGCTGAGGGCAGGCAGTCATGCACGCAGGGCCCTCTTCCCCCAGAGCCCTGCCCCACATGGGTGGGGACATGGGGCCTTGCCCTGCCTATAGCAGCCAGCAGGAGATGGGCACAGCTACCACAGCGCTGAGTCCACAGGGCGCGCTCCCTCCGCAGCACTTACTGATGAGCTGGGGAGCCGATGATCACCTTGTGGATCAGGACCCCAGACAAGACATCAGGGAAGCTGGGGTCTCGCAGCTTCAGTTCAGCCAGGATACTGCAGACAGAGAGAGCGCGTCACTGAGCCGCCGGCCAGAGGCAGGAAGCCAGAGAGCCCTGGCCTGAGCACAGCACGTCCCAGCACTCAGACAGGCAGCGTGAGGGGCTCTGGCCCGGGAAGTGAGTGCACTGGAGCAGCCTCAGCATGAAGCCAGCATGTGGGACTTTGCCCTGCCTCCAGCCTGAGACACCCGCAGCAGCCAGGCCTCCCTCGCCCCAAACACACAGAGGGGTCAAGGAAGCAGAACCCCTCCCCAGCTCTGTGCGCTCCTGACCCCCCAGCAGCTGCCCAGTCCCCCAAAGACAAGCCAGCTGGAAGAGAACATGGGAGATGGACAGACGGGAACAGAGCCAGCCTGCACCCAGCCCAGCAGCAGCAGCCACCCTGTAACAGGAAAGTCTGGGTTCCCCTCCTGAGCCACCAGTCCGGTTCCAGGCCTGCCACACTCCTTACAGATCGGCATGCACTATTCTAACTCTGTAGTCGGGCCCATTCTCCCCTCCCCGGGCCCAGCCATACGCAGCACACTGGCCCCATCTTCTGGGCATCAAGAGATGCAATTTAAGAAATCAGCCACCAACATCCAAGCACATTAACCATGATTCCAGGAGACCCGAGGGGCCTCTCCCCTCCAAGCACCCCAAGACTGGGATGTATAAGACCAAGGACACATGCAACTCTGGACACCAGGCAGCAGGATCCCCAGGCTGAACTGGAAACAGGACTCAAGAGCAGAGCAGGAGCTCACAACACAGGCACCAGCATCTGCCTGGCCCTGGGAGCGCAGGGGAAGACGGCTGGTTCCACATACCTGTGGCCTTCTTTCGTTGACCCACCACACTATCAACCCCCAACAGACTGAGCTTCGAGAGGCAAGTCAAGATGCACCCCAAGGCCAAAATGGCCTGGCAGCCAGACCCACAAAGCTCCGCCTTACACAGAAGCCAAGTCCCATGCGCAGCTGAGACCTGCCCGACACTCCCTGAAGCCCAGAGGGCGCACACGGGTGCTCCAGTGTAACCCTTCAGAGCACTCGCTGCCTGCATCCCTGAGCGTGTCAGAGCAGTGTGGGGAACGCAGCGCACTGGCCATCTGCTGGGCAATTTCCCATCACCCCAAGTGGGTGCATTTGCATTGGCTCCCAGCGTATTCGGAACCACACTGCTTAGATTCTTCTTGACTGCTAGGCAAAAATCCAGCCACCTGGGATGGAGCAGCGGAAGTGAGCCAGTACACGCAGAGGAAGCCGGGTGTCGGGCAGAGATGAGAAGAGTTCTCTCAGTCCAACTCAGCAAAGAGATGGCTGGGGGGTGACAGGAGGGGTGTAACTGGGAGTGATTGCTGCAAGGGAAGCTGATCTCCCTGGGACCTCATCTGCCAGTGAGCACAGGTAAATATACTAGGGACCGATTGGCCTGGGGGGCTTTCCCAGCTACAGTGTGATTCTCTGGTGGGTCCCTGGAGACAGCGGGGGCCACGAGGGGGACACAGGATATCCTCTCCAGGTTGTTTTCATGAGAGAATATGGCCTCCAGGAGAAGCCCTGGAAGCCAGACTCAGGACACATACCTGGGGGTCAGTGTTAGCATCATCACCCCAATGTAGCGGCGCTTCAGCTCCTTGCTGCTGAACCAGGAGCCTGCAAGAGGAAAGGGAATGAGACATCCCAGGGCCAGGAAGGGACCTACGTGAGCACCCTCCCTCAGCTACTTCACAGCATGGGACCCAGTCCAGTTGGGTCACTCGGCCTGCCTACAACAAGGGGGCTTGGCCCAGGAGAAAGCCACCCTCTCCCCCAAGTTGCAGCCTGCCACTTCCATCCCATGCATCCACCCCTCTACAGGGCAAGTATCACATGGCAGAACAGCATCTGGGGGATGGCAGAGAAGTGACACCCCAGGTCACTGCCAACAGCTAACTGCAGCTGTTCTGCCACCCAGACCCATCACGCACAGAGCCTGGGAAATATGCAGCAGGGGCTGCCTTCGCGTAGAGAGCCCTGATTCTGAGCAAGACCTCTAGGTACATCCCGAGCACTTGCCAAGCCTGAGGCAGAGAGAGGCCCACATTCAGAGTGTAAGGCGAGAAGGGACCACCAGGTCAATGGCCATATCACAACCATTACATTTTACCCAACAGCCCCTGGGTTGAGCCCAATCGCTTGCATGGAAGAACGGACATACTGAGCCCACCAATGGTCCATCTAGCTCAGTCCTGTCTCCTGCCAGTGGCTGGTGCCAGATGCTTCAAAGGAAATGAAAAGAACAGGGCAGTTGCAAGTGATCCAGTCCCAGCTTCTGGCATGGGGTTGCGTCCCTGACCATCTTGGCCATCTAGCTCTTTTTTAACCCCAATTACACTTTTGGTCTTTACAACATCCCCGGGCAACGAGTTCCACAGGTTGACTGTGCATTGTGTGAAGAAATATTTCCTTATATTTGTTTTAAACCTGCTGCCTATTAATGTCACTGGGTTACTCCTGGTTCTTGCGTTACACGAAGGGGTAAATAACACTTCCTTAGTCACTTCCTCCACATCATTCATGATTTTATAGACCTCCCTCATGTCCCCTCTCTCCCTCCAGTCATCTCTTTTCCAAGTTGAAGAATCCCAGTCTTTTTACTCTCTCCTCATACGGAAGCTGTACCATACCCCTAATCATTTCTTCTTCTTCGAGGGATTGCTCGTGTCCATTCCACTATAGGTGAGTGCACGCCACCATGCATGGTTCCTGCTCGATGCCGAGGTGGAGCAGGACGGCTCGGACGCCGGCCAGAGTGCTGCCTCTATAAGCAGGGCTTTTAACTATCCACAATGACTCCAAGATCTTTCTTGAGTGGTAACAGCTAATTTAGACCCCATCGTTTTGTACGTGTAGTTGGGATTATGTTTTCCACTGTGCATTACTTTGCACTTATCAACAGTGAATTTCATCTGCCACTTTATTGCCCAGTCATCCAGTTTTGTGAGTTTAACTTGGTAACTCAGTTTGCTCTGGACTCAACAATCGAGGGTAACTTTGTATCATTTGCAAGCTTTGCCACCTCACCGTTTACCCCTTTTGCAGATCACTGATGAATGCTGAATAGCACTGGTCCCAATATAGATCCCTGGGGGACACCACTATTTCTCTCTCTCCATTCTGAAAACCGACCACTTATTCCTACCTTTTAACCAGTTACGGATCCATAAGAGGACTGTCTCTCTTATCCCATGACAGCTGACTTTGCTTAAGAGCCTTTGATGGGGGACCTTGTCAAAGGCTTTCTGAAAGTCTAAGTACACTATATCCACTCAATCTCCCCCATCCACACGCTTGTTGAACCCCCTCAAAGAATTCTAGTGGACTGGTGAGGCATGATTTCCCTTTACAAAAGCCTGTTGACTCTTCCCCAACAAATGGTGATCATCTAGATGTCTGATAATTCTGTTCTTTACTGTAGTTGGAACCAGTTTGCCTTGTACTGACCTGACCTGTAACCTACTGTAAGCCTACTGACCTGTAACTGCCAGGATCGCCTCTGGAGTCTTTTACAAATACTAGCGTCACATTGGCGATCCTCCAGTCATCTGGAACAGAAGCTGATTTAAGCAATAGGTTACATACCACAGTTAGTAGTTTTGTAATTTCATATTCCAGTTTCTTCTGAATTGTTGGGTGAATCCCATTTAGTCCTGGTGACTTATTATTGTTCAACTGATCAATTTGTTCCAAAACCTCCTTTACTGACAGTCTGGGATGTTTCCTCAGATTTGTCACCTAAAAAGAATGGCTCAGGTGTGGGAATCTCCCTCACATCCTTAGCCGTAAAGACCAATGCAAAGAATTCATTTAGATCTTCTGCAATAGTCTTGTCTTCCTCGAGTGCTCCTTTAGCACCTCGATTGTCAACTGGCCCCACTGATTGTTTGGCTGGCTTCCTGCCTCTGATGCAAAACCATGCTCTGAAATGTCCCTATCCTCTGTTTGCCAGAAGCTGGGAATGGATGATGGGATGAATCACTTGATAATTATTCTGTTCATTGGCCACTGTCAGAAAACAGGATACTGGGCTAGATGGACCATTAGTCTGATCCAGTATTTGCTAGTGGCTCTACAAATTCTTTTTAGGCCTGCCTAATTATACTGTGTGTCTGATAAAGGCATCTTCCAGAAAGTCTTTAATTCCAGCCACCAAGCCTATCAAGACACTGAGAATCCACCTTCCCTTGGGAGTTTGTTCCAATAGCTAATCACCATCACCATGAGAAATCTGCACCTAATTTCTAATTTGAGTTTGTCTGGTTTCAACGTTCAGACACTGGTTCCTGTTCTGCCTTTCTTCACTAGATTAAAGAGCCCTTTGGTCCCTGGTATTTTTTCCCTGTGCACACGCCTAGACACTAATCAAGTCACCTCTCTCGCTTTTTTTTTTTTTTTTTGGTTTCACAAAGATCTCAGTTCATTTAAGTCTCTCCCTGCAAGGCATTTTTTCCAGCCCTCAAACCATTTGTGGCTCTACTCTGCACCAACCCGAAGTTTTTGACATGCTGTTAAAATGTAGGCACCAGAACGAAATGCAACATTTCAGTATTGGTTCCACTACCCCTTTTGGAACTCTTGGTGCCGGTATCCAGCTTGCTGGTCTGAAAGTGATCAGGCCTAGCAGATGCTGTGTAACATGCTCCTTCTTTGCTAGCTGAGTCTCAGGGGAGATGCACCCAGACAGCATGGGCTGAGGGTCTCTTTCCGACTGCCCATGTGCTGCCCTCAGGAAGGCCCCAAAGAGAGCAGGGGACAGGCAGGCACTCATGGCCTCTGACTGCTCAGTCCCCTCACACCAGGATGGGAGAGTTCCCTAGTCCCAGGCCAGACCTGGAGCCATGGCCCTGAAAAGCAGAACTTCACTGGCTTCCCTCAGAAGACAGCAGGGCCTCAGGGCCCTTCTCCAGAGCCCAGCTGTTCTAAGGCACCTCTGCCTGGCTCCAGTCCTTCTGGCTCCCCAGCCACCACAGCTGAGTAAGGAGGCAGCAAGTGCAGCTGAGAAGAGGAGAACCAGTCTGCAGTGGGGGAGGCTGAGAACAGCACCAGGAGATGCTGGCCTGGAAGGGTTCCTCCAGGGGACAGGCTTTTCCCTTGGATTCTGACGTGCCGGGAGGCGGCTGAGGCCCAGGAACAGATGACTGACAGCCCCCCGGCACTTCTAGCTCCTCTGCAAAGGCTCTGAGTCTCCCCACTTCCACAGCTCTGCTCCACTCCCTCTGCCTGTATCTCCCCCCTACCAGCTCACTCACTCTTGCGCTCTTCCCCCTTCTGCAAGAATTCCCGCAGCCGGTCTGAGGGGATGGCAAAGGAGATGCCCGCAGTCACCTTCATTGTGTTCACCCCGATCACCTCGCCATCCTGTCGGGAGACAGTCACCATGCACAGCAGGCAGGGCATCAGCCTGTCACATGCCATCCCTCCTGCCCCACCCACTCTGCCTCTTGCAAGAAGAGGAGGATCGTGGTTGGTCAAGCAGGGCTCAAGCCCATCCCACCCAGGCTTCCACCAGTTCGCTCCTAACACACACTTGACTGGGAGAGGGGTCAGGTGGTGGTGCTCTCACTGGGGTGAAGGGATCCCATTGGCTGTGCGGACCCCGCAGCCCATCCTCTGTGCCTTATGAGTACCAGACACCAGTCTAGTTACCCCCAGATTTGGAGTCTGGCTCTGGCCAAGTCAGAGTCTGGACTTGGGCAGGGCCATGAGATGAGCAGTTCGGGTCAAATGGCTCCTCGCCAGCCCAACCAAGGGTCAGATCCTGTGCTCCCAGTGGAGTGCAAAGGGTCCCAGCTGCCCCACCTCTGCACTCCCGGTTGGCAACATCCCTTCCACACTGCAAACAAGTCAGGGCTGGAGCACACAGCCCAACGGCAGCACACTCCCTCCCAGACACACCTCTTAGAAACAGTCAACACACACATGGCAGAACTTACCAGGTTGACGAGGGGGCCCCCCGAGTTCCCGAACTGCAGCAGGAGAGAGAGGAGGAGAGTTAAGCCACAGGAGCGACATTCCCAGCAGAAACAGAGACAAACCCAGAGGGCCTAGGGTGGGTCGGTAACACAGGCAGCGAACACAACCAACACCCCTGGGGAAAATACCCCAGATAGCCCGAAAGCAGGATGAGGTGAGGCGGGGTCTTTTCACCATATGCCCGCTAAACCTCACCACAAACAGGTCCCTTTTCCCTGGGTCCCACCCCCCACCCCAAATAATAGCAAAATTCTTCTGGCTGGACCTCATGCTGGATTCAGCCAGGCACGCCCCATGCCCTCCTGCCCCGGCCCTGCCCCAAGTCCCCCTTACATCAATGGCGGCGTCAGTCTGGATGTACTCCACGTTCGAACCAGCTAAGCCCAGCTCCTGGCTGCCCCGCTGAGCAGAGCTGACTATGCCCGAGGTGATGGTGTTCTGTAGAGCAAAAGGGCTGCCCATGGCCACAACAAACTCACCCTGACGCACCTCTGAGGAACGGCCCAGGGGCAGCGTGGGCAGAGCTTGCTGGGGGAGGAAGGGGAGAGAGAGGCAGGTCAGCACAGCCCCAGGAAGTGCCCTGGAGGCCGACAGCTCAAGGCCAGGGTGCAGCTGTAGCAGCAGGCTGAGACGACCCGACCCCCTTGACAGAGGAGGCCAGAGAAGGAAAAACTGCTCCCACCCGGAAACGCTCCTGGGTCCCACACACCTTGGGGTTGATTTTGATGGTGGCAATATCTGCCACCTGGTCGACTGCACAGACCACAGCATCGTAGAGCTCCCCGCTAGCCAGCTTCACCCGCACCCGTCGCCGATTCGCCACCACGTGGGCATTGGTCACGATCAGGCCATCCGAGGACACCACAAAGCCAGAGCCATTGGAGATGGGCACTTCCTTGCCTGAGAAGGGATGCCTGCAAGAGAGAGCCAGAGGTAACTGCGGGGAGAGGCCAGAGTTAGCGCCCCCTCAGTAACCCACGACCCCCTTTGTTCAACACATGCCCCCTTCCTCTCTGCTTGCTGGGACATGCCTCCTGTCCGACACGGGCAACTCTCCAGGAGACAGCCCCGCCCCATCACTCCGGGCTGCCTGGAGAGGCAGGGCTAGGCAGGATCCCAGCACCGGGGCGGGTCTCTCCCCGGAAGAGGCGCGTTCAGACGGTTCCGGATCCACCCAGGATCTTTACGAAGTGAGCACCTGAGATTCTCCCCAGTGGCAGAAAACAAGGGCTCTGTGCAAGGGGCTGCGCAGGGGAAGTGGGGGCCCTACTCAGGGTCCGTGTGTGTGTGTGTGTACACTCAGACACACACACACACAGACAGATAGAGACACACAGACACACACACGGGCAGCGGTCTCTTGGGGGGGATGGGTCAGTACCAGGGAGATGGGCCGGTTCCGGGGGCGGGGATAGGACATGGGCCGGTTCCGGGGGGATGGGCCGGGCCGGTACCTGCCCAGGATCTCGATGTAGACCAGCGCGGGGGCAGCGGGAGGAGCCGGTTCCGGGGGGGGATGGGAGATGGGCCGGGCCGGGCCGGTACCTGCCCAGGATCTCGATGTAGACCAGCGCGGGGGCAGCGGGAGGAGCCGGGGCTGGGCCGGTTCCGGGGGGGATGGGAGATGGGCCGGGCCGGGCCGGTACCTGCCCAGGATCTCGATGTAGACCAGCGCGGGGGCGGTTTTCTGCACCACGTCGGCGATGAAGTTGAAGGCGGCGCGGGGGGAGCCGGGGGCTGGCGCGGGGGGAGCCGGCACCGCGGCGCGCACCCGAGGCAGCAGCGCGGGCAGGCGCGGAGCGGGCGGGTCCCTGTCCCTGTCCCGGGACCAGAGCAGCAGCAGCAGCGCCCCGGCCCCGACCCCAGCCCCGGCCCCGGCCAGCGCCCACCGCGCCCGGCCGCCAGGAGGGGGCGCCCCGCGGTCCGGGCAGGGGGCGGCCGCCAGCCCCCGGGCCCGCGCCAGCCCCAGCCCCAGGCCCCCCGCCGGGCCCAGCAAGGGCAGGGCCCCGCCCCGACAGGCCGCCCGCAGCCCCAGCGCCAGGGCCGCAGCCATCGTCCGCGCGGCTCCTGCGCCCAGAGCCAGAGCCGCGCGGGGCAGGCCGGGAGCGCCCTTTACCCCGAGCGCGGGGCAGGCCGGGAGATGGAGTCCCCGAGCGCGGGGCAGGCCGGGAGCGAGTCCCCGAGCGCGGGGCAGGCCGGGAGATGGAGTCCCGCGCGGGGCAGGCCGGGAGCGCCCTTTACCCCGGGCGGGTTACCCGAGTTCCCTTCTTCCCTTTCCCATTCCCAGACTGCCCCGCGCCGAGAGCGGCCGCCGTGGGTAAGATGGCGGCGGGTCCTGGGCCTCGCTGAGGCGGCGGCTCGGGGCGGGGATGGAGCCTCCACTGGCCTCGGGGCCTGAACGGCTCTTCGACGCGCACCGGTGAGAGTCCGGGGGGAGGGCTGAGCGGGGGGGGGGTGTCTCGGTCTCGGGGGGAGGGGCGTCTCGGGGCGGGGGGAGCGGCCTGGTGGGGGGGTGTCTCGGTCGGGGGGGGGGGGGGGGGGGAGGCTTGGTCGGAGGGGGAGGAGGCCTGAGCGGGGGGCGGTGTCTCGGTCTCGGGGCGGGGGGGGGGGAGGAGACCGGGGGGGGGGGGGGTTGTCTCGGTCTCGGGGCGGGGGGCGGTCGATCACCAGGTACCTGGTATCAGACCCTGACCCGAGTTCTCTCTCTTTCTCTCTCTGTCAGGTTCCCCAGCGATGGCTTCCTGCTGCTGGCCCTGCTGCTCTATGCGCCCGTGGGGCTCTGTCTGCTTCTCTTGCGCCTCTTCGTCGGCGTTCATGTCTTCCTTGTCAGCTGTGCCCTGCCAGACAGCCTGCTCCGGAGGTGAGGGGGAGGGGTGGGGCTCTTGTCAGTCTGCGACCCCCAAGGTCCAGGGTGCAGCCATCTCCGACCTGTCTGCAAATCCTGGGGAGCCCCCTGGCTCTTGCCTCTCCCAGGCCCACGGCGGCTTGCAGGCTTTGGGGTTGCTGTTAGATTTGCGGGTTGGAATTGTCAGCTCTGCCCTGGTGCCTTTTGTGCTCGGCAGATCCTTCATCCCCAGCCCCAAGTAAGGAGACTCCTTTGCTGGTGACTCCAGGGCCTGAGCCCTGTGATACGTGCAGCCCGACAACAGGTTTTTCTTGTCAAGGTGACAGACTGCAGGGGCGGATATCAGGATGGCAACCAGCCGGCAAGTGCGCCCGCAGACACTCCTTCACGATGCCAATCCTGAGCTCTCCCCACACAGTTCAGCTGGTTGGCGCCCCTCAATCCCAGTTTGCAGCCTCCCCACCATTCCAGCCCTGGATTCTCCAGGCACAGCTCTGTAGTTGCCCCCATTTCTTATCCACAGTCCCCTGTTATCCTAGCCCTGGCTTCCCCCCAGATTCTCCGTCCTGACATACAGCTTCCCCTGCTATCCCAGTCCTGAGCTTCCTTCTGCTCACCCTGTCACTTGACACATGCTTCTGAGGCCCCTCAGTTCTAATTCCACAGGGCTTCTACAGCCATTGCTATTCTCATCTTTATGTACTGGTCACCTAAACCAGTTCTGGTCAAGATGGGATTGGGAATCTCTGTTTCTGTTGGCAGGTTTATTGTGCGTGTGATGTGCTCAGTGCTGGGTCTGTTTGTGCGGCAAAGTGACCCCCATTTCCGTGATGCCAACATCAGGGTTTATATTGCCAACCACGTGACGCACTTTGACCACAGTGTCATCAACTTACTGACCTCATGCAATACGGTGAGTGATGCTGTTGTCTGGGCTGCCCCCCCGGAGCACTTCCCCTAGGACAGGGGTGGGCAAACTGTTTGGCCTGAGGGCCACATCTGCATATAGAAATTGTATGGTGGGCCATACAGAGGGGTGGGGCTATGCGAGGGGAGGGGCTGCCACGCAACACTGCTTGGGGCTGGGAGTGGCTCCAGTCAGGGTGCCGCTGGGCCCATGTGGTGGGAGGGGGGTGGGAAGAAGGGGCAGGGCTGGGAGGGGGAGCGGCTGCCACCATGCCACAACCACAGGTTGAACTAAAGGGCTTGATTAAAAGCTCAGACGGGTCATATGCGGCCCACGGGCCATAGTTTGCCCACCCCTGCCCTGGGAGAAGCACTTAGTGGTCTGTTAAGGGATTGGGAGCTAGCTCTTGGGTCTTTCTTTCTTAATTAATAATTGAGCAAGCCTTGAGCGTCTCTCTAGGCTTGTGTGTTACGGTGTTGGGTTCTGGTTGGTTCAAGTTAAGGCAGGGCAGAGAACCTGGCCCTTCTGCAGGAATGGGGCCTAGATTAGCACAGGCAGACTTGCAGCCTCTGCATCCTTTCTTGGCTCTTTAAATAGCTCAGGGAGGAAGCACAGTTGGTTTTGGGACTTTCCCAGGTGCTGGCTGTTTCCTGTGGGTGCAGAGGACTGTGTGCACCTGCACAGGAAGCAGTGAGCAATGCTGTGTGATGAGTCTCTAGCCAGATATTACTGCTCACAATAGAAACAATAAATGCTGTCTCCCGAGAGGACTTGGCACAGTCATGAAGGGCAACAGACTTGGGCTTTGCCGGGGAGGGAAGGGAAGAACGACAAATCTTGTAACCGAGGCTTCTCTCCTGCCATTCACAATTGGGGGCAGTTCAGAGGACACCTGGCTGCTGCTGTATGTCCAGGGCAAGGGACGGGGGGAAGTAAAGGGTGTTCTTGGGCAGCCAGGACCCAAATTGATCGACAGGCTGGAGTATTGGCAGGGAGGGCTGGTGGGGTCTCTAATTTGCCTTGCTCTTCTCTTGCAGCCTGCGCTGAACGGCACGCCGGGTTTCATCTGCTGGTCACGGGGATTCATGGAGCTGGGGGCGGTGGGGAGCCGGGCAGAGCTGGTGCATTCCCTGAAGGTTTATTCATCCCATGTGGGGAATCCTCCTCTATTGCTGTTCCCGGAGGAGGCAGCCACTAATGGCCGAGTCGGCCTTCTTCGTTTCAGGTAGTGGTAAGGGGGGTCGTGTGGGGAGAGGGGGGCAGGGGCAGGTCTGCTTTAGCCCACTTCTGTGACCGTCGTTAATCGCGGGGATGTTTCCTTTTCAGCTCCTGGCCATTCTCAATCCTGGATGTGATTCAGCCAGTGGCTCTGCAAGTTCAGAGGCCCTTAATTGCTGTGGTGAGTCCAAAGGTGTGGGACAAAGAGCTCCTAAACTGTAATTAGTGCGTGCAGCTCTGGGGTAGCGTGATATTGGGTGGTTGTTCTTCAAATGCTTGCTTATGTCAATTCTATGTAGGTGTATGCGTGTTGCGTAGATGGCTGCCAGCTCTCCCCTAGAGGTATCAGCCAGGTTGGCTCTGGTGTCCCCTACAGTAGTGCCTTCATGGCGCGGTGTATAGGCATCTGCCGCCCCGCCGCCTTAGTTCCTTTTTTCAGTCTGTGGCAGTTGCTGGAACATTCCTTTCTGCTTGCGTAGCAAGTCTCTCCCTTAGCAGTACCTGTAGATAGAGTGAAGTGTTAATAGTGGTTAAGTGTTAGCTGATAGTTGTAGTTAGAGGAGTTAATTCTCCTGCCCTGCCAAGTGGGCTTACCCGCAGGGCCTGGGACATGCTGCACTCTGAAAGCTTTGAGCAATGTGCCACTTGTCCTAAGAAGATACCGGTTAGTGATCCGCACGAGAACTACTTAAAGTGCCTTGGTCTACATCACAGCACAGAGAATCACAGTCCCGCTCTGCATTGAGGCAGAACTCCCCAGTGCTGCGCCGTTTGTCGTTCAAGGTCAGGGCACCAGACCATGGCACCAAGTGGCATGGCACCCCCTCGCTCCTTCAGGAGCGGGTCTTCAGACTTGGAGTCACCTGTGAAGTCCTGTGGAACCAAGGGAAACAGACGCTAAGGCGCGCACACTTAGGATCTAAGCGCACAAGAGGCTATGCCATCGTGGCTGCCACCTCATTGGCAGCTGCCACCTTAGTGGCCGATGTGGGTTCCATGGGCTGCTCAAACCCTCCAAGGCTCTGTTGGAGGGCGATCCCAACTGATGCAATTGGAGGAAATAGGGGAATCAACCCTGGTGCTGGTGGATATCTTGGCACCCTTGGGTCATGCAAGAGTTTCCTCACCCCTTAATGAAACGATCTCAAACACCGGCCTCCCTTCAGCCCACAGCAGAATGGGTCGAAAGGGAGTATGACGTATCTTTATACTCACCTGGCTCCCTGGTTGTTGTGGCGGTCAACGAGAGGGAACAGCAAGGACATCCACGCCCATTGCCAAAGGCGAAAGGCAAAGAAGTTGGATCTGTTGGGGAGAAAGATCTACTCCATAGGAGGTCTCCAGCTGAGAATTGCAGACCACCAGGCTCTATTAAGTTGGTATGGCTTCAACTCCTAGGTGGCAATGTTCAGATTTAAAGAATCCAGAGTGGAGTTCAGGGCCTTGACAGATGAGGGCAGAGCAATATCCGAGGCATCTCTTCAGGCAGTCTTGGATGCAACAGATGCGATGACTCACGCCATAGCCACGGCAGTAGTCATGAGATGGAGTGCATCGCTAAATCCTCCGGCCTGCCTCGTGAAGTACAACAGACTGTATGGGACCTGCCCTTTGAAGGGCAATCCCTTTTTTCGGAGCAGACACACACACAGCTCCATAGTCTAAAGGATTCCTGAGCAACTCAAATTGCTCAGCCCCTATACCCTAGCCCCGCCAAAGAAACACTTTAAATCTCAGCCTTTGGGCTGGTTCTACCCACCGCAACACCAACAAAGATGTGATTGGGGTAGACGGCAGAACAAAGGGTCTAGGAGGAGGCAACCTCACAACTCCTTTTTGCCCTCCACATGTGCACCCGGGAGGCAACCATCAGGGCCTAGACAGAACTTTTGAAGGTGAACCCAAGGATGGTGCAGCAGCCCAGAACTTGGATCCTACCCCTACATTTGGGGACCGTCTATCCCATTTTTACCATGTCTGGTCCAACATTACATCAGATCAATGGGTGCTCCGCATGGTAAAAGTGGGATACACTCTTCAATTTGTTTCCCTCCCTCTCTGTCCCTCTTCAGGGTCTCTTCTCATGAGAGACACCACGCTCACTCCTAAGAGAGGTGGAAGAGGTCCCAACAATTTTGCAAGGCATGGGCTTCTGTTCGTGCTACTTTTTGATCCTGAAGTCCAGCTGGGATCTCAGGCCTATCCTAGACCAGTTGTTCTTTGAGTGCTTGCTCATGTCCATTCCAAGTAGGTGTGCGCGCGCTGCCTGCACAGTTCGCCAGAAAATTTCCACTCAGAAGTACCTGCAGCGTTGGCCCCGGCGCCCCCTGGAGTCGTGCCTCCATGGGGCTCTATATTGGGGTGTGCCGACTCTCCACCTCAGTTCTTTCTTGCCAGTTGGCTCCAACAGAGGGGCAGGCGGGGTGGCTCTTGGAATGGACATGAGCAACACATCTCAAAGAACACCAGTAACAGGTAGGTAACAGCTTTTTCTTCTTCGAGTGCTTGCTCATGTCAATTCCAAGTAGGTGATTCCCCAGCCAAACCAAGGCGGTGGGGTTGGAGTTCAGTGAACTACAGACTGGAGTACAGCTCTGCCGAAAGCAGTGTTGTCCCTGGCCTGCTGAGTGATTGCATAATTGTCGCTATCAGAGACAAAATGAGGGGAGAGCCTGTTTTGACACACAGGATCTTGTGGATCATGCATCCACACGTGCTACAACTTAGCAAAAGTGCCACCTCCAAGGTTGACAGCACACTCCGCAATGGCAGAAGTGTCATCTGCCACTTTCGTGGCGCAAGTCCCGATCCTGGGTATCTGTAGAACGGCGACCTGGTCATCTGCTCACACCTTCTTTTCTCACTGTGTGATAACGCAGCAAGCAAGAAAAGATGCAGCTTTTGGCCAAGCGGTCCTTAGAATCATAGAAGATTAGGGTTTGAAGGGACCTCAGGAGGTCATCTAGTCCAACCCCCTGCTTAAAGCAGGGTCACAGGATCACAGTGAAGCTCCAGTCCCACCTCCTAAACTTATGGCTTGGGAATCACCTGCATCGGAATGGACATGAGCAAACACTGGAAGAAGAAAAAATGGTTACTAACCTTTCCATAACTGTTGTTCTTCGAGATGTGTTGCTCATGTCCATTCCAAATGTCCACACCCACCTACCTCTCTGTTGGAGTTGCCAGCAAGAAGGAACTGAGGGGGCGGCAATTGCCTACGTACTGCACCATGAAGGCGCCATTCCTGGGGGCACCAGAGCCGACTCGGACGATACCCCTACGGAAAAGCTTCAAGCAGCGGTGCATGCGACACGCATACACCTATGTTGGAATGGATGTGAGCAGCACATCTTGAAGAAGAACAGTTATGGAAAGATCAGTAAACATTTTATAGTGCTGTTACTTGGAGCCCTGTGCCCTCGTGCTGTGCCTTGGGGTTCTTTCCCACCACTCCAAATAACTTCTCAATGGTCGTGTAAGGCAGATGTTCTCCTTTTCTGCACTGCTTTCTGCTGGGGGATTTCACTGAAATCAGCTTTACTCTCACATCTCGTAAGTTCCAGTGGCAATACTGATACATGTGTGATCGACTGACCTGCCTAGGCAAGGCACTTTACTGTAATATTTGATTACCCCACTGATTTGAATGTGTTTGTTTTCACCACACCTCAGGATGGGGTGGTTTAGGGCTGTCACATGGAGCCAGAGCTAACGCCCTCTTGGGCAAGCGGGGACACCCTTGTCTGTGGATATTTGTTCAGGCTGGAGGCTGGGTCAATCTCACAAGTGAAGGTTCCCTCTCTCAGCAGCAGACTCAGACAAGCAGGCAGGGATCCCATCTGGAAAGTATGTTGTCAGAGCCTGGAGACACCATTGTCTGAGGCTTCACTGACCCATTCGACTTACAATTTAGAGCAGAAAATAAGAAAACCAAAGGGACACACACCAGCCCCCCGTCCTAGGTTACTCCCTTTCAGCCATGGTTGTCACTGACTGTCATGATAACCGAAGAAAGTTCCAGGAGTTCTAACCACAAAACATTCGACTGAGAACGAGAAGCTAATTGAGAGACGCTGCTTAGGTCGACCTGTCGTTATCCACGCAGTCCTCAAAAAGTCTGGCCTCATGTTGCTGATTGAAAGAAATGTGACTCAGTGTCAATTTTATAAATGTTATTAAAACTTTTAAGCAAAATCCCGAAAACCTCACCAAAGATAAGCTTTTGTTAATACTGCTAAAAGTAAATTACGAATAAAACAACAATTCAACTATCAAATCAACCAGTTACCTTCAATGCTGGATTGCAATTACTTCATCAAATTAGTTGAATCATCAGATTAATTCAACAAACAATAGACAACATGGCCTTCCTGAGTGGAAAAGTCTTGAGATGAGATTGTACCAGTTTATGGAAAATTTGACCAAAAATCTTATAAAAAATCTGATTGAAAACTCCTAGCAACAATTGCCACTCAACATTTATCCATTAGCAAAATTAAAAATAAATTGGACATCTTTTAATCAGACTTTGTTATTCTCACAATCAAGACAATTTAATACTCTTTATATTTAGGAATTAGGACGTAAATCAAACACTTTATCTTTGAAAGTTTCATCTCGATAGAGAAAACTTTAAAATCTCTCAATGAAATGAGATGGTCGAGTTCAGGATCCTGACAAAGGGAAGAAAGGAGAACAGCAGGATATGGACCCAGGACTTCAGAAAAGCAGACTTGACTCCCTCAGGGAGCTGATGGGCAGGATCCCCTGGGAGGCTAATACGAGGGGGAAAGGAATCCAAGAGAGCTGGCTGTATTTTAAAGAAAACTTATTGAGGGCACAGGAACAAACCATCCTGATGTGCAGAAAGAATAGCAGATATCGTAGGCGTCCAGCTTGGCTTAACAAAGAAGTCTTTGGTGAACTTAAACACAAAAAAGAAGCTTACAAGAAGTGGAAGCGTGGTCAGCTGACCAGGGAGGATTATAAAAATGCTGCTCGAACATGCCAGGATGAAATCAGGAAGGCCAAAGCACAATTGGAGTTGCAGCTAACAAGGGACGTGAAGGGGAAGAAGAAAGGTTTCTACAGGTATGTTACTAAGAAGAGGAAGTGAAAGTGTGGGTCCCTTACAGAATGGGGGAGGCAACCTAGTGACAGAGGATGTGGAGAAAGCTGAGGTACTCAATGCCTTTTTTGCCTCTGTCTTCACAGACAAGGTCAGCTCCCAGACTACTGCACTGGGTGGCACAGAATGGGAAGGAGGTGAACATCCTGCAGTGCTGAAGGAACAGGTCCAAGACTATTTAGAAAGATTGGACATACACAAGTCCATGGGGCCGGATGCAATGCACCCGAGGGTGCTGAGGGAGTTGGCTGATGTGATTTCAGAGCCATTGGCTGTTATCTTTGAAAGCTCGTGGCAATTGGGGGAGGTCCCTGATGACTGGAAAAAAGCAAATATAGTGCCCATCTTCAAGAAAGGGAGGAAAGAGGATCCAGGGAACTACAGACCGGTCAGCCTCACCTCAGTCCCTGGAAAAATCATGGAGCTGGTCCTCAAGGAATCCATTTTAAGGCACTTGGAAGAGAGGAAGGTGATCAGGAACAGTCAGCATGGATTCACCAAGGGAAAGTCATGCCTGACCAACGTGATTGCTTTCTATGAAGAGGTGATGGCCTCTGTGGATGTGGGGAAAGCAGTGGACGTGATATACCTTGACTTTAGCAAAGCTTTTGATACGGTCTCTCACAGTATTCTTATCAGCAAGTTAAGGAAGTATGGGTTGGATGAATGGACTATAAAATGGATGGAGAACTGGCTAGAGCATAGGGCTCAACGAGTAGTGATCAATGGCTCCATGTCTAGCTGGCAGCCGATCACAAGCGGAGTGCCCCAGGGGTCAGTCCTGGGGCTGGTTTTGTTCAACATCTTCATTAATGATCTGGAGGATGGGGTAGATTGCACCCTCAGCAAGTTTGCAGATGACTCTAAGCTAGGGGGAGTGGTAGATACCCTGGAAGGTAGGGATAGGATACAGAAGGACCTAAACAAACTGGAGGATTAGGCCAAAAGAAATCTGATGAGGTTCAACAAGAACAAGTGCAGAGTCCTGCACTTAGGACGGAAAAATCCCATACACAGCTACAGACTGGGGACCGACGAGCTAGGCAGTAGTTCTGCAGAAAAGGACCTGGGGGTTACAGTGGATAAAAAGCTGGATATGAGTCTGCAGTGTGCCCTGGTTGCCAAGAAGGCTTAATAGCATATTGGGCTGCATTAGTAGGAGCATTGCCAGCAGATCGTGGGAAGTGATTATTCCCCTCTATTTGGCATTGGTGAGGCCGCATTTGGAGTATTGTGTCCAGTTTTGGGCCCCCCACTACAAAAAGGATGTGGAAAAGTTGGAGAGAGTCCAGTGGAGGGTAGCAAAAATGATGAGGGGGCTGGAGCACAAGACTTATGAGGAGAGGCTGTGGGAACTAGGCTTGTTCAGTCTGCAGAAGAGAAGAATGAGGGGGGATTTGATAGCAGCCTTCAACTACCTGAAAGGGGGTTCCAGGGAGGATGGAGCTAGGCTGTTCTTGGTGGTGGCAGATGACAGAACAAGGAGCAACGGTCTCAAGTTGCAGTGGGGGAGGTCTAGGTTTCACATTAGGAAAAGGGTTTTCACTAGGAGGGTGGTGAAGCACTGGAATGGGTTACCTAGAGAGGTGGTGGAATCTCCATCTTTAGAGGTTTTTAAGCTGCAGCTTGACAAAACCCTCGCTGGGATTATTTAGCTGAGGTTAGTCTTGCTTTGAGCAGGGGGTTGGACTAGATGACCTTCTGAGGTCCCTTCCAACTCCATGATTCTATGATTAAATCCATAACTGCATGTCTCCCTGTCACTAGCCACATCCCCAACCTTCTCTGTTCCTCTCGGGTCCTGCCCGGCGAACATATGAACGGCCACACTGGGTCAGACCAATGGTCCATCTAGCCCAGTATCCTGTCTGACCACAGTGGCCAATGCCAGGTGCTGCAGAGGGAATGAACAGAACAGGCAATCATCAAATGATCCATCCCTCTGCACATTCCTAGCTTCTGGCAAACAGCAATCCCTGCCCGTCTGGCTAATAGCCACTGATGGCCCATCCTCCATGAACTGACCCAGTTCTCTCCTGAACCCTGAAGCATGCATGGGTTTGCCTCAGGTTGTCTTCGCTGTCCTGTCTGTTCTTCCCCCTCGCCTGCACCGCTGGGCGTGTTGCTCCCTCTGTCCCTCACTTGTGGTCCTGGCTGTAAGTGCCATGGTTCCTGTCTCACTGGCTGGCTGTGGCTCTGTCTGGGGCCGAAGTCTCACTGTGCTTTCTTCCCCAGAGTGTGGCTGACTCCTCCTGGATCACAGAGCTGTTCTGGACCTTCTTTGTTCCCTTCACAGTTTATCAAGTAAGGTACTATCTCTCGCTCTCCTTTCAGGTGGGAGGTGGGGAAGGGCCCTGCTGTGTTTACCTCTCTCAGTAGTGCTGAGAGCCCTGCTGTGTCCCATGTCTTTTGGTGCTTACCTGGCCCCACTGCCAGCATGTCGCAGTGCTTGCTGGCCCTGGGCCGTGGTCCTAGGCTGTCCAACTGGGTGCCAAGTCCCTGCTTTCTCGGCTATTGGTTCTTGAGAGGGGTTTGCTCTCTGTCGGGGAGAGGGGGCGGGATCCAGCACCAGGAGGGGGTGCCTTGGGCCTCTACAGGGCCTTTTCTCTAGTTTTCTCTGCTGTTTTTCCCTAGTCCGCTCCTCCCTCCTCTGCTCTTTGGTGGGTCCCTGCAGCTGGCTCAGCCATTCCCTGAAGTTGATCCCTCTGCCTGCTGCGAGGCTTCTTCTGAGACTTCCCTGAGTTCCCCCTTTCCGGCTCCTGCCCTTCTTCCCCTATTTGGGCCTCTCTCCCTGTGAATCCCAGGGCTTAGCCAGTCTCCTTCCACCCTCGGCTGGCAGAACGGATCTGTATGTCCGCATTAGAATACGGAACTCAGCGTGGGGCAGCATTGAGCAAAATCTCCTCGGCTGCTTGCCAGAACCCAGCATCTTTGGGGGGCCAGTCCCTTGAACAGGGCCACGTGCTGGGCTCTTTGTTCCCTCCTCCCTTATTGTGGCACTGCAGGCTAAGGAGAATAAGCCAAAGACCAGGAGATCTGTATCTATGGAGCAGCTCTCCTTCCCTTGCAGCCGGCCTCCCAGTTGAGTTGAGTCCCTCCCAGCATGGAGCTTGGGGACGGGTTGTGTTCTTTTCCCTCAGGCTGGGTCTCATGTTGTAGTTTTCCTGCCTACACCTTGTGTCTGACCCTGGGGCCTCTGTGTTCTTTCTGTCCTCGCTGGGACAGCAGCTCTGCCCAATTAGGGTCTGCCTGGGAACCCCTTTAGCAGGCCACTTATACCCCTTTTCCTGACAGTTCATGAAGAGACTAACTCGAATAGGCCCAATTCCTCCTCCCCCATCCCCCCTCCCCCAATCCACCTCCCTCCTCTGCCTCACTGCTATTCTTGCTATGACCCCTGGGCCTTGGCCCTCTCGCTGTGGGAGGGGAGTTCAGTTTCACTGTGGAATTAAGGAAGGGCCCTCACGCTCAGACTCCCAGCCACTCCAGGAACAGTCAGCCCGGTGCTGTTGTCTCCCGTCAGATGGATGCCGCCTGTCTTCAGACAAGCTGATGAGCCGAATGAGGAGTTTGCGCTCCGAGTTCAGGAGGTAGAAGGGGCCTGGGGGAGGGAGGGCTGGGGCTAGAGGAGGGTTGGGACTGGTTCAGTGAGTGTGAACAGTGTCTGTCGGGGTCAGAGGGCATCTCCAGGAGGTGCCAGGGTGTGTATCTGGCTGGAGGTGGTATCTCTTGTCCGATATTTATTACCCACCAATCTTCCATGTCCTTCATGGCTTGGTATTTATTTGCCCCCCTGCAGCTCGAGTGGAAGCGAACTTCAGCGGCCAAGGGGAGGCTGGCTAATGGGAATGAGGATATAGAAATGGACTGTACCACAGCCTTGGGGAAAGCAAAACTCAGCGCTTAGTGTTCTGATGCTGGGGGGGACCACACCATCTCCATCCCAGGGCACTGAGAGAGTTGGCATGTACCACTGCTAGGATAATAGCAAGGGTTTCTAGTTATTTCAACGGGGGGGCGGCGGGGGTGTTGTCTGCCTAGGCCAGGGGTTTTCAGCCTATTTATGCAGCCCACAATCTGTTATGTGGGCCACATCCAACAGTATCTGTGTGGCCCTGAGGATGTCACATGGGCCACAGCTGTGTGCTGATTGGGCCGCAGGTTGAGAACCACTGTGCTAGAGAACAGCCAACGAAGTGCCAGTATTTGAGAAAAGGGGGGAAAGTGGTCCAGGCAACTCTAGCCCTGCTAGTCTGACCTCACTAACATGCAAGGCTTCAGAACAAATTGTGACGGAAAGAGTCATTAAAGACATGGAGGTGAACAGAAACGGGGATGTATCATAGAATCGTAGGACTGGAAGGGACCTTGAGAGGCAGGACTCAAGGCAGGACCAGGCGTTATCTAGACCATCCCTGACAGGTGTCTGTCCAACCTGCTCTTAAAAATCTCCAATGATGGAGATTCCACAACCTCTCTGGGTATGTCTAAACTGACGGCCATCAGATCGACCTTTCTGGATCGACTGAGCGGTCAATAAAGACCCGCTCGATCAATCCAGAAGTCGATGCTGTAAAACCACCCCCTCAAGTGGCGTAGCGCTGCATCGACGGGAACATGGTTCCCATCGGCGCAGTGCGGTGAAGATGGCGCGCAGAAGGGAAGCACAGCAGTCGACAGGAGTTACACAAGTCACTCTGTGTAGCTTGCGTAACTCCCGTCGACTGCGGCCAAATCACCAGGTCAGTGTAGACCAGGCCTAGGCAATTTATTCCAGTGCTTAACTACCCCGACAGGAAGTTTTTCCTAATGAGCAATCTAAGCTGCCTATTGCTTCTTGTCATATCCTCGAAGATCAAAAAGAACATTTTTTCCCCCCTTCTCCTTGTAACAACTTTTTACGTACTTGAAAACTGTTGTCATGTTCCCCCTTAGTCTTCTCTTCTCCAGACTAAACAAACCCCATTCTTCAAACTTCCGTCGTAGGTTATGTTTTGTAGACCTTTCATCGTTTTTGTTGCTCTTCTCTGGACTTCCTCCAGTTTGGCCACATCTTTCCTGAAATGTGGCACCCAGAACTGGACATAATACTCCAGTTGTGGCCTTATCAGCACAGAGTAGAGCGGAAGAATTATTTCTTGTGTCTTGCTTACAACAAGAGATGAGAAGTGTAATGCAATGTGGATTACCAAAGGTAGATCATGCCAGACTAACCTGATACCTTCCTTATCAAAGAAAGGGAACTGATTTATTAAATTATATCTACTGCATTTCCCTTGTCTCTGTGGACTTCCATGAAGCATTTGACATGGTACCACGTGAGAAATTATCATTTAAGATAGAGAAAATGGGGAATAGTACAGGAATTTTAAGGTGGGTAAGGAGGTGACTAAGGGGAGACAATGGGTTGTACTGATAGGAGAACTGTTGAGCTGGAAGGACATTACTAGTGGTGTTCATCAAGTATCAATCTTGAGACCAAGCTTATTTAATATTTTCATTAGTGAGCGTGGCACAAAAGGCGGAAGTGTGCTAATAACATTTGCTGACAACGCAAAGTTGGGAGACAGTCAGTACACACAAGGATCAGAATATCATACAACAATTGGATGATCTTGAGGACTGGAGCAATAGAAATGGGATGAAATTCTTGTCACCTAGTATTCAAGGAAGATGAATTAAAACTGGAGCAGGTAGAGAGGGGGGTAGTAGGATGATCAGGGGAATGGAGAGCCATGGCTTGTTAATAGAGCAAAACGAAGGCTGAGGGGAATATAACTGCTCTCTATAATACATCGGGAGAAAATGCCAGAGAGGAAGACGACCTATGGAAGCTAAAGGGCAATGTTGGCACAAGAACAAATGGGGATAAACTGGCCATGAAACTGAGGCCGGAAATTAGAAGGTTTCTAACCATCAGAAGAGGGAGGTTCTGGGACAGTCGTGAGGGCAAGAAGCCTAACTTGTTTTCATAGCTTCCAAGGCCAGAAGGGACCATTGTGATCATCTGGTCTGACCTCCTGCATAGCATAGGCCAGAGACCTGCCCCGAAATAATGTCAAGAGCAGATCTTTTAGAAAAACATCCAGTCTTGATTTAAAAATTCAGTGATGGAGAATCCACCACAGCTCTTAAACTTCTCTTTGTTAAGCTGAATAGATTGAGCTCCTGGAGTCTGTTACTATAAGATCAAATTCCACAAGTTTATGAATAGCTTTAGAAATGGGGTGGTCTGCGATAGCAGGGGGCTGGACTAGAAGACCGTAACCATCCCTTCCAGTCTGATGTTCCTATGTACTCCTGGCTCACCAGCTATCCCCCCCATTCAAACACTGCCTAAGGGCTCCACCTTCCTCAGTGTCCCTTAGCCGGAGGCTGGTAACCAACAGGTGGCTAGTATAGTCACTGCACCTCATTCTGTGCTGGGTGCCTCACAGCCCCTGCCCCCAGGAACTCCTGGCTCCACGTTAGCCCTTCTGGGTAAGGCTGAATCTCACAGCACCAACCACATCTCTCTGCTTGATGTCTCTGGAACATCAGCATGGATCCCTGAGAAATCCCTTCCCTGCAACTCCCAGGTGTGTGCGTGCATGCAGGGTGTGTGTGGGCGGGCGGGTTTGTGAGCAAGTCCCTGGATCTTGTTGCTCTGGGCATGTGATTCTGACTTTCCTGTGTGTTTCCTGCAGCTCTTGGCCATGGAGCTGGGTGTGATTTCCACACGACTCACCGCAGCGG
This sequence comes from Emydura macquarii macquarii, assembly GCF_026122565.2. Taxonomy (NCBI): domain Eukaryota; kingdom Metazoa; phylum Chordata; order Testudines; family Chelidae; genus Emydura; species Emydura macquarii. The sequence goes on along the minus strand of NW_027132330.1, from coordinate 30,602 downwards.
ATAAAGCCGAGCATATGAAGAGGCTGAGACACACCCCACCTCACCTCTTTGCCCCAGGTGTGTGTCTGCCCTTCCTGCTGCTTTGGTGGCTGCTGCTGGTGCTAAGTCAAACCTTCACACCTGGGGGAGGGAAAAGGACATGCCCCTCCCTGGGGAGGCAAGAGGCGCTCCCGGGAAAGGACATCACCCCAGCCTGCCTGCTCAGAGTGGGATAAGGGCAGATCTGATCAGGTGGGGATCCCCTCATTGAGCCATGCACTCTCTCCTGGGCTGCCCATTCATGCCCTCTCTTCTTACTCTTGTAGCCTCAAGCCCGTCCTTGGAAGCCAGGCCCAGAGCATCTCCCAGCCTGGCTGGTGTCAGGCCTCTTGCTCCTGAGGATGTGCGGATCACAGAGATGGCCCAGCGGGTCAAGGAAGTGCTCCCACATGTGTCTCTGGGAACCATCAGGAGAGACCTGGGTAAGCACGTACCTGGGACTTTAGAGCACACCCTGCGGGGCAGAGAGGTGGGCTGCTGCCCCTCATATCCTGCTCCATAACACCCGGAAGTGGAGGCCTTGTGATTGCTGTGCTGTGGGGCTCACTGGGACATGGAGAAGCCCTGCACAGGTCTCTTAGCTTCAGCAGCAACTCCCCTTACTGAGTACCTGTGTCCCCACAGCTCAGACCAACTGTGTGGACACTACCATCGCCAACCTGCTGGAGGGCAGGGTGCCCTTCGTCCCTGAGGACAAGGAGCCAGAGACCGTCCTGCTTGAGCCGTCTACGTCCCAGACTCCAGCTGCCTCCAGCACTCAGTGCCCTGCAGCTTCATCCACCTCCAAGGTGCCTGCTGGTGGGACGTTGAGAGGGGGATGTGAGGAGCCTGGAGCCCCCTGGCCTACAGGTGTTCTCAGGGCTGCAGCGGCGCCCTGCCCTAAGCGCTGGTAGCTGGGGCTCAAGAGAGAGCTGGGACTGCTGAGGAAAGAGACAAGAAGTCAGGGCAGGGAATGGCGGTAGGCTCCCTCTCCCTTGCTAGACCTAACTCATGGCCTGGCAGTGTGGGGAGCAGGGCACCATGGGCTGGCCGCTAATGGGACTGGAGTCTTCTGCAGCAGCCAGTGCTGAAATTCACAGTGAGAGGAGTAGGTGCCGAGGTTGGGATGCGGGGGTGGGCACACGCTGGGCTCATTGGCAGCTTGCCTACTCCCTCAATGCTCTCTTGCCCCCAGCCATCTGTGAAGCTCTTTGCGAAGTCCCCCGTGGAGAGGCATTTGTCCCTGCAGGAGCGGAAACACATGCTGTATGCCTACGCCAGGAGGTGAGTGCCTATCCCTGCTGTGTCTCAGGATCCCTGCCTGTCTGCCGTGACCACAGCAAGGGTGGTCAGTGTTCCCAGGTCTGTACCTGAGCGATACTCTGCCCTGCTCCATGCAAGGGTACTGGTGCCCTGCTGAACCCTGCCTCCCAGCACAGGGTGGTGGGATAGGGGCACCGAGCTGTGGCACAAAGCAGGGAGGGAGACGTGGGTGGATTTGGCTCCATTAATCTTTGAAACATATGACCCTCTCAGTGGTTCTGGGGCAGCTCTCACCAGTTTGTCACCACCCTGGGGCCCAGGGCAGTCCACTCACTGCTTCTTTACTCAGTTAGTAAATTAAATATAATTAATGCCAGTCCATGTAGTTTATGGCAAATGGGGCTTGTCAAAGCTCATTTAATTCTTTGGGATGACAAGATTGGTTGATAAAGGTAACTGCGAGCCTGTAATAGACCTGGACTTTGTAAGCCATTTGACTTAGTACTGCACAGCATTCTCATTAGAAAATTAGCACCTAGTGTGTGGCAAAGTGGGCTAATGAGTGTAACTGGGGAGTCATGAGTAGACGTAGGAGTAGAGAAGTGATTCTCCTGTGTATGTGGTATTAGCACAGCCAGGGCTGGAACACAGCGTCTAACTCTGGGACAGCATTTTTGAAAAGGGTGTTGAACAACTGGAGAGGATACAGAAAGGAGCCCCAAAAATTATTGGAAGGCTAGAGAAAATGCCTTGCAGCTAGAGACTTAAGGAGCTCATTCTGTTTAGCTTAGCAAAAAGGAGATTGAGAGGTGACTTGATCAGTGTGTAAGCATGTTCACTGAGAGAAAATACTGGGTGCTGTTGGGCGGTTTAATCTAGCAGAGAGGTAGAACAAGACCCACACTGGAAGTTAAAGGCAGACATAGTCCAATTAGAAGTAAGCACATTGAGGGTGATTAACCATTGGAACAAACTCATGGGGGAAGTGGTAGATTCTCCATCTCTCAAGGATGAGAGAAAGCAAATGCAGATGGAGCTGAGGGGAGGTGCTTTTCCTGTGGAGAATTTGACTCATTGTTACAATGGGGCTTCTGCATGTCTTTTGGTGGCATGTGTCCTGTAGCTTTCAGAGCACCCAGGGATAATGACCACGTTGTTTTGCTTGGGGCCTTGTGCCTTGGGGAGCTAAAGTGCAGTGTGACATGGGCTGACCTTACTTCTGCATTCTCTCCCTTGGGATCAGTCATTCATGGAGTACTGGGGCTACAAAGCCAGGCTCTCAGAGAAGTTCAGGGTATATAAGTTTGGGGATTCCACATAGGCAGGCCAAAGAGCCCAGGGTTTCTTGAGAGGACTGACCTGGGAGCCAGACTTCTGTGAATATCTTAGTATGCCTTTTTGGAAGATACACTTTAGCCCAGCACTAGATCTTCACATATGTGTCAGCGTGCACCCCGCTGTGCGTGATCGTGCACCTCATGCTCACAAGAGCGGAGGTTTTTCGGAATAGCAGTGTCTGCTGGGAGTGGCATGAACCCTCTGCTGCCTTGGGCTCCCGTACGATGCATAAAAGGTGGGCAGCTGTGACCTCGGTTCCTTCTTGTTGCCCATGGCAGGGAAACGAAACCTGGTAAGTGTCTGATCCAGTAGTTCTCAGCTCAGGCTAAATACCAAATTTCCAAGGTCCTCAGTCACTTCTCATCAACTATTCGACAGCTGTGAATTGATCCAACCCATCTGGACAGAATTCCACTGATCAGACCTTCCCATTGCAGGCTGCTTATAGTGGGCGCAACCCCTGTGGGTTCCAGCCCTGTCCATCCTGCACTGGGCTAATTCCCTTGAAGGATGGGCGCAATGGGTGCCCCTCGTACCTGGGGAATTGCATATTGCATGAAGGTGCTTGCTGTGCTTGTCCTCCTCTGCCAGACCATGTGAGATGCGAGGCTGAAACTCCACCTTCTGGAACAGTCCATGCAGGTCTTGTCAGAACACGGAAACAAGTTCCAGAATCCTGTTTGGGGACAATCCAGCATCATTACCGTGTTGAGCAGACGCAGGCAATGCTTCAGACAAGCACCAAGAAGACAGCACTGAGGAAAGATCTATCAAGACACTGGCATTGAAGCCAACCTCGGCATCAGTTTCGAAGCTGGCACCAGCACCTCTGGTGTCAAAATCAGGGCCCAAGAAGGACCGCTCTGAGCACGGGGCAGAAACTGAAAAAGGAGCTCTGTGTCTTCCCACAAGGACAGGCTGCAAAGTGCAGAGAGGCGTCCACCAAGCCCCATGCGACATCCGGGACAGGGGACAATGCCTGCTGGCACTGAGCCTGGCTCTGGAGAAGCACCCCAGGCGCCCAGAGAGTCAGCCACGCTCCTGTGGCATGTTCTTTTGTCCTAAGGGGCTCCTGGGGCCCAGCAGTGAGAAGCCAGTCTCCACCAGTAAGGAGAAGGAAGAGATCTCTCTCTCCAGTAGGCCATCGACACCTGAATACTGAGAAGAGCCAGTGCCAGGAGCAGGGCAACACCAATACCCCGTCTCAGCACTGAAGATTTCTCCTTGTTATCACCAGTATCTTCAGCACCGGTGTCGGCACTGGATGACTTTAAATTGTTCCAGCAGATCCTTGTAAGTGTTGCTGAGACCCTGGTGATCAAGGCATCTGCTACACTGGAGCAATCTCCCAAGCGGTTTGACAGCCTGTTGGCTTCTGGTCCCTCCCCACTAATGAGGGACTGCTGGACCCAGCTAAAGTGCTGTGGCAGGCGCCAGCCCCAGGAAAGCTAATGGTGAAGCGAATTGAGATGCAGTCCCAGGTACCTTCCACAAGATCTGAGTTCTTGCACACTCCCCCCAGCCCAGCCTCCTTAGTCACACCAGCCATGCAAGAGAAGCTGAGGCTGAGATAAAGCACAAGCACCCCAGATGCTTCAACTTCCTTGCAGCTGCTCATGGCCGACTGTCAGGCCCTGCTGGCCAAATACGACTTCCTGACACGTGACAGGGTGACACCCGAGACAACAGAGAGGAGCTCAAGGGTATAACAGCGGCTATTGGCTAGAACAGCCTCGCAGGTGGCAATGGATGCCTCTAGTGCTGCGGCCTGGTTGATGGCCACCACAGTGATCATGGACAGTGAGTGAACTGTGGCTGCAGGCATCTTGAGAGAGGGGCAGGCTGTGAGGGCTCTGGGCTGTGCAGCAAGCTGATGGGCAGCCCTCTGCACTCACCGAGGGACTCGAAGCCACCTTGCACTCTCTGGGGATTTGCACCTCTCCATACCATCCCTAGCCTCAGCAACGCACACTGTCCCACCACCCCACACAGTCAGAATATCATGCCAAGAAGCTCCCAAGATACTACATGGGGCATCAGCCTTCCTTTCCCTCAGCAATGCACCCAATCCTTCACACGTCAGCCGATCGACAAGACAGTCGACAGTCTAGAGAACACCACCTTCAGAAGCCACCTAGCCCCATTCCACCAGGCGTTGTCTGCCCTGACATCAGACAAATTGATGTTCCTGGTCTTTGCCCAGGGTACCCCATCCCTTTTCTTTAAGACTGCTACAAGCAGAAGCAGCCTCATTGTTTTGTCTAGAAGCCATAGAGACGGTCTCCCCAGAGTTCAGGGGAAGATGCTTCTACACCTGGTATTTCCTCATTCCGAAGAAGAAAGGAGGTGTAGTCCTAGCCCTGAGAACACTGACCAAACACATACACCGTCTCAGGTTCAGGACGGTAACCGTGCCTCCATAATCTCCTCTTTCCAGGCTCAGGACTGGTTCATAGCTCTTGGTTTGCACGCTGGGTATCCAGCCCACAGGAAGTACCTCGGATTCACGATGGGCCCGACCATTATCAGTGCAGGGTTCTGCCCTTTGGACTTTCTGGTGCTGAGTGCTCATCAAATGCCTTGCAGTAGAGGCAGCACATTTAAGAACCCAGGGAACCATTTCTACCCATACCTGGACAACTAGCTGGTCAGGGCAGGCCCCAGCAGGAGACTGGAAGAGCCTTATATTACATTCTTTCTCTGTTCTCTTAACAAGGACTCCTTGTGAATTAAAGACATAGTCTCTGACACTGTCTCAGACAATAGAGTTCACAGAGCCCCGGCTGACCCCGAATCAGCAATGGCTTACCTGCTGGACAAGGGATTCCATGTTCTTCAGTCAGAGGTGAATGATCTATGGGCAAGACCTATAGTGCATATGTATCTGAGACTTTCAGGCCATATGTCTACATGCACATTGCCAGACTTCACCTACGGCCATCACAACTGTGCTGAGGTCCAGGTATTCCCCATCCAGATATCATGAACAAATGGGTCACAGTCCCCTGGAGTACTGGCAGAGCCTGCCTGGCCTCTACATTTCAGGACTGTGAGACAAGGGGTGGCATCCTCAGTCCCTTCCCTAACAACTTATCATGGCAACTTATCGTGGCAACCTAGGCAGCAGTGACCATGAAATGGTCGAGTTCAAGATCCTGACCAAAGGAAGAAAGGAGAACAGCAGGATACAGACCATGGACTTCAGAAAAGCAGACTTTGACTCCCTCAGGGAGCTGATGGGCAGGATCCCCTGGGAGGCTAATGTGAGGGGGAAAGGAATCCAAGAGAGTTGGCTGTATTTTAAAGAAAACTTATTGAGGGCACAGGAACAAACCATCCCAATGTGCAGAAAGAATAGCAAATATGGTAGGCGTCCAGCTTGGCTTAACAAAGAAGTCTTTGGCGAACTTAAACACAAAAAAGAAGCTTACAAGAAGTGGAGGCTTGGTCAGATGACCAGGGAGGATTATAAAAATGCTGCTCGAACATGCAAGGATGAAATCAGGAAGGCCAAAGCACAATTGGAGTTGCAGCTAACAAGGGACGTGAAGGGGAACAAGAAGGGTTTCTACAGGTATGTTACCAACAAGAGGAAGATTAGGGAAAGTGTGAGCCCCTTACAGAATGGGGGAGGCAACCTAGTGACAGAGGATGTGGAGAAAGCTGAGGTACTCAATGACTTTTTTTGCCTCTGTCTTCACAGACAAGGTCAGCTCCCAGACTACTGCACTGGGCGGCACAGAATGGGAAGGAGGTGAACATCCCGCAGTGTTGAAGGAACAGGTCCAAGACTATTTAGAAAGATTGGACATACACAAGTCCATGGGGCCAGATACAATGCACCCAAGGGTGCTGAGGGAGTTGGCTGAGGTGATTTCAGAGCCATTGGCTATTATCTTTGAAAGCTTGTGGCAATTGGGGGAGGTCCCTGATGACTGGAAAAAAGCAATTATAGTGCCCATCTTCAAGAAAGGGAGGAAAGAGGATCCAGGGAACTACAGACCGGTCAGCCTCACCTCAATCCCTGGAAAACTCAAGGAATCCATTTTAAGGCACTTGGAAGAGAGGAAGGTGATCAGGAACAGTCAACACGGATTCACCAAGGGAAAGTCATGCCTGACCAACCTGATTGCTTTCTATGAAGAGGTGACGGGCTCTGTGGATGTGGGAAAAGCGGTGGACGTGATATACCTTGACTTTAGCAAAGCTTTTGATACATCTCTCGCAGTATTCTTATCAGCAAGTTAAAGAAGTATGGGTTGGATGAATGGACTATAAAATGGATGGAGAACTGGCTAGAGCATAGGGCTCAACGAGTAGTGATCAATGGCTCCATGTCTAGCTGGCAGCCGATCACAAGCGGAGTGCCCCAGGGGTCGGTCCTGGGGCCGATTTTGTTCAGCGTCTTCATTAATGATCTGGAGGATAGGGTAGATTGCACCCTCAGCAAGTTTGCAGTTGACACTAAGCTAGGGGGAGTGGTAGATACCCTGGAAGGTAGGGATAGGATACAGAAGGACCTAAACAAATTGGAGGATTGGGCTAAAAGAAATCTGATGAGATTCAACAAAGAAAAGTGCAGAGTCCTGCACCTAGAACAGAAGAATCCCATGCACAGCTACAGTCTGGGGACCGACGAGCTAGGCAGCAGTTCTGCAGAAAAGGACCTGGGAGTTACAGTGGATAAGAAGCTGGATATGAGTCAGCAGTGAGCCCTGGTTGCCAAGAAGGCTAATAGCATATTGGGCTGCATTAGTAGCAGCATTGCCAGCAGATCGCAGGAAGTGATTATTCCCCTCTATTCGGCATTGGTGAGGCTGCATTTGGAGTATTGTGTCCAGTTTTGGGCCCCCCACTACAAAAAGGATGTGGAGAAGTTGGAGAGAGTCCAGCGGAGGGCAACAAAAATGATGAGGGGGTTGGAGCACAAGACTTATGAGGAGAGGCTGAGGGAACTAGGCTTGTTCAGTCTGCAGAAGAGAAGAATGAGGGGGGATTTGATAGCAGCCTTTAACTACCTGAAAGAGAGTTCCAGGGAGGATGGGGCTAGGCTGTTCTCAGTGGTGGCAGATGACAGAACAAGCAGCAATGGTCTCAAGTTGCAGTGGGAGAGGTCTAGGTTGGACTACAGGTTAGGAAAAAGTTTTTCACTAGGAGGGTGGTGAAGCACTGGAATGGGTTACCTAGGGAGGTGGTGGAATCTCCATCCTTAGAGGTTTTTAAGCTGCGGCTTGACAAAGCCCTGGCTGGGATGGTTTAGCTGAGGTTAGTCCTGCTGTGAGCCAGGGGTTGGACTAGATGCTCTCCTGAGGTCCTTTCCAACTCTGTGATTCTGTCAGGGACTGGCTGTGGCCCCCTGCCTGACCCACCTGAACCTACACATGACTGTCCTCGAGCTCAGGGCTTATATTGCATTGCTGTCTATTCTGCGGAGCTCTACCGTGCAAGTGCTGACAGACAGCATCTGTGGGAAGCACTAAATAAACTAACAAGGGGGCCCTTGATTGTCCCCTCTCTGCCTGGAACCCAGGAAGCTCTGGAAATAGTACCGTCAATATTGGGTGACCCACTGGCTGTCCCTCTTCCAGGGATCAGCAATGATCTGGCAGAGTGTCTGAGTAGGCCGGGGAGCCATCCACGAGTGGTCACTGCCAAAGTCCATCCTGCGCCCAACATTTAGCAGGGGATTCCCACCAGAAACTTCTTGGTCACAGAGGACACCAAGGGTCTGAACTTCTGCTCCTGGGGAGGCGTGAGCCCAGGTTCCCTGTTGGATGCCTGTCTCCTGATGTGCTCGAAAGCTCCTCTTCTTTCATGTCAATTCCGCTGACCTCTGGGACACTCTGCGAGATCAGACTGGACAAAGCTATGATCATCCTGATAGTCCCTCCCTGCCAAGAGAGTTTTGGCTCTGAACTGTTACAGAGATGTCTGGGATGCCCTCCTCCTTTCCAATACACCTGCCGACTTGTCTGAGTGTAATAGCTCAGAATCTAAGTGTTGGCTTGGATGCTGGCTGGCCGAGAACTACTGAAGTCGCAAGGTGCAGTTTCTGTCAAGAGGTTTTTATGCAGAACAAGAAATCTTCCACCAGGAAAGCTTATTCCTTGAAATGGAAGAGTTTTTCTAAGAGGGCAACTCAGTGTCACGTTGACCTAGCAGAAGCCCTGGTACTGAAGATGTTGTAGTATAATCGTGCTCCTGAAACACACAGAGTTAACATTTAACTCTCACCTTGCCTCAATATCTGCGTGTCACACCTTGGTACAGTCATACTCGGTCTTCTCCCACCCTATGGCATCAGAATTCCTCCAGTGGCTTCCTTCAGACTTGCCCTCCAGTCAGAGAACTGACTTCCCTGTGGGACCTGTTGTGATTATTGGGCCTAAACATTTACCCAGATTGTAAGCTCAATTGTAAAACATGTGAAAGTTCCTAAGATGTCACAATAACCCATAATATTTTGCTTAGGAATTAACCATGGAACCCGTAGGTCAAATTATTTTCAATAGACAATGTTATAAGCAGGTGCAAGAAAACCAGACAGACTGAATTAGTCCAGACAAAAAAGTCTTGCTGATACGGTTCAAGGACAGTGTTGAGATTGGATTAATAAACAAAAGAATGTGGATCTGGAAATTAACAAGTCAAAGTTGGTGTGGCAAATACTAGGCCTGTTCGGTGGACAGAATAATGAAGGACTGAACTAGGCCTTTCTCTTTCTCCTTTTTTGAGGTTCTTAAAAAGAGACGTTGACAAACCTCAGCAGTTTTCGTCTCGTCCCAGCATATCTTGGCTCCTCGCATTTTCCCTGGCCCTCGGACAGAAGGAGCAGACCAGACCAAATAATTTTTCTCCCATAAGGAATTGTGTTTTGCACCTGTGAGTACCGAGAATCACCATCATGGCATCCAGTTTTCAGCCTGTTGGTCGCGAGCCCTGATTGCCAGCACCACAGAGGCACAGAAGATCCTGCTCTGTCTCCGTTCCCTTTTGTGTTACTTTTTATCCTCTTGATCTTCTCTCTCTCTCTCTGCTTTTCATCAAATCCTGAAATCAGCTGCACTGCATCATCACAGAGAGATGCGACAGCGCTGCCCTGTATAAGGAGCAAGCACCCAGCCAGATGGTGCCCTGATCGGAAAGTGAACCAGGGACCAAGCGACAGATGAAGTGGCCAGTCTGCCAGCCCAAGTGCCCATTCATAACCAATCAGCTGTCCTGTGTTCCAGAACATCAACCAAAGTTGTATTTCCCCCCCCTTTTCTAGCCTCTCTCCTGTGTCTGTTAAAACAGGAGACGTGAATACCCTTCACACATCAGGACTTAGTATAATTAACCGTCTCCTCTTCATCAAAGAAAGCTGCTTGGTGGAAATGAGAGACTGATATTTTGCCTCCAGAAGGAAAGAGACTTGAACAGTTTTGTTCTGGATAATCACTCGGTGCCACTTTCAGCATCGGGGCTTGTTTTCATCTCTTGTTCTTGTGTTTGATCAATAAACTTCCAGCTTTAGACAGAGTGCCTTTGGGTGTTTGTCAAGGACCTGAGTAAACCGGGTCTGTAGCAAATCCCTGAACCTTCGTCACTGTTTGAATGTTGGACAGTGAGCGAGTTGAACACCTTGAACTCTTTTGGTCTTTGAGATCAATATAGTAGATCTCAGTGTTGTCCTAAAACTCCTATGGAGCCTCCCTTGAACCACTGCTGGAGTGCCCCGTCTGCCACCTTACGGCCAGGGGAGTCTCACAGGTGCCATCGTCTCAAGTTGGAGGGTCAGCAAGTGCCAAGCCCTTACAGCCAGGCCACCGTACGCCTTCCCTAGGTTCGTGGTGGTGCTGAAACGATGGCCCAGGTTCCACCCTAAGGTGGCCGGAGGATTCCACCTAACCTGGCCGCTGCCACCCAGTCATCTTCCTGAGCCACCCCCTGTGCCATGTGGACAGAAGCTGCATGCCTTGGGCAGCGCCAGAGCTGAGCTGTTACCCAGCAGCCCAGGCCTTTCAGCCTGCCTCCCTGCCTTTTTGTGGGCATGCCCAGGGCCTCTCCAAGAGAATCACACCATGCACACCCCCAGGGGAGACTCTCCCTCCAGCGGGCAAGGCACACTGCGCCAGGGCTCAGGCAGCAGTCTCTGCCTGCCTCAGGAATGTTCCACTCGGAGATCTGCAAGGAGTAACTCAGCCTTTCCTTTAGCGTGCTAGGCCAGCTGGCCAGATGCTAAACGCTAGAGAGCAGGCGTGGCTCACCCCGTCAGCCCAGCGGACACAGCTTGCCAGCCACCTACAGCGGGATCCACACTGACACACGCCTTGGAGAGCAGAGAGCAGTTACTTACCCCACAGGAAGTGGTTCCTGGTGACCCGCCATCCATCCCAGCCGTGGGCTGCGATGCATCCGCAGGAGGGTCATGCCACCTCTCTCAGAAGAGCCACGGTGCTGCAGGCGAAGTAACCAGTCGGTGTGCTTTAGTAGAACGCCGGGCGGGGCGGGGCAGGGCTTGTGCTGTACAGAGCAGCTGAGCCAATGGGGCCTTCAACCCTCTGACTACAGTGGGCCTAGAGCCGGGTGTAGGGGTGTGGACTAGGAGGGGTCACCTCAGCCAGGGAGCCACTGCCCCTCCCTCCACTATGCAGGCTGGGACTGGCTTATTTCCCCCAGGCCGAGTCTGGTGGTGTCATTTTCTGCCTGTGTCTGAACCCAGGTCCTCCACTTCGGTAGTATCTGACTGGAACCCAGGAGTCCTGGCGTCCCGATCCTGAAGTGACTAGTAGGCCCCTCTATCTGATCCCCTCTGCTGCCATGCATGACTAATGGACTTTTCCTGCCCCCCTAGGAGATACACAGAGAAATACGGGACGCCGCGGGCTGATGGGAGCCACTGAGGCAGCCTCCCCACCCTCCTGGCTGTGGTGTGTGTGGGGCTCGGGTCGAGGGGAGCGTGACCTCAGCATGGCCATTCTGCATGGGATCCCAAAGTCTCCGAACCAGCACGCTCGCCAGATGCGCTGGGGTCTTCGTGGCGTGTGCCAGCCTGGGAAAGCAGTGCCTAGCTGCCCATGGTGTGACTGCGGGGCAGTAAGTGCCTGTGGTCTGTGCATCAGACTGTCTCCTACTAGCCAGAGACAGGGTTGGAGAGCGGAACCGCTCTGCCCTGCCTGCACCCCATGGGGGACTGGACTCAGCATCAGCCCTGGCCCCTGCGCTCGCCTCTTGACTCCTTCACGGGGCTGTTGTATGAAACTGGGGGAAGCGGGTCTCTTTTCAGCTACAATAAATTTAATTCTCTCTTATGGCCCAAGGCTGAGGCCTTGAGGTGATGGGAGTGACGAGGGGGGAGAGGGCGCCCTCTGACGTCTCTGGGGGGCAGCACCGGGGGGGTGGGGAGCTAATCTCCCTCCAGGCCACGATTGAAACACATTGTGTAGGTCCTGAAGCTGTCCAGTCCTGAGACCAGCAGCTCGATGTACCCCTGGGCTCTGCACCCGGAACTCCCCCAGGCTCCCTGCAGCCTGCAGGCATCGCATTCGGTAGCTTCAGGCCCCTGTTGTTTTGTAGCTTCTCTCCACCTGTTCGGAGTCTGCACCTGAGGCTCCTCTGGCCTGGTGCCGGTGCGGCCCAGCCCCCTCCTGGCTTGAACTCAGGGCCTCAGCTAGCAGGGCCCTTGCTCTGTTGCAGGTCCCAAGGGAGTGACAGGCGGCCTGGCCAGGCTGCTGCTGTTCATGGGGGTGACTCCAGCAGCTGGTGAGAGATTCCCCCACTCCTGCCAGGGGGAGGGGCCTGTTGTGCTCCCAGGAGGCAGTGCCTGGCTGGAAGAGATTCCTGAAGTAGAGCCTCCCTCCTGCTGCTCCCTGGGCAGCTGGGTGGGGGGCGGGGGGTGTCAGGTGAGACCCTTTTAAAACTCTGTGTCGAAAGAGTTCTGTGCTGTGCTGGTCACCTGAGCTCTGCCTTATAGAGGGGCTCCTCCCCAGCGGGGCCTGGGCTTTCAGGCCCCCGGGAGAGGAAGAGGAGTGGGACTGCCCCATGCGGCAGGGCTGGTGCAGGCTGCCTGCGGCCCAGAGCGTAGAATCAGGGTTCTGTAGTTTCAGCTCCATCCTCCCTGGGTGAAGCGAGCGGCACCGCCCCTTCCTTTCTCTCCCGGGGCTGGCAGGCTGAGCTGTGAGTCACCCACCCTCCGCCTTCAAAGAACTGGCTGCCAGTGAAAAGTGCAGGTGATGTTGCTTGTTCCCCAAACCAGCTGCTGCTGCTTTCAGGGAGGTTCATGGGGTTCTCCTGCTGCAGGGCAGGGAGTGATCTCAGGCCAGGAGCCTGCAGCGGTACCGAGGGCCTGGGCCACCCAGCCTGGGCTCATATGGGGGCTGGGGTGGGGACTGTGGGTGGGGGGGCAGGCGGCTGGGGAGGTAATGGTGGGATGGGGACTGGTCATTGGCCTTGTGCTCGGTCAGAAAGCAGACGATCATGTTCCACGTGCAGCCCTGCCCCCTTCCTGACCTCCGGGGTAGTGCGAGGATCCTCAGCCTCGTACCGCACGGCCGGCTCTCAGGGCTGGGCCAACACGCAGGAACCCGTCCAGCTCCGCTTTCGTTTTAAAAAATCAGCCTGGGGTGGGGGTGCAAAGAAAAGCAGGCTCCGGGCTGTGCCCCAGGGAGGGCTGCCGGGCTGTCATTGTCTCAGAGCCTGCGACAGCGGCGGGGGTGGCCCATGCACGGCCACGGGTTAACGCCCAGCCCTGGCCGATCCCAGCTCAGCAGGCACCTGCTTCCCCCCAGCCACTGACCCTGGTTATACAGGGACCTTGTCTGCAACCCTCCTGCAGGTGGGTCATGGGGGTGGAGCTACAGGGACCCCCCGTCTGGGCCTAGACTGGCCAAGCTCCCAGCCTGAGCAGGAGCCGGGCGGGGAGCGTGCAGCTTCCTGAGCTTTTTCCTCCCTGCGTGTGGGTGGCCGTCGGGGGGCTGGACGGAGGCCCGGGCGCAGGGCAGGCTGCAGTGGTGGCCCTCACCTCGTCCTGCACCGGGGAGGGGTGCATTGATGGGGGCGAGAGGCTTTGCAATGGCTCCAGCCTTTACCCTGCGGAGGGTGACATCCTACCGGCTACAGCGCAGCACCACCACGCCTGGGTTCTGGCCGCCCTGGGGGATGGGACTGGGCTTGGAGCCCGGACGCCTGGGTTCTGGCCCTGGGAGCAGCAAGTGGGAGTTAGTGGGGCACAGTGTGTGGGGGGGCTTGGCATCTTCGTCCCTGTGTGCTCCCTTCCCCCTGCCTGTGGGTGCTGTGTCTGGCTGATGGGACCGTCCCTGCTCCTGGCAGCAGGAGGAACTGCAGGGCTGGGGGGGGAGGGGACGCCCGGCCTGGCCAGTCACGTGGAACCAGGCCATTGCCTGGCCCCGTCTCAGCCCTGATGACTCTGCCTCCTTCCCCGCCAAGTGGAGTTTCCCCTCCAACCTCATGGCAGCTGCAAGCGAGGCCCACCTAGTGCCCTGAGCCTGCCTGTGGGCTGGGCCGGTGCTGGGCGGCAGAGCCACGTCTGTAGCCAGGGTCGGTGCAGTGGTGGGGGGAGGCTCAGCCATGGGGCCGCGTTGCTGGTTCCTGCCTGGGGCATGTAGCCCTGCCCGGGAGCCGCACGGGCCGACAGGCTGCTGATGGAGGGAGCAGGACGGGGCGGCCAGGCTGCTCGACTGTCAGACCTTGTTTTTGGTTGTGGGGGGGTCCCTAGTGCCACAGGCTGTGTATGTGTGTGTGTGTGTGTGTGTAACTATAGTGTGTTCGGGGGGGAGGGGGGGCGCTGGGTGTGCCGGTCCTTGGGCCTCAATGGCCCACCTGCGTAGGACAAATGAGCCCCTGGGTGTCTGTCCAGCACACGCGGTGCGGTGCGTGTCAGAGCATGTCCGGGGTTCACTGCAGAGCTGCACGCACGCACACACCCCCGTGCAGCCTGGGGATACAAGTGCAGCCTGGGTACGGGGCATTTCCCCCCCCCCCCCCCCCCCGGCGCCCGCCCCCCACACGTCTTTCTCTGCCATGGATCTTGTTGACCCCCCCCCCCCCCCGCCCCAAAACGTCTGTGTGTCCATCCGCCCACGGCTCAGGCCCTGGCTGCCTGGGCTGGGGCACGGCCACACCAAAGGCGCCTGTGAGCCAGCTGGGCCCAGCACTGTTGGGCCTGCCCCAGCCCTCCTAGCTGCACTTGGCCGGTTGGGGGGGGGGCGCTCGTGGCTGGCCTCAGGGCTGTGGCTCCTGGCTTGCTGAGTCCATTCGTCCTGCTGCGCTGTGGAGCCCATGGCCTAGACTAGCCAACCCACGTCCCCACCTTCAGGGGCGGGCACCCCCCCCAAAAAATAACACTCTACTGCCCTCACCTCACCCCGTCCCTCCCGCCCTCATTGGCCCCTTACTCTGGTTTGGCCCAGGGCATTTGCCCCCCCAAAAACCCACACCCCGGGGGCTGGGTTGAGGCTGTGGGGCGGGCGCTGGCGTCGCTCAGCCCCACTGCACTGCACAGGCACAAGTGGGAGGGTGTGGTCCCTTTATTGGCAGGAAGCAGGCGTCCATCCCATGGCACCGGCGTCACAGCGGGTTGGGCTATGGGGAGCGCTGTGTGGGCCCGGCTGGGCAGGCCCAGAGCTGCCATGAGGCACATGGTCAGACCAGGGTGCCTGGGGGGGGCCCCTGCACTGGCCCCCTGAGGGCATCTACACGGCTGTGGTGGGCCCATAGGGCCGGGGCGGCCTACCTGCTCCTCCTGCACCCACAGCCACCTGGCTGCCTCAGGGCTGCACTGCAGCAGGGGGTGGGGGGGCAGGGGGGCACCAAGGGCCGCGTACGGCAGCAGGCTGGCGCTGGGGTTGGCAGCCACGATAGGCATTCAGCACAGTCATGGGTGCGGGTGCCAAATGCCCAGCCTGTGGGCTAGCCCACAGCAAATCGGGGGGGGGGGGGGGGCGTGCCTGCGTGTGAAAAAAAGAAGACTCTGGGCCATGTTATCTGCCATGGTTGGGCAGGGGGAGGGGAGCAGCACCCTGGGCACAGTGGTGGGGCAGGCCATGGGACACATGGCTGCGAAAGCAAGGGCCACGGCCCCACTGTGGGCAGCTCCCTGCGAAGCTGGCGGCTGCAGTCGCAAATATGCCCGCACTGCTCTGCGCTCATCACCCCTGCCAGCCGCCGGCCCCAGGACAGTGCAGACCGAGGGGTGCGCGGCTGGCCTTAACGAACACAGCGCCTGGCCCAGCAGGCCTGTACCAAAGGTTTGCCCTGGTGAGGCTTGTGCCCGTGAAGAGGCGACAACTCGGGTGTTTTGGTTTTTTTGGAGGTTTTTGGGGGGAGGAAGGGGGCAGAGAAGCAGGCTGAAAGTCTATAAAATACTGACTGGGCTGGAGAAAGGGGAGCAGAGCCCCTGGTTGCTCTGGCTACGGGGCCAGTCAGTGGCCCTGAATGGGAGAATGCAAAGGAATTATTTTCCCCAGGCATCCTTGGCTTAGCTGTGGAACTCACTGCCCCAGGGTGGCTTTGGGGCCAAGAATTAGGAGGTTGGGCATTTACACAGAGAATGAGACTATCCAGCGCACAGAGTTCATAGTAAAAAGTGAGACCTGGAAGGGAACCAGGCCCCGCCGCAGGGCTGGAGCTGACCCCCCGAGGTTGGAGCAGCCTTTCCTGCGGGCAGAAGTGCCTGCTGCAACTTTTCTTACTCCTCCCTCAGAGGAGACAGCTGGGGCTAGATGCACCCCAGGGCTGACCCAGGCTGGTGCCTTCTGCAGGTCTAGCTGCTGCAGTTGTGGGGGCTGGCGGCGCAAGGATGGGACCTGCCACTTGGGGTGGTAGTGGGGGCCTGCTCAGGCTGGCATAGGAAAGACAATGGGCTGTCCAAGGGCTCAGCAGGGGGCGAGGTGGGGCGCTGGTACATGCGCATACAGGGCACAAAGGCGTCCTCAGCATCTGGGTAGCAGTGTGGCCCAAGCAGACAGCAAACACCTTCAGCAAAATCAGCCTCCTGCACTGGCCAGCAGGAGGGCTGGGCCTGGAGGATGGGCAGCTCTCAGGTCTGGGACAGGCGCTTGAGCTTGGGAGGCGGTGGGGGAGGCGATTTCAGCCCTTTACTTCCATCCACTGTCACCAGCTAAAATGCAGAGGAAAGAACATTAGTGAGCGGCTCAGCAGGGCCTGGCGCTGCCCACCGCACGTGGCTCCCGCAGCCCCAGCCCGGACACTGGCCGGTACCTTCCCGCTGCTGGGTGTGGCGTTCTGCTCCAGGAACGTCTCGTACACGCTGGAGCTGATCTTCCTGGGCGGCGGGGGGGCCTTGCTGGCGCTCTTCACCCGGCCTCCAAAGCCACGGGGCGGTCCTGCCGCTCCTGAGCACAGAGAGTAGGACACAGAGCTGAAACCTGGCTGGTTGCCCTCCCTCATGCAGCATGGCGGCGCTATGCCCTGCGCCCCACTGGTGCCAGTCCATGGCTGGGAGGGGCCCACATGGGAACGGCTGCAGCTTGTGGTGAGCCATGCCCGGGCAGGGACCGGTCAGGCCCCGTACAGTGCCTGGGGTTTTGAAATGTCCGACTGCATGGATCCCACTCTTGGTGCGTATGGACCAGCACAGTCCATGGGACAGCCCCTCTGCCCGGCCTGGGCCTGGCCTGGCCTGGCTGCCTTCCCCTTCCCTCCCGCCCGACGCCATAAACAGCGAGAGCTGCCCAAAAGCCACTCAGCTCCGTCACCGCTGCCAAATCCCACAGCTAAAGGCGACTGCCAGAGCGGGAGGAGGGCTCCCCATGGACAGGCCACCTCAAAGAGCCCCCAGGCACTGTAAGGGGAGGAACCAGGCTGCTGCCGTCAAGTGTTTGCCCTTGTGGTGCCCAGCTGCTACCTCAGGAGTCCTGGGGGAGCCGAGCGCACAGGCCAGCGGGCCAGCCCAGGCAGCCGTGCCAGGAGTCCCAGCTAAAGCTGGGCGCAGCACAGCCACTGCCCTGGGGCAGCCCTGCAGAGCTCCAAGACGGGGCATTCCTCAAACGCTGCAGCGGCTGCCTGTGCCCAGCCGAGCGGGCGCTAATGCGGGAGCTACACCCGCAACAGGCTTCACACGGAGCCCCGCTGGGGTACGTCGTGGTAGAAACGACCTGCGCACTAGCTGCCGTCAGGCCCACCACCGAGCTCCAGGGTGTGTCTGCCGTGGTAATCAGCTACTGCGCTCACCATGGCCCGAATGGGGCGGACTTTGCCGTGTCTGCTGCTGTACTGCACGGCATGCTAGTGTCTGGTGTGCGGCACCACACCCCCTGGAGAAGGGGCTGGGACACTTTGCAAGCCAGGCAGGCTCAGTTCCAGAACATCTGCACGCACAGGGGCTGCCCATCGGCCCCCCCAGGCCTTGTGTGTCCTTCCTGCCCTCCCAGAATGGAGCCATCCCTCTCTGGGGCGGGCTAGGCGGAAGTGAAGAGAAGTGTGGCTGTGGGGCTTTCCGCTGAGGCGAGCCCACCCTGCGGCCCTGCCACTCGTGTCTGCAGGAGGCATGCTGGGCTATCACCCGCTCCTGCACGGAGTACAAACTGGCCTGGCAAACTGGGGCATGCCTGCAGGCAGCCATGTGCCCGTCTCAGGGGCTGGGTGAGTCTACAGTGAGGAAGTTCACTAGGCGCTGGACTCTCCCCTGCGGGAGATATGCCTATGCCAGCTGTGACTGCAGGACTGCCCCAGGAAAGCTGTCACTGGGATCAGCATGAATGTGGATGTTCACTGGAGACCAGTCGTGGACAAGAGCTAGGGGCTGTTTGAACCGAGCTGGATGGACACAAAGTCTCTGCCTTCTTGGCTGAGTTGCTGTCACCACTAGGCACTTGGGAAAATCCCTTGGTGCCAGGGAGAGACCAAACAGCAGAACTTTGCATTAGTGGTGTCTCCTGCTAGGAACCTCCGCGTGCCGGAGCCGGACATAAGTGGAAAGGGGCGCTCTGTAGGGCGAGGGCTGTGAGCCGATCTCCAGGACCCATTGGGCCATGGTGAGTCCCTCCTCCTGAGGTCCCTTCCAACTCTAATATTCTATGATTCTATGATGATATAGCAGAGGTTAGTCCTGCTTTGAGCAGGGGGTTGGACTAGATGACCTCCTGAGGTCCCTTCCAACTCTAATATTCTATGATTCTATGAGTCTCATACAGGCTTCCCCAGAAAAGGGGAGGCTGTCGCCACACAGCGGAAAGGAGCTATCGCTGCAGGGCTCTCACTCAACTGAGGCATCAAACCTGTCGTCGAGCAGTCGATGCGGCAGGGGGCGCCGGCTCTAATAACCGCATTAGCCAGCACTCGCGCCTCATCCTCCCTGACTTGCTGGCCGCCTTCGACATCATCAGTCAGGCTCTTCTTGAAATCGCGTCCTCCCTTGGCTTCCATGACTCCGTCCCCCCTGCGGCTCCTCCTAACGCTCGTGTTCCTTCAGTGTGTCCTTCAGAGGATCCTCCTCCTCCCTGTGCCAGTGCTCTGTGAGGGCTCCACAAGGCTCTGTCCTTGGTCTCTGTCTCGTCTCCCTCTGCACCTTGTCTCTGGGTAACCTCAGCTGCAAACCCAATTCAGCCACCGTCCCGATGGTGAGGGCTCACTGACGCCAGACATTTCCAGCTGTCCAAGGTAAAATCTCAGCAGCTCTCCCTGACACCTCAAAGCCATCTAATCATCAGGTCAAAGTAAACAGCACTAAAACCACGTTTGTAAGCGCCCTGCCTCCCGTACGCAAGCCCTTCTTGTTGCTGCCTTTCTCAACCCTGTGGACAACACCGCCATGCAGGTTTAAGGACACTTAGCGAAGATAAATGTATTCAAGGCAGCAGGGCCTGACGACTACTTAGGGATCTGGGGTTAGAGGGGATCACAAACCGAATATGAGTCAACCATGTGATGCAGTTGCAAAAAAGACTCGTATCATTCTGGGTGTGTTAACAGGAATATCATATGTAAGACATAGGAGGTAATTGTCTCGCTCTACTCGGCTCTGGTGAGGCCTCAGCTGGAGCACCGTGTCCAGTTCTGGGTGCCGCGCTTTAAGGGGTGACTTGGTAACAAGCTATAAGTATCTACATGAGGAACAAATATTTCATAAGGGGCTCTTTGGTCTAGCAGAAAAGATCTAATATGATCCAACGGCTGGAAGTTGAACCTAGACAACTGCAGACTGGAAATAAGGCGTACATTTTTAACAGGGAGGGTAACTAACCATGGGAACAATTTACCGAGGGGCATGGTCGATTCTCCATCACTGACCATTTTAAAATCAAGACTGGCTGTTTTTCTGCCCCAGGAACTATTGTGGGGCAGGTCTCTGGCCTGTGCGCTACAGGAGGTCAGACTAGATGATCACAATGTTTGCTTCTGGCCTTGAAATCTATGACTGTAGGAAAAACGTCCAGAAGAAGAGCGAGAAAACGGATCAAACGTTCAGATAGCCTGTGCGGAAAAGTTAAAAACACTGGGCATCTTTAGTCTTAGACAAGAAGATTGAGGTGGACCTGAGCGTCGTCAAATCTGTGAAGGGCTGTTACCAAGAGTTCTCCTTGTCCACTGAAGGCAGGACAAGAAGCAATGTGCTAAATCTGCAGCACAGGGGATTTACAGTAGATAACAGGAAACACTTGCTAACTCCCAGGGTAGTTAAGCTCTGGAATAAACGTCTAAGGGATGTTCAGAAATCTCCATCAGTAGACGTTTTCAAGAACAGGTTGGACAAACCCCTGTCAGGGCTGGGCTAGGTTTACTTGCTCCAGCCTCAGCGCAGGAAGCTGGACTTGATGACGTCTTGAAGTCCCTGCCAGGCCTACCTGTCTATGATTTTATCCTGCTGTCACTCAGGCCTGTAACCTGGGCATCTTCTTCAACCCGGCCTCTCTGCAGGTCCTCACATCCAGCCTATGACTAAATCTTGCTGATTCTTTCTGCTTAACATCTCTAAGATCCGGCCACAGCTAAAACGCTAGTCCTCACGTGTCGATTATTGCAACACCCTTGTCTCTGGCTTTGACCAGTGCAGCCTTGCCCTGCTCATACCCATTCAGCATGCAGATGCAAAGATCATTTTCCTGGCCTGTTGCTTTGACTGTGTCACCCTCTCTCTGCATCCCTCCACTGGTTTCAATTCAAACAAGCTAATTGGCTTCATTTTCAAGGGCCGTCACAGTCTCCCCAGTCTCTCAATCAGTATCAAAAGGTTGACTCCTGCCTCCGTTGAGCCCATGACACCAGCCTCCACATTCAAACAAGCCCCTTCGTGATTTCGTCCCTGCTGGCTCCCACCTACGGGGGGAGCGGTCTGTAAACTTTTGCAAACTCACTCCTCGTCCTCCTTCACACGCCGTTTTGGGTAATAACCAAAAGCTTGACAATGGGGAGGCCGCTGGTGTGCTGAGAGCACTGCCTGACCATGCTGGCTCCTTGTTTCTCTGTGGTTCCCCATCTGTCTGTGTGTATCCACCTGTCGTCTCGTCTGACGTTTGATGGTAAGCTCTCTCTCTGCTCTGTGTTGCCAGTACTACTGCTAAAAACTGCTCTGCGTGGAGCATCCCTGTGGAATACACTATCTGGCTAGATGGTTTTCTCCTCTGGGCTGGGTACAAAGGTCCAGGGAGAGCAGAGTGGCTCTGGAACCCGAGTGAATGCAGGTTTCATTGGTTTAGAGTTGAAGAGATTGGGATCTTCAAAGCAGGGGGAAGGTCTTTGACTGCAGTTTGTGCCACCCCTCATATACCTGACGACTGAAGCCATGAGGAGCCGCACTCTGCAGGAGACACAGCCAAAGTATGTACAGCTGTGTCCTGCCGCTCGGCAGGATGGCCCAGCGATCAGCTGATCTGCTAGGACGAAGTGTAAGTCAAACCGTTGGCCTTGTGACAGTTTGTGCATGAACCGGGTCACTCTGGCGCACTGAAGGTGAACATACTTGGCCAGCAGCACTTCATTATAGCTGGAGGCAGCCTGTTGACTGGCTCCTCTCCTGCCCAAGAGGTTTAACCTGGTAGGGTTCTTCTCCTCTGATGTCATCTTTGGAAGCTCTTGCAGTTTTCACCGCAAGTGACCACGGCTACGGTGCGTGTAGAAATACTCCAAGCCTCTGGGCAGGCCCAGGCAGTGTCGCTCAGAGCTCTTTGACACGGCAGGGACAGAGAGCAAAGTCTGCTATGACCTTGGCAGGGTGCAGGACGCCTGCATTAATAGGCAGCACAGGTCTGCGAGGCGTAGAGGGTGGAGAATTTGTGAGACTTCCCCTGACCAGCTTCACAGGGGTCTCCGCCATCCGCCTCCGCAGCTCAAGACATCTTCAGGAGAGGAGGGTGAGAGCGGGACCAGCTTTTCTTCAGCGTTTCCCTGCTGCTCCTCATGGCGGTTTGGTGGTGTGAGCACATGGGGAAGGGGCTCTGCCCCTACGAGGGGGACACTGAGACAAAACCCCATAGCACAGCTGTGGCTATGCTGACAGCGAAGTGCTGCTGCTGACAGTTAGTGTCATTCAGGCAGGCAGTGTCATGACGCGGGCAGACAATCTCCGGCTGCGCCCGCACAGCTGTGTCTGTGTCGCAAAGCCCTGGCAGCGCAGACGAGGCCGGCCCTCAGCTGCTGACGACTGGGTTGATTCAGCGCAGAAAGAGGCTTAGCTACGTGGAGCAGCGCCTGGCTCACCAGGGTGCTGACAGAGAGGGCTGTGCACAGGGATGTTCAGCCTCTGAAGCCCCCTCTATGGCGCTCGGACAGAAATCCCGTCCCACGGGTCTGCTTGGAAAAGGAGTGGCCGGTAGAGCCCAGTCTGGGAGGTGACCTTCTCCCGGACAAGAGAGGCACTGAGCTGGGGGTAGGGGGGTTGGCACGGCCCCAGCAGCATTGTTGGCCCGCACCACCAGGGCTGGGATCAACACAGACGAACACTCCAAGAACTGCTGGATACAGCCCCACGGAAAGGGCCTGGACCTGGACAGCCCTCGCCCAAGCTCTCAGGTGTCCCTCAGTCGCACCCCCCAGCCTCCTTCTATCCCAGGCCTGGGTGTCCGTACCTGCCACGCTGGGGGGAGGGGAGGGGTGTCGGTATCTGCCGTGCTGGGGGGAGAGGAGGGTGTCCCTACCTGCTGCGCTGGGGGGAGGGGAGGGGAGTGTCCGTACCTGCCACACTGGGGGGAGGGGAGGGGTGTCCGTACCTGCCACACTGGGGGGAGGGGAGGGGTGTCTGTACCTGCCACACTGGGGGGAGGGGAGGGGTGTCCTGCCACACTGGGGGGAGGGAGGGGTGTCTGCTGCGCTGGGGGAGGGGAGGGGAGTGTCCTGCCACACTGGGGGTACCTGCCACACTGGGGGGAGGGGAGGGGAGTGTCCGTACCCGCCACACTGGGGGGAGGGGAGGGGAGTGTCCGTACCTGCTGCGCTGGGAGGCACAGTGCTGGCATCTCTGTCTGGGAGCGGCTGCTTTCCCTCCGCGCCGGCCAGGCCGCTCTCAGTCACATTCCGGGAGAGTCTCCACTTCTCCTCCTAGGGGGGCAGAGGCAGCAGCTCAGCTCCCCAGCTCTCAGGACAGCCGCCTCCCCGACAGCGAGTGGCCCCGTGACAGTGGCTGTGCCGGGGATAGCCCGGGGCAGCTGGGGCCCAGGGCTCGTCTGCACCAGCTGAGTTGGGGAGTAACATGAATCACTGTCACTAGCTCTGATTGTTACCCCCTTTCACAGATGGGGAAACTGAGGCATGGAGGGACTGGGCCTCACCCAGAGGCCATGGCTGAGCCGGGCACAGAATCCAGGTCTCCTGAGTCCCAGGCCAGGCTCTATCTGGCAGGCCATGCTGCCTGGGAGCTCTCACCGTGGCAGGCACCCACTGGGCTCGGGCAGTGGCCAGGGCAGCAGGGACGCTGCAGGGTGCGGCTCCGGGCACCCGCTCTCTGCATGCTGGGGCAGGTGGGTGGGACGGTGCAGGGGGGCACAGTGCGGGGAACATGGCCCACATCACGGTCGCTGTTACCTTGGGCTCCAGGGGCTCCGACACGGACTGGCGCTGCTCCTGCCGCCGGTACCCGAAGAATGTGCTGCCGCGATTCTCCCTGCGCTCGCTCTTGCGCTCCTCGGCCTCAGGGGGGCGCTCAGGAGCAGAGGGCACTGACTTCCTGGATGGAGGGGGCTCCACACTGCAGGGGAGCCTTGTGAGAGTGGGGTGGGGGCTGGGTGGTGGAGGAGGGGAGGGCAGTGGCTGGGGGGTGAAGGCAGGGGCGGGAGAGCCAGGCTGGGTGTGTCTGGGGCGGGGAGGGAAGGAGGTAGGAGGGCAGGGCAGGGCAGGGTGAGGAGGGGAGAGGCTGGGGCAAGGCTGGCGGGGAAGGGCAGCGAGGCAGGGCAGTGGCTGGAGAAGGGAGAGGGCAGGGCAGTGGCATGGAGGGCAGGGCTGGCAGGAAGGGGTGGTGAGGGTCAGGACGGGGCTGCCCCCAGGACTCACCAGTCTCGGTGCGGGCGGCTGGGCTGCTCCATCTCCGGACCCGACATCTTGGAGCAGGGGCGGCCTCCTCGCCTCTCCTCCAGGAAGGGCTGAGAGCACAGGGAACCGTGAGGCCAGGGCTGAGCTTCTCTCCCCAGCTCCAACCCCACCTGTAGCCTCCTCCCCCAGGCAGCATGGCCACTGGAGCTCTGGGGCCCATGGAGAGAGCCCAGCGGGAGTCCAGGGGCCTCCTGGGAAGGGTGGGAGCTACGGGCCAGGGAGGCGTGGGCTGGGGCGGGGGTGGCAGAGGGCTCAGAGCCTGTGGCCGGGGGAGGCTGAGCAGTGGTGCAGGGAGCAGGATGGGGGGTCACTGGCCCAAAGGCAGGAGTGGAGGAAGAAGGGAGCCAAGGACAGGGCCGAGGGACCCTGGCCCGGGGTGGGCAGCACGGAAGGGGCACTGGGAGAAGCAGGTGAGGTGCAATCACCAGCCCACTCTGCCCGCTTGCTCCCCTTGGCGCGTGGCCTGGCCCAGCCGCTGATGCCTGAGAATGGCCTGCACCAGATGCCTGCAGCAGGGAGGTCTGGGCTCCCTCCTGACCTGCCAGCCGGAGGCTGGGCTCACGCCCGGAAGCAGGCGGGTTCCAGTCCTGCCAGACACAGCTTATTCAGCATGTCCTGGCCAGCTCTGGATGGTCTCATTCAAAGGGGCTGGTCCCTCTCTGGGCCCTGCAGAGCTCTAGCCTCAGCAGCAGCTTGTGGCAGTGAGTTCCACAGGCTAATCAAGAGACATAGGAAACAGAGTTCACTTTTCTGAATTTCACTGCTGAGTCCCACTGACTGTCCCCACAGCCATGTGCTAAGACAGGGAACAGGGCTGTGACTCGGCCTGCCGCGCTGCATTCGTCTGCTCTCCGGGGGAACAGCTCCTCCTCACAGGAGAGGTTCTCCAGGCTCCAATTCACCCTCCTCAGCCGTCTCTGCCCCCCAGCGGGGGCGGGGCACCGGTCTCTGCTCTGTAACTGACAGGTGCAGCGAATCCAAATGCGGCAGCCGGGCGGCTGAGCCCCTCTTGTAGCAAGACCTGCTCGGTGTTTTATACGCATTGTGCCAGCCCCCGGCCCTGTGCAGGGGGGGCTCACTGGCCTGCAGGCCCCAGCGCACCCAGTGCCAGGCATGCCCTCTGCTCCTCTCCCACTCTCAGGATGGAGGCTGCGTGTCAGGAGAGGGGCGTGTGCCAGGTTCCCGGATGGACCTTCGGGCCTGGCCACTCACTGGCTGCCTTTTGAAGTGGTGGCTTGTTTCTGAGCCTCATCTGCAGCCCTGGGGGTGCCAGCACCACCCCTCCTCTCTGGAAGGCAGGTGTCCCAGAGAAATCATTGCGCGTCCTGGCCAATGGGACCCCGCTGAACCGCCCCCACCCGCGCCTTGCTGGCTCGCTGCCTCCCGCACAGAGGCTTCTTGCTCTCTGGTTTTGTCCCTTCAGCTATTCGGTCTTCAAACTGTGGCTCCTGCCCCACGGCCAGCTGTGGCTCTCCTGGCCACACTGGGCTGGATTTCCTGCTACGGACGGATCCCTTTGGCCCAACCAATCTCTTGACCCTCCCCTGCTGTAGCAGGCCCATTCTCTTGCCTCCTGTCTCCATCCACCTGCCACAGCCTCCAGCCCAGTGTGAGGAGTTTAGTTCCCTGGCTCTGAGAAGCCCCTGGGCCCCTGCCTGCGGCTGGTACGGCCCCTCCCTGCAGATGCTGACTTTAACCACATCACGGTTCCTGGTACTGAGTGGCTCAGTGATAGGCGCTTGCAGTGACTCAGACCAGGCCCAGGGCGAGCAGCACCAAGAGCCGACCTTTCTGGTCCCATCACTGCCTCTCTGAGCCTGGGCCTGCTGTGATGGGTGGCCATTGACTGTGGGGCAGTCGCAGTCCCCCCGGTGCCCCAGCCGGGCCTGAGCACCGGGCCCCCTGAGCACGGGGTCCTCGACCTCCTTTCCCTGGCAGGAGGCTGGTCCTAGGACCTTGCTGGTCTATTTGTGTCCTTGTGACACGTGGGCCTCTCCGCTCCCAGCTGCTCTCACTCTTCCGTGGCATCCTTTAGGTGCCCCCCCATCTCCTGTAGCGCAGGGCCTGGGGGGTTGCCATTCCCCATCTCCAGCACACTGGCTCCTCCCTGGTCAGACCCCCTACTGCGCCTGCCCGTCCACCCAGCACTCACCAGCTCCCGCAGGCCATACTGGCTCTCCACTTTGGCTCGCAGCTGCAGGAAGCACTGCTCCATGCGCTCGTGGAAGGGCCTGAGGTCCTCGGTCACCTTCCTGCCATGGATCTGGATCCCCTCTGCCAAGAGCGGAATCTGCCAGGAAACGGGACAGACACAAGCTCCAGTCCCAGAAAGCGGAAGGACAGCCAGGGGCTTTGGCTCACACACCTCAGGTACTAGAGGAGGCTGGATTAGGGGGACTATTTATGATATTATTTAACATCAATATGTCAAAATGACAATATTCATAGGAGGTCTGACAGGTCCGGTACGTTAGAAAGGATGTAATTGGCCAAGTATGGCGATATGGTTTATGTGCAGGTGTCATAGCTGCATTGGAAGTTATGGGTACGTTTGATGTGTCTGTATTTCCACGTGTGCTGTGTCTGGGCGACACCCCAGACAGGGGCTGCAGCACTAGCTGCTTGATAACCTATTAAAGGAACTCAGGGGTACCCAGGGGCTGCACCTGCTGAGTCGCCAGGACTTACTCACGTGACCCTGGTGGACTCCATCTCATTTCTGTACGCAGCATGGCAAAGGGACATAAAAGGCAGCTGCACCACACATGATCATCCATATTGTCTTCAATCCTTAATCTTCAGGCCTAGGCCTGCTTCCCTACCTCTGGATCAACTCATCTACAACTGAAGCTGTGAAACAAAGGACTGAGACCCAACCAGGTACTGGATGTAACCAGAGGGACTGTACAAGCCTGCAAACTCCACAACACTAATGAAATCCTGATACATATGGACTTTCAAATCATGTGTATGTGTCTGATTGCTTTAATCCTTTAACATTTCTCTTACGGTTTGTTTCTTGCCTTTTATAATAAACCTTTAGTTTTATTTACTAAAGGATTGGCTGGCAGCGTGGTATTTTGGGTAAGATCCAAACTTATATTGATCTGGTACTATGGCTGACCCTTTGGGGTCAGGAGAAACCTTTTTGGTAAAGAGCATAGAGTTTAAATAACTGATCTCTTTACTGGACCTAGTAGCTGACTGGGAGCCTGAGACTGAAATGCAAAGGGGGCTGTGTACTTTTGTTATAGCTTCTTGATAACTAGTGTGGGGAATCAGAAGCACTGTTTGTGGCTGGTTGGGAAGTCTGACTTCAGTGTCACCCGCCAGTGCTGGGAGAATCTGCTCTCCTTTTACAGCCTGCCCTGACCTTGGCATTTTCAGGTGGCTGCCCTAGGCCCGGACGGGTCACAGAAGCCTGTGGAGATATGGGGGTGAGGGCAGCACCCGCACTGGGCCATGTCTCTAGGAAGATGGGTGCCCACTGGGGTCCCCCCATCCCTGGGTCTGGGCAGGGGTGAGTGGTTACAGGTCTGGTGCTGGAAAGGGCCCTGCATGAGCCGAAGCCAGGCTCAGCCGGATGGGCAGTGGCCTGTCCATGGAGAAGGGTTCAGGAGATACCCGCATTGGGTAACTCCAAGAATTGTCCAATGTTCTCCCTGGAGCAGCTGCTGAGGTGGCTCCTGTCTGAAGGAGGCCCTGGGACATCTGAGAGCACCTGTGCTGAGAGGGGAGCTGTACCTGCCAAGCGATCAGATCCTGCAGCTTCTCAATGTTGCCCTGGTCCTCGGGGTGCTCCGTCTGATAGGCCTCCTGGAAAAACGCCTGCAACAGCAAACCCCAGCCGCCTCAGCACATGGAGCCCATCGCCTGAACCCCAGGCAGGATGGTGCTCAGCCTGGAGCAGAGACAACGGGCATAGCTCCTGCTGCAGCTACGTGGATCTGCTGCTGCGCCTCATTCCCAGCCCACAGTCCCCTTGTATCTGAGCCCTGGGCTCTCTCCTCTGCCCGTCCCCAGCTCTGCCAATGCCCTGCATCCCAACCCACAGCCCCCTGCAACCCCAGCCCTGGGCTCCCCCCCAGCTCTGCTGATGCCTTCAATCCCGACCCACAGCCCCCTGCAACCCCAGCCCTGGGCTCCCCCCCAGCTCTGCTGATGCCCTCAATCCCGACCCACAGCCCCCTGCAACCCCAGCCCTGGGCTCCCCCCCAGCTCTGCTGATGCCTTCAATCCCGACCCACAGCCCCCTGCTCTCCCAGCCCTGGGCTCTCCACAGAGGCTCCCCTACTCTGTGATGTTTTGCACTGTTCTGCTGTCTGCATGGCAGCAGCTAGTCGTGGAGGAGAGCGATGATGCCCCCTGGTTTGGTATCAGCCCTCCCGAGCACCGACTCCTCTCTGTCCCCCCTCCCCAGCTCTCACCGTCTCATACTTGGCAAAGCCGCCCATGACGGCTGGATCGACGATGCCGTTGAGTAGCATGGAGAGCGGGTTGATGGGCAGGCTGGGCTCGCTGTGGTGCCGGTTGATCTCACTCAGGATTTTCTCGTTGGTTTTCTTCATGGTCTCGATGGCGTTTTCCAGGGGGCTGATGGTAGTCTGAGCCACGGAAGGTGGGGAAAGATGTTTAATGGCGGCAGAGGTCTGGGGGGCTCTGCCCATTTCACCCAGGGCCCCATGGCGCCCCACATTCCCACCTAAGAACAGTGCGCACTGAGCAGGCTGGGATCCTCCCCATCCCCGTCCCAGGACCCAACAACAACCCTCTCTCCTTCCTGCATCCAAGCCGCTCACATGGGTCATGTCACCAGTTTTAACCGCCCAGCACGCAGAGCATCTCCAGACCCCAGGGAGAGAAAAGGAGGGTTGGGGAGGCTGAGTCCTGGCTCTGATGCATGCCCACCCTGTGACTGGGGACTCCTGGGCAAACCAGTCTTTCTTCCCCTAAGCTCCATGCAAGCAGGGCAGGAGCCACTTCCACCCACTGGCTCTGGGGCTCAGTTCTCTCCTGAGCCTGAGCATATTCCCAGGGCAGGGCTGGCTCTTTAGGCAGAAAGATTGGATTGGAGCTG
Organism: Emydura macquarii macquarii; assembly: GCF_026122565.2. Taxonomy (NCBI): domain Eukaryota; kingdom Metazoa; phylum Chordata; order Testudines; family Chelidae; genus Emydura; species Emydura macquarii. Next base: position 1,426 of record NW_027132330.1, on the reverse strand, counting down.
GTTCCCGGGGCAGAGAGCACTGAATCCAGCTTTAACCAGCTGTGACAAAGACTCCTGTGTGTGCCTCCGTTTTCCCCAGCCTTTGCTTGGCTCCCCAGCAGGGTCAAAGGATTAGGTAACGGTTTGCTCTCAGGGCAGGCCAAGAGGCATGGCTGTGTGTCACACCTCCCTGGGTGGAATGAAGAGAGTCGTTAAGGAACTGGCTGAAATGGACCCAGGTCACCCAGGTGTCCAGAGAGACTGTGTCAGCTCCCATAGAATCATAGAATCATAGAATATTAGCGTTGGAAGGGACCTCAGGAGGTATCTAGTCCAACCCCCTGCTCAAAGCAGGACTAACCTCAGCTATATCATCCCAGCCAGGGCTTTGTCAAGCCTCAGCTTAAAAACCTCTAAAGATGGAGATTCCACCACCTCCCTAGGTAACCCATTCCAGTGCTTCACCACCCTCCTAGGGAAAAACTTTTTCCTAATGTCCAACCTAGACCTCCCGCCCTGCAACTTGAGACCATTGCTCCTTGTTCTGTCATCTGCCACCACCGAGAACAGCCTAGCCCCATCCTCCCTGGAACCCCCTTTCAGGTAGTTAAAGGCTGCTATCAAATCCCTCTTCATTCTTCTCTTTTGCTAATTAAACAAGCCCAGTTCCCTCAGCCTCTCCTCATAAGTCCTGTGCTCCAGCCTCGCGGTGAAGATGAGCAGAGACCCCAGCCCAAGAACAAAGGCCTGTGAGGTAGGGGCTAAGGATGGGCTCTGGAAGGAGCTTGGCACTCTCTCCAGGGACTGCCTGAGGAAGTCAGGGAGAGCCAGAGCATGGAAATGGGGTCCCAGCAGCTGGGCTGGGAAATTGCTCTAGGCTGACCAGACTGGACCATGCTTTAACCTTTGCATCCCTGTGCTAACCTGCTGTGTCCAGGGGCTAACAAACCCGGCTCTGTCTGGAAAACACTCGCGTGTCACTGAAAATCCTGGCTGGGTGCAGGAGTCTCTGAGGTGTGGACAAGTCTCTGACCAGGAGTCTCTCTCGGTTGGACTCACTGGGCAGAGATCCAGGTGGGAAACAGGAGAGCTGGCAGCTAGAGGCTCAGTCTAGGAGGTGGTGAGGCTGCATGGCCTGCCCTGAGGAAGAGCGGGGCCCCTTGGGGTCTGCCCCACTGAAGGGCTCTTCGAAGAGACTGTTGAAAAACCAGGGAGTAGCATGGACCCTGTGGATCTGTGACACCAGGCCCCTGGGGGACAAGGAGATTCACCCCATGCAGAGCCCAGCATGGGACACTCATCCTCTCCCTACAGGGCTGCAATGGGGCCAGATGTATGCTGGCCACTTGTGACACTCGCCCTTCTGCCATAGGCAGGCCAAGAGTCTGGGCTGCTCCTCCCCAGTGTCCTGGGAACCCCGGTGGGGCCACTCTCCTGTGGGTTCAAT